>NW_025333543.1:7200000-7800000 GCF_019186645.2 Phyllostomus hastatus
CAGGGACACAAAAACAACTAGGTATCCCACAGAAGCACCCAAGTGCTCAGCATGTACCACAGTATTTATTGGGTGCCTAGGAGTAAAGACCTTCCTATGATCAAAGCACTTGAACCCAAGGGCTGACCTGGTCCCAACCCCTGTACTGTAGGGTTTCCTTGGATTGGGAGCAACTACACTTCAGAATCAGTGCCCCATAATGGCAGAAAATCCACTAAGAATTTTGAATTCTCTATCTGAAACTCTGGGCTTCCCATAGTGACCCTACCATTGGACCAGATTAGTTATACAGCATGTAATTGACACTAATGGGAGTCTAACTTATTGCCTTCATTCTAACTCCTTTCCAAATGTGACTCCCCCAAGATGGTGCAAATTGCTGACTTAGCCTAGCAGTTACTCTGACTTTTATTTTGGTGTTGAACTCAAAGAAGAGTGTCCTAAGGATTAAAATGAGAAGTTGTGGTACATGAAAGGTGTTAGAATAATATTGGCATGAAAGACACTACCTTACACCGTGAATAGATGATTTCTGGGTCTGCTATCAAGGTTTCTCTTACAATTACTGAGAAACTACATCCCCACCAACAGTTGTTGTTGTCTTTTTTATTATAACCATACTAGTGGGTATGAAGTGGTAGCTCATTTTTCTTTTGATTTTCATTTCCCTGTTGGCTAATGATGTTGAGCCATCCTATACTATCCTAGAACAACCATTCATTATTTTTAATATGTGTATTGGCCACTAGCATGTTTCCTTTGGATAAATATCTATTCAGATTCTTTGCCCATTTTAAAATTGGCTTGTGTTTTTATTAATATGTTATAATAGATCTTTATATATTTTAGGTACAAGTTTTATCATATATGTGATTTGTAAATATTTTCTCTCATTCTGTGGGATATTTCTGCTCTTTCATAGTGTCTTTTGAAGCACAATTTTTTAATTTTGCTGATGTCCATTTTATTTATTTATTTTTGTTGCTTATAATTTTTGTGTCATATCTAAGAAAGAAGAACAATACACACACATACACAATCATGCCCACAATCTGAGATTGAGACTGGGTATCAGGAAACTTGCTTACTGGTACTTTCCCCGGTCCTTTCCTTTTCTGACACAATGAATGAAACAAGAATGCCCCACTGATGCAGGGGACACATGCTTTGAAGTCAGTCCCCTTTGTGGGTTGTTCTTTATCTTTCATGTGCTAGTAATACTGATTAGTTGAAAGTCATTCAGAAACCCATAAGGACTAAATCACTGTAACTTTTAACTCTCCAGAGGGTGATTAGAATAATAATACCCAAATAATGGTGATTAATAAATTGAGATCCCCTGTAAGAGAAGTACAGGTGTTACCACATAATTTTTTCTTTTGCTTGGGTCTTAGGAAAACAAATAGAGGTATAGTGGATGAGAGAATCAGTAGCCAAAGAGGTAATGTTAGGAAGGAGAGGCGAGCCAAATATCACAGAATCAAAGGAGATGGTGATAGATGTAAAACTCGGAGCTGAGGTTCAAGAACCCAGGTCTAGGGGGCATGAATACAACAGACATGACTAAATGATGGCGCATGTGAGAGTATTTTGTGTCAAAAGGATGACGATGTGGCAGCCATGTAAGTAAACAAAAGAGGTTGGTCACTGACACTCACCACATGGAGAAACAGAGAAGAGCAAGTTGAAGCAAGCTCAAACCAAAGAGAGGGACTAAGGTGGTGACAAGACTTGAAATCACGTAAAGAAAATAGTCCAGGAAACTAGGGGTGCTTGGACTAGAAAGACAAGGCTCATAGACAGCTTAGTGTTCACCCAAGAGGCTGTTAATGTAAAAGCTAACTTGGCTCCATGTGGTTGATGATGAAAATGAATAGAGCATCAAGGCGATAGGTACTTGATTTACTTTAAGAAACGGTGTTTCATAACCAAAGATGTAATGGATGGTTTGAGAGGAAGTAAATTTTCCGTCCTTGGTATTTACTCATAAGCCGAGAGATCAATTATAGAAGTAATTGGGGCATAGGAAGCATGGTTGGTATAAAAAACTCTAAGCTCCTACTGAAGCTGGAGATCCTGAATATGTGATTTTAACATTCCTGTGTCTAATTGAACATTTATTACTTGTGAAACATTTGAATCATCATGATGAAGGCCCAAACCCAAATTCTGGCATATGAGATTTAAACATTGATCTGGTTAATTTAGCCCAAGACTGTCAGTAGTTTGGAATGTGTAATGGAATTGTATTTCATTGTGGTGGTTCTGAGTTCCAGTTCTTGTCCATCCACTAAATGAGCTGTGCGGAAGTATTCTGGGACAAACTGATACCAGCTTGTGGGAGCTAATTGTGCACATTTATTCCCAACTTTGGATTTAGAGACTTCATGTTGGCCACTGAAAATTGGCCATTTCAACAAAATTGGCCATTTCAACATGGAAAGTGGAGAACACTACAAATCAGGGATCTCTGGAAAGCTGATTGTCAAACATCAGAAGAACCATTAAAAATATATTTTAATAACCAGAGACACTAAAATTAAGAACAACCTGACAGTAACCAGAGGGGAGGTGGGAGGGCATAATGAGGGGAAGGGTTTTCAGGAACAACTATAAAGGACACATGGACAAAACCAAGGGGAAGAGTGCAAGCAAGGGAGGGAGGTGGGGTTTGGCTAGGGTTGTGGGGAAGGGTGGGGGAAATGCAGACAACTGTAATTGAACAACAATAAAATAATTTTAAAAATATTTTTATGTGAACTACAGTGTATAAAACAGACAAAGGAAGAATGAACTAGAGGAATGGGGTACTGAGACATACCCACTTTCCTTCCCCCTTGCCAGTGCCTGTCCTTCCCCCATAAAACTCTCTAAGGCAGAGTTTTATAAAGTGCCTCTGTGTGGCACTTTATAACTCCATAAAATTTTTTAAAACCTGGAAAAAAATCTCACGCCATAACTGTATTCTTTTAACCATTATTTTCCTTTTCCTAGATCTAAGGGTACAGACATTAAACAGCAGGGTTTCCCTCAGTTTTATGAAATTATTTTTAAAATGCAATGCCAAGGGAATCAATTTGAGAACATTGGAAATCTAATTTCTATATTTAGAAGAAGAAATGAACACAGAAAACAATGAATTCACTCACTTTGTAAATGGTCTTAATGTAATTGTTTTCTCTTGTCATTCAGGGCTAGCCCTATGAGTTGTCATAAATTTACATGCTGTGAAGACATCCCAAAACTTTCTATCAACATGTCACTTTTTTCTTTGTTAGGTTAGAAATTTGATACCCTGAAAGAATAAAATTTTATGGAATGTTGCAATATGTGGAGGGTAGGGATTGTGGAAAGGCAGGTTTAAATGATCAAGAGACCTTTAGATGGGCTTCTAAAAAAGGTGAGAAGACATAAAAGTGTAGCTCCCCAAGGACAAACTTTGTCCACTTGCTTTTTGTTTTTCTTTGCTTTTGTTTTTGGTACTGCATTGCTTATTTCTTGCAGTACCTGAAAATGGCTCTATGGGGATCACAGAGGCTGTAGAGATGCTGGAACATAAGTTCTGGCATCTTTTCATGATATGCTTGAAGCTACTCCAAAGTTTGCCGTGTGTCCACGAGCTAGAGAATAGGAGCATGAATGGTACTAAGTCAAGCTGACTTTATCACTGATTGCAGAATTCTCTTTTTTCTCAAAAGAAGAGATAACATGTTTACGTGTGTTATGTTGAATATTTCAACTGAATTTCTCTTGTGCTCTGAACTCTGATTTCTTTCATCTTACTCTTCCCATTCTCCCCAAAATTACAATGGGTTAATTTTCCTTTCAAGGTCTTCTAATTCTATCACATCTTTCTTTGACTTTGCCCCTGATTTCCCTTCTATCAGGTTCTCATTTTTAGAGGGAAGGGCAGAGTCACAGTTGGCTGATTGTAGCCTTATCTCTACCCACATTTCTTCCTGTTCTCTTCTCTTGCCAAGCTTCCCTCTTCAGTCTGCGACCTCTAGTCCCTGGGCTGGCTTTGGACTCAGAACCTTTTCTGCCATATGCCCCTCATGTTAGAACCTGCCTCCTAATCCTCACTGTCAGGAATGCTCTCCTTCCTCTGTGTAAAACCTTTCCTTGTCTCCCTGTCTTCAAACTGTTATGTTGTCTTCAGCCAGCTGGGATTAAATCTCTGTTTCTTGCCTTACATTTGTGTCCTTCACTGAAATTATCTAAAGGAAAGACTTTCATATTTGCACTGGAGCTTTGACACTTTCAGATTAAGCACACATCATAAGATGAAGTATAATGCCACTTTCAGTCTCTCTATGGTTAAGTAGTATTGAATATTTTGGTTTCTTCTAAAATACATAGAAGAACAATTTTGGAAGTCCCAAATAATTAACAAAAATCGATTTAGACTTATGAAAAGTAAATATTATTCTTTCTATTTTTATTTATTTATTTATTTAGAATTTTTTTATTTTTTTCAAGTACAATTGTCTCCATTTTCCCCCCACCACTCCCCCCAACCCCAGCCATCCCCAACTCCCACCTTTGATCCTACCCCCCTTTGGCTTTGTCCATGGGTCCTTTATACATGTTCCTTGAGGATCCTTCCCCCTTATTCCTCCATTATCTCCTTCCACCTCCCCTCTGGTTACTGTCAGTTTATTTTTAATTTCAATGTCTCTGGTTATATTTTGTTTGCTTGTTTGTTTTGTTGATTAGGTTCCACTTATAGGTGAGATCATATGGCATTTGTCTTTCACTTTCTGGCTTATTTCACTTAGCCTAATGCTCTCCAGTTTCATCCATGCCATTGCAAAGGGTAGGAGCTCCTTTCTTCTGTGTAGTATTCCATCATCTAAGTAAAACACAGATAAGGAGTAGGGGCTCACTGATTATATTTCTCCAATCCACGGGGACAAACAAGCCAAGCAAAACTACTTGACCTTGCAATATAATATGCTGTGAATTTTTAACAAACATAAAAACTATGTGTTCATCAGGTTTAACTTTTCAAATCTAATGATCTGACACCTAGTGTTAGTTTTGAGTACTGCGTAATAGTTCACAAAGTATATTAAGAGTCTCCACTTTAAAAATTCCATTTCATTTTTTAATATACCCTGTGATATTTATTCAGGTTATCATATAGCCTGAAGATAGATATAACTTACTCTTTGGTATTCAAATTTAAACAGTAGGACTTGAAGTATGGAGGCTGGGTTCTATTAGTGGAGCTGGCTTGCTCCCGTGACCTTTAGTAAGTTTCTTGTTTCTTCTAGTCTAAGTTTCCTCCCTGGTAAAATGTGAATATCTTCTTTATCTTAGGTTCTTTCAAACTCTAGCACCCTATGAGATAGCTTTTAAAAGCAACATATGTGTATGCCAGCTCTATTTTGAAGCTTGGAATATGTTCACTGAATAAACTGGCAAATAAAACAGTTGTTAATTGAAGTATGGTTATTCTTTTGCTATTAAAAAACTGATATTAAAAGTTATAACAAAGAACTAAAAGAGGCTTTTAATGACTTATTCAAAACCTAACTCTCACAACTGTTTTTGTAAGCTAATTTACTACATTAGAGAGTTTGGTTAAGAAAGAAAAAGCTAGGAATCTCATAAAGTATTAAAATATATTAATTTTCTATTTATTATGCTCTTTAAAAAGAAATAAATACTTAGACTATTTCTTTCATTTGTATTTAACTTAAATTTTAGCTTTCTAAAAATTTAGGCTTTCTTAAAACACCCAAGGACTTTGAATAGAAACCTCATTCCATTTTATTCATTCCAAATTACTTATCATTAGGTATACTTTCTTTTGTGCTCTTGCAGTTAAAATTAAGCTGACTAGTCTACTTTCACTAGTGCATAATCTGTCGTGATTTCTGTTATCTGCACCATAGAAGACACTTTCCATTTAACGTCTGTTGCCAAATAAACAACTCTTCCAACATCAACAATAACCAACATATGGGTATTACACAGACATATTTACACACACATAAATTTATACCCACAGATACAGACATATTCATACATATACATATACATACATGTACATGCACACACACCTTTCTGAAATTTAGGGTGACTGCAAGCACTTTTTTATTTTGCTGTTGAAAGGGCCTCTCTCAGCAAAGTGCATACAGAAGGATCTGGCCCAAAGTGAGTAGAAAAATGACATGCAACTTATAAAGGTTGGCTTTATTACCTATAATGAATTTTATCTTTTCTAAACCTAAGCCTGCCCTACTCTTAAGTTCTACTTTAGTGTCAAATTACCATGCAAAAAGCCTTGCCTCCCATATGTATGTCAAATATTCAGAACAAGTTACTTTGTACATTTAAAAACGCAAAATCCATGTATTTATCTACCATCCAATCAAAGAATAACACTTATCTCACTTGAGTAACAACAGATCAAAGCTCTATAGAGTATGTTCTTCCAATACTGTACAAAGGTATTTTTTGTTTTTAATAATGACTACAAGGCACTATAAATTACTCAACTGCCTTCTGAAATGAAGATTGAACCTTACTTATGAAAATTTCAGCATTATGAATACAATTGTGTTCATTTCCTTAAAAATCAGTAAGCTTCTGTAAATGTACATAATTGTATATATGTGCATAACTTATAATGTATATTTTCAGAATGTGTGATTAGACAGAATATCCTATTCTGCAAAATTTTGGAGAAAGAAGTTCCACATACCTACCTCTATGTCTCTATGTTTCCACATGGAGCATGGTATTAGTTCTCTCTTCTCTCTGACCATGTCAAGGAACCACAGTTTGAAAATCATTTTGCTAGCATGAATGCCATGATTCTGCATTCAGCAGACTGGAAAACAAACATTACTCTGCAGATGGAAGTGAAAACTTCTTGGTGGTGAGTATTTCTGGATGGAATATTGCAGTAACTGCATATCATATTAATTTATTCTATGAACTCATCCAGATACTTAACTTTATTATAAACATTAATAACATCTGTCTTGTAATTTTCTCCTACAATCCTGCTTGTTATTAAATGCAGCTTAACTTGTTTTATACTCTAAATGTCCAGTAGATGGCAGGATATGCACTAGAATGCTCAAAACTGTCTTAAATCCTAACCACTATTTTTTTTTAATCAGCATTTTGGAAACTTTGATACAAAGTTTCACACAATAATGTGGAAAGACAATGTTAAGCTATCTTGCTCTTCCTTTTAGCCTTAGAGAACCAATATAAATGGAACATGTATTTACTTTTTTGGTTCATTTTGCTTGAGAAAGATTTTGGCACAATAAAGCAAAAGAAATTATTAACTTGAAATATCCACAAGCACCTGAATGATAAAGGCAATGAACCCACTTTCTGTAAGTTTTCTTGATGTTTTAGCAAGGAACAGGCTGGAGGAAATGATTTGCAGCCATAATGCTGCCCTTTATATGTGACCACCAATGTATTAGATGACTCTGTTCTAGAAAGTTTCTCTCTCTGTTGAAGACACAACTTGTGAGTAGTTGTAGGAATTGTTATTAATGTTAAACATTGCAAAGTGGCTGTTATATAAGCTTCCAATCTGATTTGTTGAAAGGGAAATCTTGGTAGGGGAGGGGAAAGAGAAACAGGTATGTTTTCCCCTGAGGTACAGGAATTGCCAAGTGGACCTTTGCCTTGGTGGTGGTTCATATCTCCCTCAAAATATCTGGGCTAGATAAAGAACCTAGCCAGGTCCACTGTCCACTGAATAGCAGAAAGAAAGAACCATCGTTTCCAGGTGTCAGTGCCTTCAGACCATTGTGAGTTTGCCTGAAATAAATATAAGACTGGTTAGTGGTAAGGCTGACTGGGTCAGACGAAGGTCAAGGAAAAACCTATCCTGGTCAAAGGATCAGGAAGGTACTAGGTGAGGTCACTGACTGTTTCCAGATAAGTGGTGTGTGGGCTGATGTAGAAGAGTATGTAGTAGAAAATCAGGGAAAGTGAGAGGAGAGGAATTGTTACAGAACAAGGGGACAAGGGGGCCATATACTGTTACCCGAAAGGAACCACCCCAGGTTCGTTATGTCCGCTGCCAGAGGAAAGACATCACTCAATGCCAGAGATTCGTGAAAAGGAAAGGATATGTTTATTTAATGCTGTACAGACTTAAAGCAGTGACCTAATGTCTTCATCTAAATCCCAAAGTCCCTTAAAACACCCACAAACACACACAGTCCTTCCTTCCCCCTTTGCTCAGTCTGGGGTACTGTATCTCAGGAAAAGAAATACATACATACATACAAGTCTGTGGCTCAGGCAGTCCCCAGTTCTTCCCAGTAATCCATCTCGGCTGGTGGGCCTCCCTCGGTTCCCAGCACCATCAGCTGTGTTGCCAGGATCTCTGCTAAAGCCGGGTGGTGGTTCCCCCTTCTAAAGCTGAGGGGCCCCCACTCTGGCAAAGCCGCTGATTCTCTCTCCATTGCCCCAGATGTGTGGTCCTCTCTGCACAGTGGCCAAGGGAGTCTTTACTCTGCCAAAGCTGCGTGATCTCCTCTAAATGGCTGCCATGTCTGGGTTCAAATCCTTGTGCCAATCTTCCTCTGTAGCTCCATTTCTGACTCCTCCTCCAATTGGATACACATGTCAGCACTCTTATATCCTCCCATCTTTACTGGGCTGCCATCGTGAATCTGGACAGGCGTGGCCCCATGTCATGGAGCCCATCTTCTCCAAGCTCCCATGCAGGCGCAGTAACTCTGGGGACCTGTCCCCAGTTACATCTTGGTGGGGAAGTCACTTCCATTCCCCTGGCTCAGAGCATGGCCACAGCTATTTAACATATCCATGTAACCAGTTAAAGGTTATAGATATGTTAAATGATCATCCTAGAGGTCAGCTGCAAAGCTGTTGCTATGTAAAACAGCTCTCAATGGCCCTGCTCCATTTGTCCCTTCCCCCAACTCACACCTGAAGGAGGAAGGGGTGAGGACATTTTAATATTTCCTGAACACCTTGAGTTCTGGGCCCCGTTCCAAATCTCTATTTGGGGTGCCCCCTCTAGCCGCACCCTGTTACATTGCTATGAAAATTAGTGTACAAATACCTCTTCAAAACCCTGCTTTCAAGTCCTTCAGATAAATATGCAGAAGTACAAGTTTCTTGATCTCTTCTTAAGCTCTTTTCCTGACTTCTGCGCCACAGAGATTCCATGGCTTTTCTCGGGGTGTCAAGAACTTGCTACCCTTCCCATAAACAAGTTTTCCCCTGCTGCCTCTATCAGGGCTGCACTTTCTGCCTCTGTTGTATCTGCACATTTTGGGGCTTGGGATAATGCATAATTTTCTCTGCATGATGATTCATTCACTGACCAAAGAAATATTTATAATGAGGTTCAAACATGAAGACTAAGATGAAGGGCTGGTGGAAAGAGGAGGGGGAGAAGAGCATTTGGAATCAAGCGAATGGTATGTGAGAGGACTTACCCTTGATTTTGTAACAGGATGCATTCAGGAGAGGTCCCCAAATAGGGATGTGGAATGGGGTCCAGAATTCAGTGTGTCCAGGAAATATTAGGATATCCTCACCACCCCTGCCCCAAGGTGTGAGTTGGGGGAAGGGACAAATGGAGCAGGGCCATTGAGAGCTGTTTTGCATAGCAACAGCTTTGCAGCTGACCTCTAGGATGGTCATTTAACATATCTATAACCTTTAACTGGTTACATGGATATGTTAAATAGCTGTGGCCATGCTCTGAGCCAGGGGAATGGAAGTGACTTCCCCACCAAGATGTAACTGGGGGCAGGTCCCCCTAGTTACAGCGCCTGCATGGGAGCTTGGAGAAGATGGGCTCCATGACATGGGGCCACGCCTGTCCAGATTCACGATGGCAACCCAGTAAAACTGGAAGGATATGAGAGTGTTGGCAAGTGTAGCCAATTGTGGGAGGAATTGGAAATGGAGCTACAGAGGAAGATTGGCACAGGGATTTGAACCCAGACATAGCAGCCCTTGGGGAGAGAACCACACGGCTTTGGCAGAGTGAAGACTCCCTCAGCCATTGTGCAGAGAGGATCACACATCTGTGGACATGTGAGAGAACCACTCGGTCTTTAGCAGAGTGGGGACTCCTGCAGCCCTGTAAGAGAGAATCACTATGCTGCTTTAGCAGAGAACTGCCACTTGGCTTTGGCAGAGTGGCAACACCCCCACCCCCCCTTGCAGCCATTGTGGAGAGAGAACCATGCGGCTGAGGCAATAGAAAGGAGAGCCACACAGCTTTGCCAGAGTGGGGACCCACGCAACTTTAGTAGGGGGAACTACCACCTGGCTTTAGCAGAGATCCCGGCAACACAGCTGGTGGTGCCGGGAACTGAGGAGGCCTACTAGCTGAGATGGATTACTGAGAAGAACTGGGGACTGCCTGAGCCACAGACTTGTATTTCTTTTCCTGAGATACAGTACCCCAGACTGAGCAAAGGGGGAAGGAAGGACTGTGTGTGTTTGTGGGTATTTTAAGGGACTTTGGGATTTAGGTGAAGACATTAGGTCACTACTTTAAGTCTGTACAGTATTAAATAAACATTTCCTTTCCTTTTCACAAATCTCTGGCATTGAGAGACATCTTTCCTCTGGTGGCGGACATAACGAACCTGGGGGGGTGTTCCTTTCGGTAATAGTATATCATCCCAGGCCCCCCCTTTTTGTTCTGTAACAGTGGTATTATTCACAATAGCTGAAAAGTGGAAGCAACCCAAATGTTTTTAACACTTGAATGGACAAACAACATATGGTATATATAACACAATAGGATATTATTCAGCCTTAAAAAAAAGAAAAAGGGATCCTGACACATGCTACTACATGGATGGACCATGAAAACATTATACTACCTAAAATAAGCTAGGCACAAAAAGACAAATACTGTATGATTCCACTTATATGAGGTATCTAAAATAGTCAAACTCATAAAAAGAAGAAAATGGAATGGCAATTGCCTGGGCAGGCAGTGGGGGAAATGAGGATTTGCTATTTAATGAGTCTACAGCAGCAATTTCCAAACTTTTTCATCTCATTGCACACATAAACTAATTACTAAAATTCTGTGGCACACAAAAATACATATTTTCCAATCTGACAAAAAATAGGTATAATTTTGATGTAATCACACTGGATAGCTATTGTTATGTTGGTTGTTGTCTTTTTTTATTTGACAATTGAAGGGAAAGAGGTCAGTGCCTCTGACTAAATAGTCAGGTATTGCATGTTTTAAAAATTGTTGCAGTACACTTGTTGCAAATCGCTGGTCTAGGGTTTCAGTTTTACAAGGTCAGAACATTCTGGAAATTGGTTACACAACAATGTGAAGATACTTAACACTACTGAACCATACATTTAAAACTGGTTAAGAAGGTAATTTTTGTACTGTGTATTTGCACAATTAAAAAGTGTTAAGCCCTGGCTAGTGTGGCTCAGTTGTTTGGAATATCATCCCGTAACTGAAGGATTGTAAGTTACATTCTGGTCAGGGCATATGCCTACGTTGTGAGTTTGATCCTCCATCCTGTGTGGATGCATGCGAATGCCCCCTACCCTGACCACTGTCTGGAGATATAAGAACCTGACCTACAGGAGGCAACCAACTGATGCTTCTCTATCCCAGATGTTTCTCTCTCTCCCTTCCTCTCTCTCTAAAGGCAGTTTAAAATAATGTCCTCAAGTGGGGGGATGAAAAAAGTTTAAAAGAAAAAAAAGAAGTTGAGAGTAGATCATGCAGGAGAAATGCGTCAGCTGGCATCTGCATTTCTTCTCCTTGGGGCTGATTTCCATGTATAGTTCATCCTTGTTTAGAACTATACATTTTAAGGATTTAAGCATTTCAACTCAACATTCATGCTACCTATGCTATAGTTGGGACTTAACCTTATAATACTGCCTTCTTGAATTCCAGTTTTATTACCTGAGTGCTGGCATCTCTTAAAAGGCATTTGCCTAATGTCTCTAGGACTGGGCCCCTGCCTTGCTCATATAGGGCCCAGTTCTCAAACCTTAAAAATAACTGCTGCCTTCATTGAGGTCCTGGATGTTTCAACCAGGGTGATCAAGTGTCCAGGGGTGCTAAGGACTGTCCTGGTTTTAGCACTGAAATTCTTATGTCCTGGGAAACTCCTCAGTCCAGAGCAACCTGGGACAGCTGGTCATTCTACCTGTAACTGTCCTCCCTTTGTAAGCATATCCTTCAGTATTGGACCCTCCGATGCCTGTCCCTTGGCCATTGGTGGAAGCAGGGATGAGCCTGGCTGGGGCACCAACTGCAACAGCCGGAGTCAGAGGCAGTGCCTGGAGCCATAACTAAAGCAACTTGATAAAGGAGGACACAGAACATGAGGAAAAACTGTATTTGGAAGGTTCTAAAGTTCAAAACTGGGAGGTAAAGAAGAGAAAACTTGATGCTAAGAAATAATGTTTAAGAGCTGTGCTGAGATTTGGACAGAAATTAACTCATTTAATCCTTATAATTTTCTAAATTAGATACTATGATGATCACCCTTTTATAGATGAGGACACTGAAACTCAGAATAGGTCATTGTTTTTGAATCCAGGTCATCTGATTTTAAAGCAGTAGCCTGGGAAGCCTTAAAACAGACTGTAAACCTGGTTTCATACCTAGAAATCTGCATTTAATTGGTCCGGGATGTGGCCTGAGCATTGAGATTTTTATTCTCCAGGTAGTGCTAATGTGTACCCAGGGCTTGCTTGTTTGTTTTTCAGGCACAGTTGACATCAATATTATATTACTTCCAGGTGTGCAGCATAGTGGTTAGACATTTATATAACTTATGAAGTGAATCTTCTAATAAGTCTTGCACCCAGACACCATGCATAGTTACTACAAAATATTGTAATATTGACCATATTCCTTAAGCTGTCCTTTATATTCCCATGACTGTTTTGCAATTGCCATTTTGTACATCTTAATCCCTTCACCTTTTCCACCCATCCCTCCTGACCCCCACCTCTCTGGCAACCACCAGTTTGTTCTCTGTATTTATATGTTTTTTAAAATTTTTATTTTAATTGTTGTTCAAGTACAGTTTTCTGTCTTTTACTCACATTCCAACCCACTCCCCCAGCCCTCTCCACCTCCCTACCATTTCCACTACCCCCTAGTTTTTGTCCACATGTCTTTTATACTTGTTCCTGTAAAACCTTCCCCTTTTCCCTTGAAATTCCCTCCCCTCTCCCCTCTGGTCACTGTCAGCCTGTTCTCTATTTCAGTGTCTTTGGTTATATTTTGCTTGTTTGTTTGTTTTGTTGTTTAGGTTCCTGTTAAAGGTGAGATCATATGGTATTTATTTGTCTTTCACTGCCTGGCTTATTTCACTTAGCATAATGCTTTTCAGTTCCATCCATGCTGTCACAAAGGGTAGGAGCTCCTTTTTTTCTTTCTACTGTATAGAATTCCATTGTGTAAATGTACCATAGTTTTTTGATCCATTCATTTACTGATGGGCACCTAGGTTGCTTCCAGCACTTGGCTATTGTGAATTGTGCTGCTATGAACATTGGGGTGCATAGGTTCTTTTGAATTAGTGTTTCAAGGTTCCTAGGCTATAATCCCAGAAATGGAATTGCTGGGTCAAAAGGCAGATCCATTTTTAGTTTTCTGAGAAAATTCCATAACGTTTTCCATAGTTGTTGTACCTGTCTGCAATCCCACCAACAGTGCACTAGGGTCCCCTCTTCTCCACAACCTCTCCAACACTTGTTGTTTGTTGCTTTGTTTATGATGGCCATTCTGACTGGTGTGAAGTGGTATCTCATTGTGGTTTTAATTTGCATCTCTCTGATTGCTAGTGATATTGAACATCGTTTCATGTGTCTCTAGATCCTCTGTATGTCCTCCTTGGAGAAGTGTTTGTTCAAGTCCTTTGCACATTTCTTAATTGGGTTGCTTGTCTTCTTAGAGTGGAGTTGTGTAAGTTCTTTATGTATTTTGTAGATCAAACCTTTGTCTGAGGTATCATTGGCAAATATGTTTTCCCATACAGTTGGTTCTCTTTTTATTTTAATATTGTTTTCTTTAGCTCTGCAGAAGCTTTTTATTTTGATGAGGTCCCATTTGTTTATACTTTCCTTTATGTCCCTTGCTCTGGGGGACATATCAGTAAAAAGATTGCTGTGTGAAATATCTGAGATCTTCCTGCCTATGTTCTCCTCTAGGACTTTAATAGTGTCATGGCTTATATTTAAATATTTTATCCACCTTGAGTTTATTTTTGTGTATGGTGTAAGTTGGTGCTCGAGTTTCATTTTTTTGCACATAGCTGTCCAGTTCTCCCAACACCATTCATTGAAGAGGCTATTGTTACTCCATTTTATGTTGCTACCCCTTTGTTGAATATTAATTGACCATAGAGACTTGGGTTTATTTCTGGGCTCTCTGTTCTGTTCCATTGGTCCATGTGCCTGTCTTTATGCCAGTACAAGGCTGTTTTGATTACAGTGGCCTTATAATACAGTTTGGTATCAGGTATTGTGATCCCTTCTACTTTGTTCTTCTTTCTCAAAATTGCAGCAGGTATTTGGGGTCGTTTATGGTTCTATATAAATTTTTGAAGTGTTTGTTCTATGTCTGTGAGATATGCCATTGGTACTTTAATAGGTATTATATTGAATATGTAAATTGCTTTGGGTAGTATAGACATTTTGATGATGTTAATTCTTCTGATCCATGAACATGGTGTATGTTTCCATTTGTTTATGTCTTCCTTGATTTCTTTCTTCAGTGTTGAGTAGTTTTCTGCATACAGGTCTTTTACCTCCTTGGTTAGGTTTATTCCTAGGTATTTTATTTTTCTTTTTGCTATTTCAAATGGGATTTTTTTTCTTGATTTCTGCTTCTGCTGTTTCATTGTTGGTATACGAAAATGCCTTTGATTTTTGGATATTGACTTTGTATTCCGCTGTTTTGCCAAATTTATTTATTAGGTCAAGCAGTTTTTGGGTAGAGTCTATAGGATTTTCTATGTACACTATCATGTCATCTGCGAACAATGACAGTTTTGTTTCCTCCTTTCTGATTTGAATGCCTTTTATTTCCTTTTCTTGTCTGATCACTGTGGCTAAAACTTCCAGTACTATATTGAATAGAAGTGGTGAAAGTGGACAGCCTTGTCTTGTTCCTGATCTTAGTGGAAAAGATCTTATTTTTTGCCCATTGAGTATGATGTTGGCTGTAGGTCTCTCATATATGGCCCTTATTATGTTGAGGAATGCTCCCTCTATTCCCACTTTGCTGAGTGTTTTTATCATAAACAGGTGCTGTACCTCATCAAATGCTTTTTCTGCATCTGTTGATATGATCATGTGATTTTTGTGTTTGCTTTTGTTTATGTGATGCATTACATTTACTGATTTGTGAATATTGAACCATCCTTGCACCCCTAGAACAAATCCCACTTGGTCATGGTGTATGATCTTTTTAATATATGGTTGGATGTGGTTTGTCAATATTTTGTTGAGGATTTTAGCATCTATGTTCATCAGTGATATTGGTCTGAAGTTTTCTTTCTTTGTTGTATCTTTTTCTGTTTTTTGGGATTAGGATAATACTGGCATCATAAAAAGAGTTTGGGAGTCTTCCATCATTTTGGATTTTTTGGAATAATCTGTGAAGGACGGGGTTAGCTCTTCCTTAAATGCCTTGTAGAATTCTCCTGTGAAACCATCTGGCCCAGGGCTTTTGTGTGTTGGAAGTTTTTTGATTACCACTTCAATTTCATCAGCTGTTATTGGTCTGTTCAGGTCTTCTGCTTTTTCATTGAGTTTTGGAATATTATATTTTTCTAGAAATTTCCCCATTTCACCTAGGTTTTCAAATTTCTTGGTGTACAGTTCTCCATAGTAATTTCTTACAATCCTTTGTATTTCTAGGGTACCAGTTGTAATCTCTCCTCTTTCATTTCTGATTGTGTTTATTTGGATCCTCTCTCTTTTTTTCTTGATGAGCCTGCTTAAAAGCTTCTCAATTGTGTTTTAATTTTTCAAAGAACCAGCTCCTGGATTCACTGATCCTTAGAACTGTGCTTTTAGTGTCTATGCATTTAATTCTGCTCTGATCTTGGTTATTTTTTTCCTCCTACTTGCTCTGGGCTGTCTTTGTTGTTCCTTGAGTTGTTGTAAGCATAGGGTTAGGTTGTTTGTTTGAAATGTTTCTATCTTTTTTAGGTAGGCCTGTATAGCTATGAACTTCCCTCTCAGGACTGCCTTTTCTGTGTCCCATAAGTTTTGGGTTCTTGTGAGTTCATTTTTGTTTGTTTCCAGATACTTTTTGATTTCTTCCCTAATTTCATTCTTGACCCATTCATTGTTTAATAGCATGCTATTCAAGCTCCATAATTTTGAGTGTTTTGGTTTTTTTCCCTTGGGGTTGGTTTCTAGTTTCAGTCACCTATGGTGGGAGAAAATGCTTGGTATGATTTCAATTTCCTTAAATTTTTGAGGCTTGTTTTGTGTCCTATCATGTGGTCTATCTCCGAAAATGTTCTGTGTGCATTTGAAAAGAATGTATATTTTGCTTCTTTGGGATGAAACATTATATATATATATCAGTTAAGTCCATTTCATCTAGGGCATTGTTCCATGCCACAATATCTTTGTTGATATTTTGTTTGGAAGATCTGTCCATTTTTGACAGTGGGGTGTTAAAATCCCCTACTATAACTGTGTTGTTGTCAATATCTTTCTTGAAGTCCTCTAGGATTTTCTTCATGTATTTGCGTACTCCTATGTTGGGTGCATATATATTTATAATATTTATGCCTTCTTGGTGGATTCTTCCCTTGAGTATTATGTAGTGACTATCTGGGTATCTCTTTATGGCCCTTTTTTGGAAGTCTATTTTGTCTGATATGAGTATTGCTGCCCTGGCTGTTTTTTTTCCCCATCCATTTGCTTGGAATATTTGTTTCCAGTCCTTCACTTTTAGTCTGTGTAGGTCTTTTGTTCTGAGGTGGGTCTCTTGTAGGCAGCATATGTGTGGGTCATGCTTTCTTATTAATTCAGCTCTTCTATGTCTTTTGATTGGAACATTAATCCATTTACGTTTCAGGTTATTATTGATAGATACTTATTTATTACCATTTTGTTACTTGTGTTTCTCTCTCTCTCTCTCTTTTTCTTCCTTTCTTTAAAGGAGTCCCTTTAGCATCTCTTGCAGAGCTGGTTTGGTGGAGGTGTATTCTTTTAGACTTCTTTTGTCTGGGAAGCTCCTTATTTGGTCTTCTGTCTTTATTGAGAGCCTTGCTGAGTAAAGTAGCCTTGGTTGCAGGCCTCTGGTTCTCATTACTTGAAATATTTCTTGTCATTGTCTTCTGGCTTGGAGCATTTCCATTAAGAAGTCAGCTACTAACTTTATTGGGGCTCCCTTGTATGTTACTTCCGTTTTCTTTCTTGTTGCTTTTAAGATTCTCTCTTTGTTTTGGTATTTTGCCATTTTAATTGATATGTCTTGAAGTGGGCCTCTTTGGGCTCCTCTTTATTGGGACTCTCTGTGTTTCCTGGATTTGTGTGACTTTTTCTCTCATCAAATTAGGGAAGTTTTCCATCATTACTTTTTCAAACAGGTTTTCTATCACTTGCTCTTCTTCTCCTTCTGGTATCCCTATTATATGGATATTATTACATTTCATGTTGTCCTGCATTTCCCTAACCCCTCTCCATTGTTTCTGAGCCTCTTTTCCTTTTCTTTCTCTTTGTTTTTTTTTAAACTTTGTCCTCCATCTTGTTGATCTGATCCTCTGCTTCATCGAGCCTGCTTTTGATTCCTTCTACTGTGTTCTTCTGTTCAGAAATTGTATTCTTCATTTCCTCTTGGCACTTGTTGATAGTTTCTATTTCCCTTTTCATATTGATATAGTTTTCAGTGAGTTCATTGTAGTTTCCCTGTAGTTTCTGGTAGTTCATTGTGAGCTCATTGATCTTCCTGATAACCATTGCTTTGAACTCAGTATCTGATAGCTGAGTTGCTTTCATTTACTGTTCTCTCTGAGGCTTCCTCCTTTTTTTTCGCTTGGGGATTGTTTCTTTGTCTTCCCATTGTATGTGAGACTCTTCTTGTTAGGCTCAGCTTCTTAAATTTGTTTGTTCTGGCTCCCTAGGTTTATGGTGTGAACTTCCGTGGTAGAATACCTGTGAGTTTCAGTGGTGCAATCTCCTTGATCTCCCAAGCTCACTGGTCTTGGGCTGTCATTTAAGTTGGCTCTGTGTTTGTCTTTGGGTTTTGATTGTTGTTGGGTCTTTCTTTGGTGGATCCTTCCCACCACCTGGTTAACTGAGGGTCAGTCTGTCCACCACCTCTTGTATTTTGTTGTGCAGGTGAGGGCAGGTTGTGTTGAAGCTGGTTCTTTGGTGTGTACAGGATTTTGAGGATTCTCTCTTGCTCTTGTTCAGTTGTTTGTACTGGGTATTTTCTCCACTATTTAGTTGTATTTCCAGATAGGTCCTGGATTGAGGCTTGTGTGGTTTTCCCTCCCTCCTTCACCTTCTTCAGTTGTTATCTGTTGGTGGTTCCTTTGTTGTTGGGTTTCCTTTTCCAGTGGATATCCTGGTGTTCACCGCTTCCACCTACTCTTTTTTGTGATCAGTTTGGGGGGGGAGACAAAACGGTTTAAGACAGCAAGAGATATTTTATGATATTTACAGTAGCATATGGTAGAGAAGAGATAGGAAATCCTTTGGCTATGTATAGTGTTAACCATGATCTTCCACCCAACTAGCCACTTTTTAGAAAGAATGGAAAGAAGATAAGACTCTTGTTGGGGAGGGAAGGATTGTGATTTGGATCTTGAAAGCAGTGAGCTTGTGGGAGGTCAGATTTTGAGGTAAGGTGAGAGTAAAGGATGGTAAATAGGTATACTATGTGAGAGAATGCAGTTAACCACTACAGTAATAGAGTTCAGGAAACTGTGAAGTGGGCTAAGATCTGTGAGGGGTGTTGTCAAGTATTTACAATTGTATGAAACAGCTATTATTTACAATAATATTAGAGCAACCATCATATGATAGAATCTATGTGATCTGGATAACAAGAATAGGGAGTATAGGACCTTGAGTAGTGTGCTAATGGGACACAAGGGACGTTAAGGACAGTAAATTAGCAATACACTATGAAGGAGAGATCAGGGGAAACCTGTCAAATGATACAATATAACCAGCCAAGCAAAGCAGACTATACCGAAAGAAGAGGAATACAAAAACACTATTAAAGTATAAGATGTAAGAATAATGAAAAAATACTAATAATACAAATATGCAATAACTTGCAGGTTGTCTGTAATAGCAAAGTGAAATTTGTCTCACTGTCTCAGCTGTTGTGATGACCCCTCTTTGGGTCCAACTCTGGTCTTTTTACAGTTCCATGTTTTTTATTTTTTGTCTCACTTGTAGGTGTTAAAAAAAAAGGCAGAAGAAGGAAGGAAGAAGAGATAAAATTGGAAAGAAAGGAATAAAACAAGAAAGAAAGAAAGACAGGAAAAAGGAATTGAAAGATAAAAAATAATAAAAATTAAAAATTATTGTTAAAAAATAAAAATAGAATAAAATAAAAAAGCCTCTTGGTTTCAAAGTGGCCAAACCGGTTTTTCTGGTCTTGCTCACAGCAGTAGGCTGAGGGGTGATTGGTATGCCTTTTCTTCCTTCCAGATCTGCACTCAGTCAGCCTTGTGCACTCTCCCCAGATCTATCCTGGCGCCTCTCCCTGGCACCTTGGATGTGAGATCCAGGTCTTTCCCTGGGGTTACCACTGTGGGCTGGGGTGCAGGTGGCACTTGGCCAGGCTGCCTCAGTCCCGCGGGTGCACACCCTTCCCAGGGCTATGAGGGTGCACAGGGTCTTCCACACAACCTTCCAAGCAACCTCAGGATCACTGCCTGGCTGGGTGGTGGGGAGGCTGGAGCAATTGCTGCAGGAGAATTCCCCAAATAGTGTTTCTCTTTTCACTTTTTCTGAGAAATTTCTCCTACTCAAGTCTGCCGCTCCATACAATGGCCTGGCCACTCCCACAGCCCAATTCTCCAGCCAGACCAGTGACTCTCGGAGTAAGGGCCTGTCACTGGGAGACTCAACTCTGCTGGCGACCACAGACTCTGCGAGTGCTCGCAGCCCCTGTGTCTTTGCCACTTAGACCTTATTCCCCTCTCTGTGACTTCAAGCAACCATGTCTCTCCTGGTGCTGCTCAGAACTTGTTTGGCAGGGGAGGGAGCTGTTGCCCCGCCTCTCTCCCAAGGACTAGATGGCAGACCTGGCAAGTGCTAAACCTGGGGCTGCAGCTGCCCTGGACCTTGTGCTGGTCCCTGGGACCTTATTGTCCTGAAGCAGTCTCCTTACCATCTGGTTTTTCAGTGTCTGCCACAATTTTTGGTCTCTTGTTTTCATATATGCTGAGGTACTGTTGGCTGTTTGCTCTTTTACTCTGTAGATTGGCTAGGTTTTTCTCCCATGTGTAGAGGGAAGTGAAATCAGCTCCCTCCTACCCTGATGCCATCTTCTCACCCTGTATTTATAAGTTTGTGTTTTGTTTGTTTGTTTATTTTGCTTTTTAGATTCCACAAATAAGTGAAATCATCATATTTTTCTTTCTCTGACTTGTTTCACTTAGCATAATACTCTCTAGGCCCATCTATGCTGTCTCGAATGGTAAAATTTCATTCATTTTTATGACCAAGTAATATAATATTTCAATGTATATATGTACCACCATTGGAACATTTAATCCATTTACATTGAAAGTAATTATTGATAGGTATATAGTTATTGGCATTTTATTGCTTTCTGATTATGTAGTTCTTCACTGTTCCTTTCTTATTTTCTTGCTCTTTTATATGTTGATGACTTTCTGTAGTGTTGTATTTGGATTGCTTTCTCTTTATTTCTTGCGTATCTCTTGTACATTTTTGTGGTTAATGTGACAAAGATATATACACATATATATCACATACTACATATATATTTATATATTTATATATAATATATATTTATTTATATTTATATATTTTATATATAAATTTACACATATATTTTTATGAGTATATATATATATAAAATAAAGCTATGTTTATAGTAGTGTATTTTAAGTTGATGGTCCCTTGAGTTTGAACACATTCTAAAACCATTATTATTTTTATTCACCTCCTCTACATTTAAGTTTTTGTCATTATTGTTTACATTTTGCATGTGTGTTTGTGTATATCACTTAATTTACTATACCTACATGATCTTCCTACTTTTGTCTTCTAACCATTTTACTAGCTTTAGTGTTGGTGAGCCACTGCTTTTATTATATGTTTGCCTTGTCAGTGAGAATTTTTTCTTTGCAATATTTTCATATATTTTTTTTCCTTTTTATTCTCAAAGAAGTCCCTTTAAAATTTCTTGTAATACTGCTTGATGCTGATGAACTCTTTCATATTTTTCTTGTCTGGGAAGATCTTTATTTCTCCTTTGATTCTAAAAGGTAGCTTTGCTGGGTAGAGTAATCTTGGTTATAGGCCTTTATTTTTCAGCAATTTGAGAATTTCCTTGTTATGCTTGATGTTTTCCCAAAGGTTTCTTTTAAAGTATTCTCATTTTTGTTTTATTTATTTATTTTATTTATTATTGCTGTTCTATTACAGTTATCCCAATTTTCCCCCATTGCTCTCCACTGTCCCTCACCCTCTCCCACAGTCAATCCCCACCCTATTGTCCATGTCCATGGGTCATTTATACTTGTCCTTTAACTAAGTCCTTCCCCTTCTTTCCTCTTATTCCCTTCCCCCCTCCTCTCTGGTCCATGTCAGTCTGTTCCTTGTTTCCATGCCTCTGGTTCTATTTTGCTCATCTGTTTGTTTTGTTCATTAGGTTCCTGTTATAGGTGAGATCATGTGGTATTTGTCTTTCGCTGCCTGGCTTATTTCACTTAGCATAATACTCTTCAGTTCCATCCATGCTATTGTGAAAAGTAGGGGTTCCTTCTGTCTTTCTGCTGAATAGTATTACATTGTGTAAATGTACCAGATTATTCTCATTTTTAAACTCTTTTTCTTTTTGCTGTTCTGATTGTTTTCCACTGTCTTGTCTTCCAAATTACTGATTTGATCCTCTGCTTCATCTAACCTGATGTTGATTCCATCTAATGCATTCTTTATGTCAGTGATTGTATTCTTCATTCCTGACTGTTTCTTTTTTTATGTCTTTTTATCTCCTTTTTTAGGTTTCCTATTTCTTTGTTGATCTTACTGAAGATCATCCATTATTCTCCTAAGTTCATTGAACATCCTTATAACCAGTGTTTTCAACTCTGTATCTGGTAGAATGCTTGGCTTTATTTTGTTTATTTCTTTTTCTGGACTTTTGTTTTCTTCTTTCATTTGGGACTTGTTTCATTGTCTCCTCATTTGGTGGCCTCCTTGCATTTGTGTCTGTGTTAGGTAGAGCTGCTACGTCTCTTACTATTGGTAACGAGGCTTTATGTAGCAGGTGTCCTGTGGGGCCCAGTGACACAGTCTTTCTGGTCACCTTATCCAGGTGTTCCCAGTATATCCATTATATGGTTTGTGTTTGCCCTCCTGTTGTAGCTGAGCCTTGATAGCTGTGGGCACATCAGTGGGTGGGATTGACCTTCAGGCTGACTGGCTGTGAGGACTGGCCATGATTATAGCACATAAGCTGTTGTGCAGGAGCTGACACCAGGGAGCAGGATTCACTTTAATGGGCTGTAGTGCCTATCACGTTCACTCTTTAGGTGTATTATTTGTGATGCTAATTGGGTGGGGCTCTGGTGTGGTGTGAAGCAGGCCACCAAGTATTTTGGTTCTGGGACTACTTGGGAGGGGCTCCAGTACAGGTCACACAGGGCCACATGGTAGGAGCTACAAAGTGATTTACAGTTGTTAGCAGCCCGTGCTGGGCTTGGGGGTGCCTGGCAGTGGTTTTACTGTTAGCTAGGCTTGGGGCCACTTAGTGAGAGGTACAGGGCATGCTGAGACCAGAGACTCCTTCTTAGGGGTAGGAAAGTTCACAGTGCAGGCCCTGGCTGGCTGCTTGTGTGGACTAGCCTCTGAAAGAGGTTTGGGCTGGGCATGTGAATTGGGTGGGACAGGGTCTCAGGGAATCACCAGGGTGGGGCAATCTATGTTAGCCAGGTTAGTTGAGGTTCAGACTTCGTGTCTGCCTGAACTTGTGGGCTGTGTGTTGGGGGAGGGCTCAACAAAAGAACAATGGTACCTGCCAGTACTTTAGTCCCCCAGAGAGCTGCCTTTCCCTGAGCCAGATAATTCAGTTTCTCCCCCATATGTCCCTGGTGCTTTTTCAGCTGCTGTTTCTTCTCTGGAGCTTAGGCAAGTGTTTGTGAGTGAGTAAGTCTATGCTCAGGCTCTTTGACAGGATGCCTAGATCAACAGCAGCTTTGCATCTCACCTGGATTGAGTCTCTATGGATTTTCACAGCCAGATGTTGAGGGGAGTCATCTCCCAGCACTTGTGCTCTGGGCTGGGAAGCCTGGTGTGGGTCTGGAGAGGGCTCCACTTAGGGGGGAAATCTGCTGCCCAGATATCCCTCCCAGTTCTTAACTACCACACGTATGTGTGGTGCAAACCTGTGTCACATCTTCATCCCTCCTATCAATCTTGTCATGGCTTCTCTTTATAACCTCAGTTATAGGAGTTCTTTTTGGGTAGTCTTTGGGTGGTTCTCAAGGGTGATTGTTCTATAATTTAGTTGTAACTTTGATGTGCTCATGGGTGGAGGGGAGCACAGTATTTATCTGCTCTGCCATCTTGATCAGAAGTCTCACACTGGGTTTAGAACCATTGCCCTAAAGCCCAATTTTCTTGAAGGTGAAAGTTCAGAAGATGGGCAGAGCTGGGGAAGTTGGACTGAGAGCAAGGATGAAGAGTTGGCAAAAGGTGCTCAAGTGATTGCCATGAACATAGCCTTGTAATGGTGTGCAGCCAGGGCCCCCCAAATGGGGGACCTGTGATGGGGTCCAGAATGTGGATTGTCCCAGAATATAGGATATCCCCACCCCCACAAGTCTGGCTGGGGGATGGGACCCATGGAGCAGGGCCATTAAAAGTTATTTTGCATACCAGTAATAGCAGAATAGCTTCAAACCTGATATACAAAAATGGTTATTTTGCATATCAGCAAGTCTAGCTAGGGAGATGGGAGTGACTGACTATGAACTAGGAGGCAGCTCCCTTGGTTACAGTGCCTGTGTGAGAGCTTGGAGATGGTTCTCTTCATGCCACGGGGCCACTCCTGCCTAGACTAACTATGGCAGCAAAGAAAGGCAGAGAATATGGGAGTGATGGCAGGTGTGACTGATTGTGGGAGGAGTAGGAAGTGGGGTTACAGAGGAAGATTTATGCCAGGTTTTAAACGTAGGCTCAGCAGGCGAGCTGGGGTTTAACCATGCTGGGGCTTAACCACATGGTTTTGGGAGTGGAGAGGGGGCTCCCTTGACCACGTGGCTTAGGAAGCAGGAAAGCAAGTTGTCTCAACCATGCACAGTTCTCTTTTAGCAGTTTGAAAGAATGCAGGGAGACAGTACAGGACAATGAGAGAGAACGGTGCAAGTCCATGTGGGAAGAAAAGGGGTGAAAGGACTCTTACTGGTGGGCCATGAGAATGTACCACATGATTTTGGATTAAGAACTGGAGATTGCAGCAGTGACACAGCTGATGATGCTAGAGACTGAGGGAGACTTGCCCAGCTGTAAACGACTACTGGGAGGAACAAGTAGTCTAGCCAACTAACAGACTTCTATTTCTTTTTCCTGAGATAGGTACCCCTGACTGGCCTGGTTGGGCAAAGGGGGGAAAGCAGGGCTGTGTGTGTGTTTATGGGTGTTTTAAGGGACTTTGGGATTTTAATGGCAACATTTTACCATTACTCAAAACCTGTATAACTTTTGAATAAAGAGCTCCTTTCCTTTCCACCAAAGTCTGGCACTGAGAGCCATAATTTCTAACATCTGTCAGTGGGCAACAATGAACCTGCCCAGAAAGACTCCAGGGGAGGGGGCTTGTTTTCGTAACAGCATCTTGGCCCCTCCCCACCCCACACCACTGCAGGTTCCTTTTGTAACAGCCTCATGCTCTTACTTTCTTCTTTTGGCTACTGATGATAGGTAGATCAGACATGTTTAGAAATGTCACTGACCTGTTTATTGTCTCTTGACATCTTCCCTTGATGTCATGCCCTTCTTACTTATGAGGCCTGCCACGCCAGCTATGTACCTGCCCTTCACATCTGGGCTGAATAAAAATCAGGTCCTGGACTCTCCCAGAATTCCTATCTTATAAGAGTTATCTTGATGACTTAAAAAAAAAAAGGTTCTTTTTTTTCACCCAACTCCATGCTTTTTGCCCTATGAAAAGAGACAGACCAAGACCTAGATTTTAGGATTTTGTGTTGGTAAGAGTTTACTGTTTCCTTGGGAAAATGTATTAGATACAGGTCTAAATACATTATTTATAAGATTGCATACAGTTATCAGGTAGGTAACTCATTTTGTTATTTTCCTGAAGAAACTCAACCAGCTACTATGAAATCAGAAATATCTACTCTTTGAGTGAATCACTCAATCATCCATTAATATTGATTCTTAAGCAAGAACCAATCAAATTTACACAGACCCCAAGTCCACAAATGCTGCTTACACAGCTCCGGGTGTCAGTATTTTATGGAAACCAAATTTTATATAATAGCCCCAAAACATGGTCCATCTATAACCATGAAAGCCAGGTCTTACAAAGGCCCATCATCAGATATAGTCAGCTAAGAGTCCAATTCTTGTTGGTGGACGCAGGAGTTTCCAGAAACTTTATTCTTTCTTCAGGTTCAAACTTAAAAAAAATGCAGACATTTTTAGATTCCGAGTAATTTTCTGTTTTCTAACAGAAACAGAGTCTGAGTTAGCAATCCTGTGGTGCTGACAGAAACACAGGGAGAGATTCACCCACTCTTCCTTGGTGTTGCTTGGCCAAGACAGGGTTTTTTAAACAAACTGCTGAGTTGAGGTATGGGACATTTCTGGCCACAGCACAGGGTGAAGCCCCGGGTAGTATCTTTAAGCCTGGCCTCATCTTCACTGGCTCTGACCACTAAGTCAGGGGTCAGCAAACTATGGCCACAGGCCAAATCCAACCAGCCTCCCTCTTTTTTCTAGTAAATAGAGTTGTTGGAACACAGCCAGTGAGTGGAATGACAAAGTTGACTAGTTGTGACAAATACCATATGTTCTGCAAAGCCTAAAATTATTTACTATCTGGTTCAGAGAAAAGCTTGCCAACCCCTGTATTAAGTTACTCATAGACTTAGAATATAATTGGTTAAAAAATATTCAATTTGTCTCTAACCTATTTTGAAGGTGAAGACCAAACCAAAACAGCCTACCACTTGAATGTGGTACCTTTGCAATATGAAGTCAGGCCCTCAAAGGCAGTAAGACAGTGCTGGTCTGTAGTTGGTGCTGATATTTTAGTTTTGTAAACATTCATCATGAAAACAGGCTTGGGTTTTTCAGAACACATTGGAAATTATAAACTAGTGTTTGGTGCAATTTGGATTTGTGCTCTAACAAAACAACAACAACAACAACAACAACAAAAAGCTTAGTGGAGGCCTGTTGGAAAACTTTTCCAGGACCAATGTATTTTTATTCAGGCTACAAGAATGCTTGACTCTTTCTTTTATTATTATTATTTTTCAAAATTTTCTTGTCCCCTTGGGTCTTATTGTTCTCAAAAAAAATTTTTTTAAACTAGTGAGTCAGGCCCTACTACAATGAGAAAAACATTTGATTTGGTCTCAAAGAATTTTGCTAGCATGAAAGATGACACTGAGGTGCAAAGATGTCACAAGATGAACTAAATATAGGCCTTGCAAGGCACTTCCAGGCCCAGCCATTTTTCTGCAGACAGAGGCCTGCTACATGTCATGAGCCTTCTCCCCTTTTTTTTGCCTTGAGCCTTTTGCACTACTCTGAGGAATATTTCTCCTCAAGGGAGAGCTGATGAAGCTGTTTCTAGATTCTGTGAGGGCACATGATACAGTGGGTGCTACATGAATACTTCACTGGAGGAAATAAGCTGACATGGAGACCAGGCACAGAGTAGGGAACCTCAAGACATTCTGTTAAGATATGTTTTCTTCCAGGTTTTTCTCTTAAGTTTTTTTAGTCTTCACCCAATGATATGTTTATTGATTTTACAGAAAGAGAGGTGGGGAGAGGGAGAGAAATAAAGAAAAAGAAATATTGATAAGAAAGAGAAACATCAATTGGTTGCCAATGGGGGATGGAACCTGTAACCTAGGTATGTTCCCTGATGGGAAATCAAACCCACAACCTTTTAGTGCACTGGTCAATGCTCCAACCAACTGAGCTCCCTGGCTGGGGCATCTCCTCAGTTTTTAAACTAATCAACAAAACAAATAAGCAAGCAAAATATAACCAGAGACATTGAAATTAACAACAATCTGACAGTAACCAGAGGGGAGGTGGGAGGGGATAATGGGGGCAAAGGGGAGAAGGGTTTTCAGGAACAACTATAAAGGACTCATGGACAACACCAAGGGGGGTGGAATCAGGGGAGGGAGGTGAGGGTGGCTGGAGTTTGAGGGGGAATGGTGGGGGGTAGATACAGACAACTGTACTTGAACAACAATAAAAAATTAAAAAATAAAAAAGATTAAAAAATGAACTAATTTGCTATGCATTTGTAAGGGCAGCACTTAGCTGCAAAGTGTGGTCACACCATAGGGTAGAATTTTTCAATTTGCTTTTTTGCACAAATGAGTTGGACAATGTAGTTTACAGATTAAACAATGAGAATGTGCATTTCTAATGACATGAAAATATTGATGAGATAAAGTCATTTGACAGGATGTATAAAGAGTACTATATTTAAACTGAAAAGTTATTGCCCAGCTGATTTTAAATTTTCTTACTTGTCATAGGTTGGTGGGCTTAACATCTTCTCAATGGTCTACATTGAAAGGTAGGACCCTGGAAATGTAGGGTCCATTTGATTTGGTCTCAGAGAATTTTGCTAGCATGAAAGATGACACTGAGGTGCAAAGATGAAGAATCTCAAAATTCTTTGAGACCAAATCAAATTAAATCCTACACTGGAAGGTAGGACCCTTTCATGTTTCATGACCCTCCTTGTAATACATGCCCCAATTCCCTAAGCACAGAGTTTAGACCCCATTTTGCAGAAGAGAGATGCCCCAGCAAGGAAGATCAGGAATCTTTCATTTGCCTCTGATTCACTGTGACCATAAAAAGTTCTGATTATGAAACATGGAAAAGTCTAAGTTTTTCCCTTGAGAAACATTTTCTTGACATACCCTATATGTGTAAAGCTTTCTCCTTGGGCTCTAAAGAATGCTGGGACCTCCACAATGGCCAGGGAGAGGGAAACAGACCGAAGACAGCGAGGGGTGGGGTGGGGACCAACTCAGCAGCAACCTAGTCTTTGTCATGGGTGGCTACACTGGCTAATGTAAGCACAGTTGCTGCAACAGATAATGCCTGAAATCTTAATAGCTCAGCTTTTACTGATGTACATGCTCATTAGTGTTGGAGAGTGGGATGGGCATGGCACTTTCCACAGTCTTTGGATGATACAGGCTAAGAGATGCTCTGCCATTTCAGCACATGACTTTCATAAAGGCCTTTGGGCTAGACATCCAGCCAATGGATGGAGGAACATGTGGGAGGTCATTCTGGCTCAGACCTGGGAATAAAGCACATAATTTCTGCCCAAACTCCAGTGCCAGATCTGAGTCACATGGCCATGCAGGAAAAGCTGGGAAATGTAGTCTAATTGTGTGTCCAGGAGGAAAGATAAAAGAGTTCAGTGCATAGACTAATGAGTTTCTCCTGCAGTGGCCAGAATCCCCTTTCCAGTGTGGCTGGTGTTGATACTAGGTATCTGGTGGGTGCAGTACAGATGCCAGTCTTGCAGTAAGGTAATGAATTGTATCTGCTTCTAAGAGCTTCTGTTTAGTTTGAAGAGGCCAGTGAAGAATAGGGTTCAGTACCCTGTGTATGGAAAAAGATGGCTTAGAAAAACCAGGCAGGAATACAGAGTAGAAAATCACAGCCAAATGATCTGAGCCCAAACAGGTTTCAGTCTCTGGAGAAACCAAAGTGATCTCAGAACATCCAAGGTAGAAACTAAGTCATGATTTCTTGGCCAATACAACAAATTAGGAGAAGTTGTAGCCTGGGCTGGGGGTAGGTGCTCAGGGTCTAGGACAAATGTTCTGGACGTGATGTGGAAAGTCTGAATGTAGACCATATCACCAGTGTAGGAGGGTCTTTGGTATTCTGCCAGACTCAGTAGAATGAACCTTGGAGCTGAGTAGAGTAAAGATCTCAAGTTTCTTCAAATGAACTGGGGAATGTATAGTTATATATGTGCATTTCTTTCTTCCCTTGAATCTAGTAGACATTGTGGTTGAATCTCCAAGATTTATTTCACTGCAAATCTAAACATATCTTAGTAACTACTTTCATTTAATCTACCCAGGCAACTTGGCAGAGCCGGAGTCACCCATGTGATTCTGCAGTTGTATGATTGATGAGAAAGTGTGGTCCCTTGTAACCCTCTGGAATTGCTTCACACCTATGAGTAACACCTCCCTGAGGTTGAGCATTTCCTACACAAAATATGGAGATGCCTTGGATCTGTCCATCTCTGCTCAGTGGATCTTAGTGATTATAGAACTTTAGCAAATTCTTCTCCCTTCATGGTGGCAGGGGCCCAGGGAGCAGGACTGATACAACTCAGGCACCAGTCCTGGGGCATAAGTGTGAGAGATGGTCTAAGAGGCTGAAGACCACAGTTGGCCCTTGCTTTTCCAATAGCTGGCTGAGGACACTGAAGCCAGAAGAGTGGGCTACTTCAGAAACCACACAGGAACTCATGGCCCAGAGTTCCAGCCTGTGTACTAAATCTTGCAGGGACATGTTTATAGCAGGCAAAGCTGGACTATGCAGCTGATAGTTCAGAGCCAGAGAAACTAGCTTAAGTAGTTTAAAATCTGCCAAAATTAGGGCTTTCCTCTGAGGTCTATGTAGGCTTTGTTCCTTTTCCCACAAAATAGTGGGAATTTTAGGGCCACCCTAAATGTTTCACCAATCATTCACATACTTCCAAACACTAGCAAAACATACTTGACATTACTAATACTGTTTTCCACTCTCCATTGCACCAGGGTGCTCAGCTTAGGACTGGTACTATCTTCAAGGTGAGTATGAGTGGACAAGGATGGAGAAGATGCCATAGACTTTTAGTTGAGTCTCTGTAGAATCAGGCTACCTAAGCAGATGTTGTCAGTAGTGTTCTACCCATAAGCCTTGGAACTTTTAGTGTGTTTTTTTGGTGGTAGTAGTGGGAGGAGTAGAAACTTCTCTGCCTCACTCTGCCCAGGAGCAGGACAGGCTAGAAGTGCCAGGAATTAGGACCTGCCACCTCCACCCTCTGCCCTAGCAGCAGGTCTCAGCCAACTTGGGACTGGGATATAAATGCCTTCCTGCTTGCTCTCTTGCCCCCTGAGTAGGATAATTCCTCTGCATATGTTGTCCACCATTTCCCCGAGTTTTCCCATACTCACAAGTTGACTGTGGTAGCTTACTCCAGGACCACTCTTACAGCTGCCTTCCCTTCCCTGTATTACTTTCTTCGTTCACAACTGATGTTCTCTGCTCTTCTCAAATCAACTATTTTCATATGAGTCCTTGCACTTTCAGGGAGAGTGCAAACTAAGACTCTCCAGAAAAGACTTTTCCAGAAAATAGCCTGGGTTGCATGAGGGGGTCATCTGACACTTTAAAAATCATTTTCCTAGGTAGATATTTTGGGACCATGATGGAATTCACTTCCAATCTTCCTGCCTCACTAATATCTATAGGGACATGGCAAGTTCACATTAGAACTTTCTTTTATTTGAGACCTAAAGAAAATGTGTTTCTACATAAATTATAAAAATGTCTTAAGATATTTTTTTGGTATTATACTTAGTAAGAAATATGACTATATCATTGCCTGGGACTTCATTGCCCCTATTGTCTCAGGTGATCCAGTTGTTTCTGGGCTTGCTTGTAATGAATATTTGAACACATGGTTTATTTGGTCTGAAATGTGCTTTCAATATACTACATCATTCAGTAATGAGATTGTGGGGGAAGGGAGTTATAATTCCCACCTACTCACAGTGACTGGAGTTGACCAGTATCTGCCAGAATTGCCTAAAACTCATGAGCAACCAAATTCTGAGTTTGTCAGTTCTCTAGGTGCACTCACTCATAGGAAATTGTTGGAGGTTTATAGAGAAACACTGTTTTTTTGAACATACCCTAGTGGGTGCAGCTGGTCTTGTCTCCACTCAGCCTTCACAGTTATGGAGCTGGGGGCTGTGACAAAGGGTGAGTCAAACAACCACCTCACTACGTCTTCTGCAAAAAATGTGGAGTGGAAGGCAGCCCACTTTAAAGCATAGTCATAAAGTGGGTAGCCATATGATTTTTCTTCAAAACACAGGATATGAGTAATATTATACTTCTTTCCTTTCTCTAAATTTAGTATGTCCCAAGCCCCCATTCAGCTTGACTGGTGGAAAGGTCAAACTGTCATGACAGAGTTCTTATTGGTGCCATGTAAATGCACGGAGGGTATCTTGTGCTATTTGGTCCCTAAAAAACACAGCTGGCTAGTCAGTGTTCAGAACTATACTATTACTCAAGGATGGGGGCTCTCCTAGGGAACTGGGGTTATTGCCAAGGACAAGCACCCAGTGCTCAAGGCCCAGCCTCCTTAGAAAGGTGACTCTCTCCTTTTGTTGTTCTGTCACATTTGGGGGCACCACAAAGCATCAGAGCAGAGGCTCCCAGTACTTATGGGGCTAAAACACCACTTCTGTCTCCCCACTCTTAGAGGATATCCCCCAAATTGTCTTCTGATCTTGATTTTTTCTATTTCTTTTATTTCTGAGAGGAGCCCATATAATCACTGCTCAAGGGGCCTTTAGAAATACAGTATGAAATCTCCTCCTTGGAAAAGTAGCTGGGAAAATAATATGCCAATGCTAGTTTTTTTCCTACAAACACAAATTCTATAATGCAACCTTGTAGTGCTGACAGTCATATTCAACAATGTCAATAGATAGATGGGTGAGAGGAATAGCTGCAGAACTGTCACTTGGAGCTATCCAGCAAGTAAGATGTGACTTTATGAGATACAAAATGGCAGAGGAAAAGAAAAGGAAATCATCTTGAAGTGGAAGACGGTAATTTGACCTTTTTGAGGGTCACATGTGTCTTTTCTGTGCAAGGTAATTACACACTCAATTATTTGCTATTAACATAAACATTATTACTATGATAATAGTAATAAATTTTCTATTCTTAAATTTTATTTAATTCAAAATGAGTAATATTTTAACAATCTACATTTACTTAGCATTATATATTTTTCTTTTTTTAAGATTTTTTAAATTTATTTTTATTTTTAGAGAGGGAAGGGAGGGAGAAAGAGAGAGAGAAACATTAATGTGCAGTTGCTGGGGGCTGTGGCCTGCAACCCAGGCATGTGCCCTGACTGGGAATTGAACCTGCGATGCTTTGGTTCGCAGCCCATGCTCAATCCACTGAGCTACGCCATCCAGGAACATTATATATTTTCATGCACATGATCCTATTTACTATTAACCATATCCTGGGAAGGAAGTACAGTAGAGAGAATTTCCCCATTTTGAAGCTAGGAAAAGTCAAGCACTTCTCATGTTAATTACGCTCCAAAGTCTATCAGCCAGTAGACAGTTCAGTGGGACCAGAACCCAAGTGGATTGTTCTATTGTGACCATTCAAGGCCTGACAGGTTCACAGTATTTAGGCAGATGGAATAATATTCATGGAGCCATGGGGATGTTTGACATGCCTTTGTTCAAGGGTGGGCGATTCACACACGCTGTAAGCTGTGTGTCCCCCTACATGTCTCTACATGGCATACTGCATGTCACCTGTCCCCTTGTGTGGCACATGTCGTGGCACTCAGCGGGGAGTCCCTACCTGCTTAAGTACTAGAGACAAACAAAGCCAGCAAAAAGCCAAAAACTTATTTAACATAGCATGATTCTGCGCATATGAGCTCACTCAAGGCTATGCAAACAGTTTATTGGACTCAATCTCAAGGCTATGAGAATACTACTTATGAGGTCCATTCAAGGTTATGGGAAACTGCTTCCCTTAGTTACCCAGACACCTGAGTGAGGAAGCCAGACTGCCTCCATTTACCCTACAATTGTTTTTCTACTTGACCACTCCACACTAAGCTGTAAAACTAGGAGTGAAAATACAGTTTATAGATGACATTCTTAATCTTATGCAATTCAGTTACTTTGAAGTACGTCTTTCAAATTAGCCACAAAAGACTTTCCTCACAATATCCAGTGAATGACCAAATTTTGTCTTCCTTTTGACCACATATTTAACCCCAACTGAGCCAAGCAAGTGAGTAGGTATTGAATGCTCCTGGCACTCTGCAGCTGAAAGCTGTCTAAGGGGAATGTTAGGTTTATGGGAGGATTAGATATATGCAACCATTCATTCATTCAGAAACATTCAAATAGCAATTGCTATGTGCCAAGCATCATCCTAGACTCCCGTGCTGCTCTGTTAAACAAAGTAGCCATGAGCCACAAGTGGGGAGTTAAATTTTAATTAAGTGAAATTAAACACAGTATAAAAATTCAGTTCATAGTCACATATTTTAAATGCTCAATAGCCACATATGGCTACTGGCTACAACTGAACAGAGAAGACATAGATTCTTAAATGAAGAAAGTTTCTTTAAAAGCTTTCCATTTATGGTAATGGAAATAGAGCATTTCTATAATCACAGAAAGTTCTATTGGACAGCAGTGCTCCATAGTTATAAAGACCTAAAGGTATCCCTACCTGGTCTCTCCATTTTAAGAACTTAAAATTATTACATGCCTATAGGAGAACTTAAAATTCATCACTGTGAATTTTATGACAGAGTATCAGTTCAGTATAGCAGATATTTATTGTGCCAGTCCCTATGATGAACTCTGTGGACATACATACACATGGCTAAAGACTGGCCTCTGCACCTCAGTAGCTTACAGTTCAGTGTAGACATGAATAAAATGCAAGTTCTGAAGGACCAGAGCAAATTTCTCTGCCTGTGAAAGTGAAAAGAGAAAAATGATTAAGCACATTTCTTCTATACTCTTTATCCATGCATATACCTTGTTTCTTGAATAATAGAGAAAATACTTTCATAACTGCACTATGTAATAAGCAATTATTATAATTTTGCACTGACATTATTGAAACACTGGCTGCATTTGCTCTATTTTACAAATGAGCCTGGAACATAGCTTGGGAGCCGAGGCAATCCCAGATTCACTTGGCAACATTACTCATAAGGCAGGTGATTGGACTTTATACCCAAGACACTTCTCTTTGCACTCTGCTTCTTCAAGCTGAGATAATCTCCCTCCCAGCCCTTCCCCTGCTCTATGTATCAGGAGCAGGAGAAGTTTATATTTAATAGTGGCCCCACAGTTCTAAGAAAGGCTAGCAGTAATCTTTTATTGAAATTTCTGGCAGCAGCTGTTTTGTGTTTCTCCTTTTATCATGTCACATTTAAGTTGCACAAATAATGAAATAGTCTTGTTTTTTACACTAAGGTAACTTCTCATTTAATTTGTGGGTAGTAGCTGAATATTAACTGTTTTCTGAGACTTGTATGGAAGTGACATCTATTCATTGCCTGAATTATTGAGGATGGGAGAATTCTCCATTGCCATCTATGGTTGGTGGCAAGTATTTAACCCTCAGGTTCTTTCCTTACTGACATTAATGTTACTCTACAGAGAGGAAGTTGCCCAGGATTAAAAGCATGATGCTGTTGAAGCAGAGAAGTCTATGAGTATTTCAAGCTGGTTTATTCTCTCATTTAGCAACCCTGGATATTTCTTTCTTTTGTCTGTCCCTGTGTTTCTGCCTCTACACTTGACACTGAGACAGCATTTATTGTACTTGCTATAAGTTTTAAAATCTTTGTGACCTTAATTGTTAAAGAGAGACAAGGCAGCCTAACTTCTCAGAAAGTCTGGATTATTTTTTGCTCCTCCAGTCCCTCATTAACTGACCTCAGGTAAATCACTTGTCCTTAGTGTTTTGTTCTTCCCAGCTGTGAAATAGGGTTCTGAAGACACCTCTCTTCCTATTCTCAGGGCACAGATGTGGAAGAGTTTGGAAAGTCAGAGCTGTATGGATACTTACATTGTAATTCTAGACATGTTAAATCTCTATTTCTAGTTAGCTTCCCCTTTCTTCCCTTGAATGGGCAGCCTTTGAAATGGGTACTCTGCTGTCATAGTTGCCACTGATTGGACCGGGACGGAGCACAAAGGAGCTCATCTATAATCTAGTCTGAGCCAATCAGTTGTCCCCCATGAGTCTATGAACATATTGTAGAAACACAGAAATGGAATCCAGACAATGATGGGTCCTTGAAACAAAAGGTCAGGTAGGGTTTCAGCATTTTGACTTAATCCATACTGATGAGCACAAATAGAAATGTGGTCTACGGAGATAGATGAGAGCATGGCTTGGATGTGTTATGAAAAGCAGGTAAGTGACTCAGAGGCACTAGGAGATGGAGTGTGGGGTTGTCTATAACTTTTTACTTCCCATGAGTTCTGGTTCTGTTTTAGGCATTTTCACATTTTCATTTGAACTGCAATCTAATGGGGTAGGAGGCATTATAGCTGCAAGTTTAAGAGAATGTGGTTAGTTATGAGACTTATCCAAGGTCACACAGATTGTTCTGAATTTGGCTGAGGATTTAATTATTGATTCTTTCTTCTAAGTTCAAAAATTTTTTGCTACTGGATGGCTTATTATTTGTATTTATTATTGTTATTAAAGACGGAGAGTAAAAGAAGATTTAAAGAAATTGTTGTAGCCCAGTGTAGCTACAGAAGAATTATATTCTATTTGTAAATTGCCTGAGCAATATTTGACATCATCCCAGATATTTTTCCTAATGCCAAAACCTCACTGTTAAATCATTTCCTCCTCAGAAATAAAAATGACACTACTAATTCTTTTCTACTCATCCCACTCAAATTACTTATTTCTGTCAGAACCGAAGTGTGAGTTTGCAAAGCTAGTATATATTTCAATTGATACTTTTATGGATTTGTTATATATTTTCTGGGTTTGATCATCTCCTCAGATGAGCTTGCATGTTCAAAAACATTATTGGAACATATTTGAGTGACAATCACAAAAACAAGCACAGGCATTTCATTTAAGATCTAAGTTGGTATAAAACATATATTGATTTTATCAATTCAATCAATTTTTTTAAATTTTCTTAGTGATGGAACCACTTAGTCAAAAAAAATTATGCTGAAAATTAATATAAAAAGAAATTTAAAATGTGGCTTGTTTGTTTGAAGGAAAGTGCTAGATACTATTTTTCTCATCTCTATGCCTAGCTCATCTTTGTTTTATAAGGGGAGCTAGTTAATACTTTTGGTGACTATAGAACATAGTTTTAAAGCGAACATATTAAACCATAAAATTTATTCTTTATAGTTTTTATTTGACCAAAAGCTATTTTCTCAGCAGAAAAATAGCAAAGTATTAGCTCCATCTTGGAGTTGGCTTCATTGATGCTTCACTGAGCTTCTTAAAGACAAAGACCTTCTTCTTAACCACTTTTGTCTTACCTTTCTATTCCCTACTGCACCAAACAGTTGTCCCATAAAATCCCTTGAAGTAATACAATGAACAATTCTGTGAACACAATTTTGGACTAGGAAATACATTATCCACCTAGCTTTTTATCATTTACTGTTCTTTTTTTGTCCTTGATGACACACAATGGTATTATAATACTGCCAAATGGTGTTCCACATTTACAATTTCTCTCTAGAACGTAGTGAGTTTCTTCATAGACAAGAGCTTGGGAGCTAATAGTCATGGGTGTTAAACTTGCTGGGTAACCTTAAGTAAGCTACTTAATCCCTCTAAGCTTCTATTTTCTGATATCAAAAACAGAACAATGGTGTTCACTCAAATGAGATAATTACACATAAGACACTGTTGTTAGGAGTATTATTTGTAAGATACTTGGCACATGGCTTGGCATATGGTATGTGCTCAATAAATGAAAGCTATTTTTATTTTGAGAGCAGTATGAAAGGCAATGAAACACAGGACAAAATCACGATGGAAATGCAAAGTCAGTGTCAAGCCAAATTATATCCATCAATGTGGACATTGTGCTATGCATTTCACAGAGCACTGACTTGTGTTAGGCAGTTGACAGAACTTTCTGTTTTAGAGTTGGCAGGTAACAAAATCTCACCTTTTCTAAGAGCTTGTGCAATGTGATGAGGGATTTAAGAAACAGCCTTTCAAAAAGGGCTTTGAACTAGTGCATGGGAGAGTTATTATCATATTAATAAAAATGAAGGAGAGGACTAGGTTTCTTTGTTGTCCATTCACAGAGTAGCTCAGACTGGTAGCTGTTGCCTGTTTTTTGAAATGACTGTTGCAAATATCCCATCCTTTATACCATTCTTTAAATGTTTTGTCAGTTGTTCTGTTAAAGTACTAGGTAGTTGTACATTTTTTTTTGTTTTACAAACAAATTTCTATAGCGTCAAATCCTAATTCCAGTTGACTTTGTTCACTTTGCCAGTTCTAACTTTCCCCACTCCTCTCTCATCAAAATAAAAAACTCTGATGCAGACACTGGCCCACAGTGTCCACATCATTATAGATGAAATGAGACATTCGTATGGACTACCGAGTCTGGTGGAGGAAAAGGGACTGCATGGCTTTTTTCTCAAGGGGAGCAAAAGCCTTGGCCCTTGCTGAGACTGGACTTTATTGGGTTTCTCAGCACATTACCTGATGGTCCTCATTTACTATGCACAGGTTCGCTTTAGGTGGTTACCTTTTACAGAAAACAAAGGAGCCAATGCCGCTAATCACATCACAGAAGACGGATATTTGCAAATGAAAAGGCAAAAGTGGTTGAACTGGTTACATTCATCCTTGGAAGGTTTAGCATGGATTTTAGGAAGTTACTTTGCAGTAAATGTCCTCAGTTCAGCATGAGGCAGTTTTTTAGCAAGAGCAAGACTCGAAGCAGCCTAGGCACATTGTAGGCCTGATTCCCTATGGGAGAACCTATCCATGGGCGTGGGTCCTGTGCATCTCTGAGTGGGAGCTGGGCCCATGCAACGCAAAACAGTCTCCTATGACTCTTCCTTACTTGGTCTTCCTTACTTGGAACTTTCTTCCTTACTTGGAACTTTCTAACTCTAAAAGTTTGAGTGACTCATCACATAGTAAAACTGGTAAAATCAGCAGTTGCTGGAAAATCATTTTTCCCCTTAACAACTGTATCACCATGTGTTTGCTATCATCCAAGTAAGAAAAATATGTCTATCAAATATCCATGGTGGTCCGTGCTAAGTTTTCATTGGGAAACTCATGTTTTGACATATCAAAATGTTCAAATGGGTACAATACCCCAATCGAAAAGTTTTGATGCAGTGGAGAAGCCATGAAAAAATAAAGGGAAGTGGGAAGAAATGGCAAGTATGTTCTTGATAATGCTGTGATGTATTTCGGAATGGGTTAGGTGACTTTCTTCATGATGTTACAGAGCACACAAGGGGGGGGGGGCGCCTGGGACGATATACTATTATTAAAAAAAGGCCCCAGGTCCGTTATGTCCACCACCCGAGGAAAGACATCTCTCAATGCCAGAGATTCGTGAAAAGGAAAGGAAATGTTTATTTAATGCTATACAAACTTCAAGTAGTGACCCAATGTCTTTATCAAAAATCCTAAAGTCCCTAAAAACACCCACAAACAGACACAGTCCTTCCTTCCTTCCCCCTTTGCCCAGTCCAGAGTACCGTATCTCAGGAAAGGAAATAGAAGTCCATGGCTCAGGCAGTCCTCTGGTTATTCCCAGTTAGGACTCCATCTCGACTGGGAGACCTCCCTGGGTTCCCGGCACCCTCTGCTGAGTCCCCGGGATCTCTGCTAAAGCCAGGTGGTGGTTCCCCCTTCTAAAGCTGCGGGGGTGGGGGGTCTCCACTCTGGCAAAGGCATGTGGTCCTCTCTCCCAGGGCCACGGGAGTCTCCACTCTGTCTCGGCCGCATGGTTCTCTCTCTCAGGGCTGTGATCCTCTGTGCACTTCCACAGTTGCATGGTTCTCCCTCTCAGGGCTGTGGGAGTCTCCACTCTGTCCAGGCCGTGTGGTTCTCCCCCAGTGGCTGCCGTGTCTGGGTTTAAATCCCCCATGCCAATCTTCTTCTGCAGCCCCATTTCCGACTCCTCCTACACTTGGGCACACTTGCCCTCAATCTGCTGTCTTCTCCAGCTTTTCTAGTTGCCATCATGGGTCTGGGCAGGTGTCACCCCATGTCATGGAGCCAATCTTCTCCCAGCTCCCATACAGGCGCTGTAACTCAGGGGACCTGCCCCCCAGTCCCATCTTGGGGGGAGATCCCTTTCCATCCCCCTGGCCTTGAGCCTGGCCATAGCTATTTAGCATATCTAAGTGACCAGCCAAAGGCTATAGGTATGTTAAATGATCACGCCATGGATTAGCTGTAAAGCTGCCCTGCATGTTCTTGCTCTGGGTGCCCCTTCCCCCAACTCACACCTGTGGGGGAAGGGGTGAAGACATCTTAAAATCTCCTGGACACCTTTGAGTTCTGGACCCCATTTCAAATGCCCATTTGGGGTCCTCCCTCTTGGCTACACCCTGTAACAATGACACTATTAGTGGTAAAGCAGAAATTTGGCTCCTCATACCTTCATAGTTTCTAGGATGGTGTGACCATCAATCCATTTATCATCCATTTAACCATCTACCAATTCTTTTAGAATTTCATATTTGTTTTATGAAAAGTAAATTAAAGTGATTGACCTTGAAGGAAAAATTAGGAGTCACATTTTTATCCTTCAAATTATGCTTTTCTAAAAGCCACCAGATAAATAGGGAGGTTCAGAAAGTTGTTTCTCAAAGTCTTCTCTAGTTAAGAGTTAATTTTTGATTAACAGCAGAGATTCTAAAAGCAGTCAAAACAAATATTTTGAGGCTTTTCTCAATACATACATGTTAATAGTATTTTTATATAGAAACAATCATTGGCTCTTTCTAAAATACCTCTCCAACTCAGCTGGCAGCTCCTGAGACCCTGGGCTTACCCAACTCATACAGCAATCCACCTTCAACCAGCAACAGTCCCCACAGCAATGGGCTTCTTTTTTATTTTTTAATTTTTTTATTATAATTTTCCATTACCATTTCCCCCCTCATGCCCTCCTTCCCCCCACAATCACCACAGTTTTCCATGTCCTTGTGTCCTTTTTCCTTTTTGCTTAATCCCTCCACCCTCTAACATGCCCCCAAGAGCTGTTAGTCTGCTCTCTATGAATCTGTCTCTATTTTGCTTGTTTGTTCATAAGATTATACATAGGTGAAATCATATGGTATTTGTCTTTCTCAGATTGGCTGATTTCACTTAGCAAAGTGTTCTCCAGGTCCATCCATACTATTGTAAAGGGTAAAATTTTCTTTTTTTTTATGGCCAAGTATTGTAGTATTCCATTGGGTAAATGTCCCATAGTTGTTTCATCCACTCATCTACTGACAGACACTTGAGCTGCTTCTGTATTCTGGCAATTGTAGATAACACTGTAATGAACATAGGGGTGCTTTTGTTCTTTTAAATTACTATTTTGGGTTTCTTCCAATATATGAGTACTCCCAGAAGTGGAACCGCTGGGTCATAATGCAGTTTCAGTTTTTATTTTTTTTTCAAATCCAGTCCTTTTATTTTTTTAATTTTTAAAATATTTTTTATTTTTCAGTTACAGTTGACATACAATATTATATTAGTTTCTTTTTTTCCACATTTTCTTATTGTTGCTCAAGTACAGTTCTCTCCATAATAAAGGACACATGGATGGTTTTTATTTTTTGAGGTATCTCCGTACTGCTTTCCACAGTGGCTGCACTAGTCTGCATTCCCACCAATAGTGCACTAGGGTTCCCCTTTCTTCACATCCTTGCCAGAACTTGTTGTTTGTGGGTTTATTGATGATAGCCATTCTGACAGGTATGAGGTAATATCTCATTGTGGTTTTAATTTGCATTTCTCTGATGATTAGTGACATTGTGCATATTTTCATATGTCTACTGGTATATGTTCTCTTTGGAGAAGTGTTTATTTGGGTCCTTTGACAATTTTTTTATGGCTGAGTAATATTCTATTGCATATATGTATCACCTCTTTATCTGTCTATCGATGGACACTTAGGTCCATTCCAGTGAAATATCTTTTTCCATCCCTGAACTTTCAGTCTCTGTGTTTTTAAAATTTATTTTTAAAACCTTTATTATATTTTTCCATTACCATTTAGTCATTTTTTTACCCCCCTTTCCCCAGCAATCACCACACTGTTATCCATGTCCATGAGTCCTCTCTCCTTTTTGCTCAGTCCCTCCACCTCCTAACCACGCCCCCACTATCTGTCATCTGTGTGTCTTTTGATCTGAAGTGGTTCTCTTGTAGGATACATATATATGGGTCATGTTTTCTTATTAATTCAACCACCCTATATATTTGATTAGAGGCAACCTCAAGCCTGATGTGGCCCCTGGTGAAAATGAGTTTGACACCCCTGGTTTATTTCTTCTAGTGTATTCTTCATTTCAGATATTGTATTCTTCATGTATGACTCTTTTTTATGGTTTCTATGTCCTTTTTCATGCTGTTACGGTTCTCATGAAATTCCTTGAGCATTCTTATAATCATTTTTTTGGACTCTATATCTGATAAAATGCTTACCTTAATTTTATTTAACTCTTATTCTGGAGACTTATTTTGTTCTTTCATTTGAGACATGTTTCTTTGTTTACTAATTTTAGCTGTCTCTTTGTGTTGTTTCTATGTTTTAAGTATATCTGCAATGACTCCCAGTCTTTGTAGAGTAGCCTTATTTAGTAACTGTTCTAAGGATCCCATGGCACAGTTTCCTTAATTACCTGAGCTGGGCGCTCTAAGAATGTTTCTTGTGTGGTTATGTGGGCCTTCCTTTTGTAATGGACTCTTGATTGCCATTGGCCCATTCATGCTTGAGGGTCACCCTCAGGTTGGCCAACTGTGAGGATCAACCCCAACCATGGTGTATGAGCTGCTATGCAGGTACTGACCACATGAAGTGGAATTTTCCTCAGTATGGTCTGGTGCTTACAGAGATGTCCTTTTGGATACATTGTTTGTGGGGTTTATTGGATACTGCTCTTATGTTGCATGGGGCTGGTTATTGGATGTGTTGTTTCTGGAGCCATTTGGGAGGGACTCTGGTACCAGCCAAAGTCAGACATTGCCTGTGAATGGTCCTGGGCAACCTGTTTGGAGTTACAAAGTCATCTATGGTTTGAGGTTTCTTCTGCTGGGCCTGGGTGTGTGTGGTGAGGACCAAGCTATGCACCAGGACTAGATTTTACCAGTTCTGGGCTTGAGCACAGGTCAGCAAATCACCTAAGTCACCCCAAGATACACACTGGCTTGCCTCAACCTACTTGCTGCCTGTTAAGCTCAGTCACTGAAAAAGCCTCTCATGGTACTCAAGTTGCATGAAGTAGGTTCTTAGTGAGTCACCAGGTAGGGGTGAGTGGTGTTCAGCAGCTTGGTACAGGTTCAAACTTGGTGCCAGTGCTGGATCTGAAACCACTCAGTAAATGTCCCAGAGGTTACCAAGTCTACATGCCACCTGCTGGGTGTTGTCATAACTTTGTGGTGGGGTGAGGTCTTAGAGACTCATCAAGGTGAGACCAGCAAAATTTATCAGGTCCAAACAGACCAAGATATGGCTGTGTGAAGGTAGGACTCTGCACTGGTTGAGTGTGCAAGGGGAAAAAGGCCCTTGTCCTAGAGCCACACAATTTAGTCTGTTACAGATTATGCCAGGAGCCTGATCTCAGCAGAGTGGAGCCACCAGGAGTCAGGAAAATGGTGCTAGTGGATCTCCTGTGAGGGGACTTTTTAGTCAGAGCTGCTGGAATTTGGATGGAGTGGCCCCCTGCCCCAGAGCCACATAACTCAGTCTGTTCTGGATTCTGCCCAGACTGTGGCAGACTGGAGCCAAACAATGGAGCCTGGAGAGTAGAGCTAGCAGATCTCCTGTTAGGGGGAGGCACCAGTCAGGTTCATGGGAAATTGGGGAAATGGAAATGCCTCCCACCCCAAAGCCACATAACCTAGTCACTGACATCCCTGATTCATACTAGACTTTTGGCCCAGGCAGCTGAATTTTCAACAGGGCACAAGCACCTCAGAGTGGGGGGTGAAGGAGTCCAGAGGGTGGGGCTATTGCTCCCCCCCAGGCTAATGCCTTATGGAGGGGAGTGCTCTGTCAAATAATGGTGGCATCTGCAGTGTGAGAGTGACTTGGCAAAGGGATCATGGCAGCTCTCCCTTAAGCTCTCCTTACAGAGCCACAGACCCCAGACTCTCCTCATGTGACTAGTCTGCTCTGTCCCTCATCTGCTGGAGCCCAGAGATAGTGGTTGTGAATGAGATTTTGTGTATTGGCCCTTTAAGAAGATGCCTGAGTCTCCAGCTGACTCTTGTCTGCTGTCCCTGGTAGACAGAATCCTGGCTGATTTTCACAGCCATATGTTATGTGGGCACCTCTTCTTGGCTTTAATACTCTGGACTGGGGAGCCCGGCTTGAGGTTGAAACCCCACACTTCTCAGGGGGCACCTTCCTTCAGCTGACACATTCTTCTGGGATGTCTGGTTGCTTCTGTAAATCCTTGTTTATAAGACTTCTCTTCAGCTAGTCTTCAGTTTGTTATTCAGGTTGCTTGCTCTATATTTTAGTTGTTGTCTAATTCTAATTTTAGTTGTTTAATTCTAGTTTTGTCCTGAGTGGAGGTGGGTGTAATATCTACCAACTCCACCACCATCCTGTCATCTTATTATTTCAAAAAGTTTGTTTCTTTCCATCATTGAAGTTTTTGTCCAGGAGTCTGTACACTAACTTGTTGCTTGGGCATTTTAGTCTCTTGAAAGTCATTAAACTATAATATGATAGAGTATACATTATTACAAAACACTTTTTATGTTGTAAAAAATTATGCTTATATTTAAATATTTATTTTTATTATTATTTTTTAATTTTTGTTCAACTACAGTTGTCCCACCTTTTTCCCATTGCTCTCCCCTGCCCTGCACCCCCACCCTGCTCCCACAGTCAATCCCTATCCTATTGCCCATGCCCATGAGTCCTCTATATATATTTTATACTTTCCCCTTCCCCATCTTTCCCCATTATACCTCTCCCCTATTCCTCTGGTCACTGTAATTTTTTTCTTTATTTCCATGTCTCTGGTTCTCTTTGGCTCATCTATTTGTTTTGTTGATTAGCTTCAATTTGGGTAAGTCCATGAGAGTAATTTAATTTTAGATTTTAGAAGGAAAATGTTTTAATTTGCATTACTTGTTTTCAGTAGAGACACAACTTGGTTTCTGGTTGTTCCAGTAATTGTGGTTTATTGCAACAGTTCAGATCCCAGACTCTGAGCCCATCTCCATGTCAATTGCTGTCTGTGTGACCTTGGGCAAGTTATTTTACTTCTCTGTGCCTAAATTTCCTAATCGGCACAGTTGAGATGATAATGATAGCACATACCACATAGGGTTATTGGGAGGATGAGATGAACAAATATATTAAGTTATATAGAATAATGCTTGGTAAGCAGAGATTATTATAAGTTTTAACTACTATTATGTAACTATTGGAGAAAAATTGGAGAAAAATAAATATATATTATTCTTTCTATATTCATATAAATTTCATATATATTTTTTTATTGGTTCTATTTCTCTGGAGAACATTGACTAAATAAAAAGCTCTGATTTTAAACTTACCCAAGGCCAAAAATAATTGTTTCCTAAATGTGCTGTTTAAAAAATTCCAGTTAAGACATGGCAAAATGTCTTATGTGTCATTTACTGAAGGAGACTATGAATATCCATCACACAAAGTTGTTAGGGGCTCACATTAGATGACATAAAATAAAGCATTGTGCAAACTGTTAAATCTTGCTTATGAATTATAACTTTTTTCTAAAGTAACTCATGAATGGCAATGGCCTTTGAAGAAAGATCCCACTTACACGGGAATGATTACAATGTTACAACGGTAATATTTGAAAAGTGGAAGACTACTACCCCCCCACAATCACCCTACAGATGTGCACACTCACTATATGCATGACACTACACACACAGGCACTGACACATATACATCTGTTTTGGGGAAAAATAATAAAGCTGACTGTAGAACTGTTAAACATTTTTATTGTGTAGACTTATAAGCTTTACAGGACATGCAAGATAAAAAAGTGTAAAATATATCAGTAGGCATATAAAATTTTAGCAACCTTTGGACCAGCACATAATTTGCACAAGGGACTGAGATTATGTGTAGAACAGACATGTCTTGGGATACACAGTTTACAGATTGAATCATAAAGCAATTTCCCAAGTGATTTTCCCCATATAAAGATAAAAATATCTTTACACTTAACAAGTATGCAGTATAGTACATGTAGTACGTACACAGATTAAAAGTAAAACTATGTCCTTGCCAGTGTCTGTTTTAAATGCAAAAGTTCAAAGTAGGTAACAGCTAGGTAAATAAAATCTCGGGAAAACTGTAAGAGGCAAAAAGAAAAAGTAAAACAGAGTTCCAACAGGTGTATGAAATGAAAAGTAAAAGCATAACTGAAGGTTAAAAGTAAATTCCTCAAAGACAGAATCTTAATATGAGCAGGGGGAATAAAAAAGCCTTTGGAGGCACCAGGCAGCTTTCTGTATGACTCAGGTTACAGGTAACATTCCTCAGTTTGAGTTTAGAAGAATTTGACTTTATTCCAGCAAAACTACTACAGTCTTTAATTACTGTCTCCTCCCCCATCTTCTCTCTGAGCAAAGTGATGCTTGGATTAGCTCCAAAGCTCCTGGCAGGAATAGGGGCCATGTGTCACAGCATAATAGATGGTTGCAAGTGCTTTACTTTGAAGGGGTCACACTTGCAACAACTCTGACAGTTTCACACAATGGCCTCCATTTTATGAGCCCTTCTCAGGAGGCCCACTGATCAACTGAAAAGAGAACACAATGTTCAGCCACTGAAACACCCCAGTGATGGATTAGTTTGGAGTCAGGAAAGTCTGATTATTCTCAAAAACAAACGAAGCTGAATAGACATGCTGACCTCATTCAGCTGATGAGAGGCAGGGAAAGTTGGTTTTTACTTGTGCCAGCCCAGAGAGGACTTAGTCTCATTTGTCTACCTTAATCCATTTTATGGAGCTGATGTGGACCATACTCAATATGGATAAAGATGGTGCATGATCAAGTGCATACATGAACTTCATCTGACTTCTCAGAGTCAGACATAAGTGTGGAGAACAATGTAATAAATTTTCTAATTTTGGTTTCCACGGAAGTTGCTTACCTAATTAAAGTTGGCTAGTTTGACCGACCCTATTTGGGAAGGAAAATATGAAAAACAGGAAGGCACTTAAGTGTCATTTTCTATGTAACAAAATATTCAAGCACAGAAAATATCACAGGTTAAAATTTAAAGAAAGGTAAGGCATTAGTGAATGCAGAGTACATTTTCTAATTTGATGAAGATCACTAGATCCCACTGGATCATTAAAATGAATGGCAGCAATCCACTAACACTTTAGATGGTGAGGGAAGAATTTGTTTAGAACCAGTCACATACCTGTACAATCAGTGGCCATAGCCTGGCATTCTTCCCTTACCATAAAATGATCATTTTAGAATAGGCAGTTGAGGTCATTGGTTCTTCATGTTTCTCTCAAATTATCTTTCAGCAACAGGTTCCTATCTCAGACAATAACACTATGACCCACATGCAAATAAAAATATAAGGAAAATATTTTAAATGGGTTTAAAAAATTCTGATCACCAAATACAATAGATGAATAGCTCAGAAGAGACAAATAATAGTTATAAAAACTGAAAGAATGATTTCTTGGTTATCAGTCAGAAAAATTCATTCATATATTTTTGCTATACTAGCAACTTAAAACTTGAAATTGGCACCAAGAAAATTAGAAGGAGAAAAAGAATCAGGTATACTTCTATCCTTAAAAAGTTATTTATATTTCTTTTTGCATGTTGATACGGATATTGCTGAATATTTTGCCAAAAGCCTCAAAGAGTGGGTCACAGAAGGTGTGGACACAGATGGAATAGACACGGCTGATGCACTGAATCTCAATCAGGAAACTCTTAATGTATGGTACAACTACCCAGATGTGCAGGAAAGAAACAATAGCAAAGTAAATGCCCCAGATAAGTGCCATTGGGATTCCAAAGAGGGCAGAGAGCAGGCGGTAAAACCAATATTTCGTCACAGTGAAGGTAGTGAAGCTGGCCTTCCAGATGCCGTCAAAACTGTGTGCCCCTTCCGGTTCTGCAATCACATCTTCAAAATCAATCTAAAAGGAAGAAATAACAAAATATGAGCTTGAAATAGAAGAAAGGAGAAAAAACCACTACTGAGTATCCATAAATATTTAAGAGAGTTTTATGCATAATATGAGATGTTTGAAGGCACCCAGTAGCATCACCATCACTTTGAACTTCTTAGGAAAACAGATATTTGGGCCCCACCCAGATCTTACTGCATCTCTGGGGCTGGAAACCAGAACTGTTAACATGTTTTCCAGTTGTTTCTTGATCATATGAAAGATTGAGAACCATGCTCTAGGGGAAACCAAATGGATATGGTAAAATTCCTGCCTTCAAATAAAACCTGGCAACATGGATAAGTATCATAGGTGCTCAGTAAATGACATGATCTAAGTTAATTGCACTCTGAGACAACTACACACACAGTGTTAAGGCGTAGTTAGTTAATTGATTACTGACTCTTTGAATATTCCACTGTTAGAATTTCTTCAGTAAATTAGATCATTGTGAGCTGTGGGGTGGTGGGTCTTGAGCAAAGCATGGGAAATGGGGTATGATTTGGAGAGGAAAGAAGGGACCTTGGAACTGGTGTAAGCAAGGCTCCAGGAATAAGGAAGGATAACACAGTAAGTGCCACGGGAAGATAGACCTGTGTGGCCATGGCTGAAATGGCAGGTTGAGGCTAGACTCCATATTTTTTACATACAGTGTGTGGGGGGATGTGGGGGCGGGGGGAGTCTATTAAAGATGTTGAAGCAGGAGAATGCAGCCTGCAGCCACAATGAGTGCAAGTCATTTATCAAGATGAATTTGACACAGCTGTCAAATTCAGCTGTGTCAAATTCAGCTGAAGGTTTGGGGAAAAGAAAAAGAGACTCAAGGCAGAGAGATTATTGCTATGTCCCAAGTTTGAAATGAGAGGGTCACAACTGAAATAGTAGTGATGTAGAAAAGAAGAAAAGAGAAGAATAAATTTTAGGGATGTTAAAGAAAGAATCCATAGAGCTTGGTTACTTCAAGGTTGGCAAAGAGAAAACCTAAAATGAGTTTTGAGTTTTTAATTTGCTTTCTAGGGAGAATAGGGGTGACATTAACAGCAAGAGGAAAGTTAGGAAGGAAGGCAGTTTAAAATGTTAAGAGAGAACTTCATTTTTTAATTAAACAAACAGTAAAGTTTTTAATAAGGATAGATGCAAATATCAGTCATCCTCCCTAAATGAATCCTCTAGTAGTCCTTTAGGGTGACCACTAGGTAGTAATCAAATGAGTTTGCAGTCACATAGCACTTAGTAGTTACTAAATGCTACTTCATCCATTGTTTCCATGCCATCTGGGGTTACAAACCAATCCGGGAGCGTAGGTTATCATTTTACGAAGGTAGGGCCAGAATGCAAATTTGACCCTTTCCTCAATAACATTCTCTCTCATAGTACATGCTCACCTAAACAATTAATTCTCAGAAGATTTTATCCTTCTGGAAGGATTTATATAGACAAAAACTGAAGCATAGGATTAAAAAAATTACTCCCAAAAGAGTGGGACAGAGCCAGCTCAACTGCTTGGTGTGGGCAGATATATGAACAGATCAAAAATAGATCCCCAAACAAGTTGATGACTGCTAGCAGCAACATTACAGCCAAGTTTAGGATTAGGGAATAAAAACTTGGTGATTCCACGGAGGCTCTCAGTGCCAAGAAGCCATCCTGGAGTCAATGCAATAAAACATCTTTTGGAAAAAGTGCATGATACTTATCAGTAGTTAAAGTATATTTTCTATAACATCCTATTTCTCAATCTATTGTTCAATGTCCTAATAAAGTAATATGTAAAAATGGTATGTCCCCAATTATGTAAACGACCTTACAGATTTATTGTCATTCTAATTTTTCTCTGCTCATTTAGATCTAGACTCAGAAGTTAATATTAACTTTTGTTTTTTAAAAGTTGTACAAAATATGTAGCAAGTCAGATCAGCCCTTTAATGAAGTTTCTATACAATTTACTTAGTTATCTACTATGGGGTTTTGTTCTAACACTGCACTTTCCCAAAACTATAAAAAATAAAGGCCTGCAGTTTTCCTTCATTCAACTACAAGATACCCAGATAATTTTATTTTTAATATAATTTTGTTTTGTAAGGGGATTTGGTGAAGTCAAAATTAATACACTAAAGCAGGCATTCACACTTTGGGTCAAAGGATGGGGGCAATAGTGGCCCATAAATGCCCTGAAATGGGTATATGTGTTTTGAGTATACAATGTACAAAAGTACATTACTTTTATTTGAAAATAAAGAGTCTGTTACCAGTGGAGTTTGGGAAGGACTTTATTGCAGCAGAGATTTCCTATCTCTTTACAGAACAGACTTGAAGCACACCTGCCCTGAGATTCTTTTCCATGGGAAGAGAGAGTTACGAACATTTGTCAATTGGCTGTTATGATCAGACACTATTCTCATTTAACTCACAGAAAGTGGGTAATAATTCCATTTTATAGAAAAATGTGAGGTTCAAAATGTTAAATTATGCAGTTAAATAAGAGGTGGATTTGAGTTTTGAATCTGGCCTCAAAGGTATTGATTCTTTCTTCAATATCACCTTGCTTTAAAAAATATTTTAAAAGCTTCTCTGAGGCAAATTTTAGTATTTCACAGTTATTAATTACACAATTAGTAACAAAGAACTTGCTAAATTTAACCTTTCTGGTAACTGAAAGAATTCCATAGTGCGGTGTCTGAGGACAGCATTACCACAAGGTCATATACATCATATATACAATTGATTATTAGTGAAGATTTCTGAACATATGCCTGTGTATAAGATTTCTTGATAATAACTTTATTTTTCTATGCATAAATGTAAATGCTTTTTAGCAATGACCATAATGGAATTCCTAAAGCTTTAAGTTGCTTAGAAAATTTCGGGATGGCTTTTTTCAATTCTTTCCAGAGCCTGCCAGTGAGCATGATTTATTCTCAAATATCCAAGGGAATTTAGAGCAGGTCTCTAGGGTTGGACAGCAACATGACAAAAATAACATGTTAAATAAACATATGCAGTCAGTTGCTGCTTTAGTCTTGAAAAATTAAGGTGCCTTAAGAGAATACTAACAGCCAATTAGATGTAGATGAGAAAAAGAAAGCAAGGCAGGATAAGGAAAGACAATGAAGCCAGAAATAAAGCTTGGTTTTTCTCTACCTCCACTTTTGTGTCAGGAATAGTAATAGGTTTCTGAGAGGAGGACATGAGATAATTTAAGTAAAGTCCTTAGCATGGGAATAGAGCACTACTATATCATAAATGCTCAGTAGATGATAGTGTTAAAAATTCCTTGCTCTGGGTGACTAAAATTGTCTGGGTGACAAATTGTAACAAAAGAAACCATCAACTGCAAAGTACACAGTGGCTGTGAATTCAAACCCCACCAGTGGCTCAAAAGAACTAACTTCCATTTATAATTGTCTTTACCACAACCCTCTGAGGTGAATGCCATTATTCCCATTTTACAAATGAGGATACAGGGGGAGGTTAAGAAATTATTCAAGGTCACATAAATGCCAAGTAGCAAACCTAGAACGTATCCCTCTTCAGGTCTGATCTCTTTTTGCTTATGTATTCCCGGGTGACACATCCTTATAATAGTTTTATTTGCTTAATTTTCACCCAGATAGATATGCTTCCTAACACATTCACATTTTGATTATTAAAGGAATTAGTCTTGTTAACATTTCCATTTTAAGTTAGGACCTCTAGTAACTAGGATGTTTTCCATTTTGGGGACTGGTTGTATTTTCATGGCCCTGCACAGTATGTTCTCGCAATCCTGGGCACCTAGCCAAGGACTCTCACTCTAATTGGCAGATAAGGAAACTGAGGCACAAAACAATTAAAATGAGCCAGACATTCTCAAGGTCCCAAGTGAATCAGTGGAAAAGCTGAAATTAGAACTCTAACTTCCTGATTCCCAGGCATAGATCCAGCCCTGTGCTTCACACAATTTCCCTAGGAACTTACATCTCTCTCCTGATGTACCTTCTCTGCCTACCCCATTCATATCTCTAGGTTTCCTGTAAGTCTCTAATTACCTTCTAAGAGACATTGACTTGTAAGGTATCTTTGTGTAAGGTTGGGAGAATGTCCTTTTCACAACATGAGCACAGACATTTCTGTACATCTATCCCAGGTGAAGAAAACTGGAGGAAAATTTTAAACTAAAATATCTTCATTGTACCTTTTTACATATATTGATAAGGCACTGAACCCTAAAAGTTCTGCTAGTAATCAGTTATTCCATTTAAGGAAGTTCAAAATTCCACATCAATCAAAGTATAATTGCTTCAGCAGATTCATAGATATTTCAAGCTGAAATGGAGTCTCATTTTGAGATAGAAAAATTGGTGGCCAAAGTTGTCATATGGCTGCGTCAAGGTTACCTTTCCATTTAAGGGCAGACTCAGTATTGGAATTCAGGCTTAGAAACTGTCCTGGGCTCTTCCATTACTACTTCAGCTACCACCACATATCTTCAGTGAGTCTGGCTGCTGCATTCTATAGCCAATGCAAAAGGCATCTAGGCTTGCTTGCATCTGTGAACATCATCTTGCTCTCAAGAGGTCCTGCAGGTCTATTGTTGAGAGAATGGTGGTGTCTCTCTCTGACAATCTCCAATGTGCTCGTGGTTTCCATGCATCATTGGTTTGATTTACTCCTCATCAAAACTATCACTCTGAAGTTCTATTTGCTCAGGGACTCACTCCTCTTATACCTTATAGGAGGGCAGGTCTGACCTGGAGCAGAACTTTACCTGGTCACATATATTTGGAGCAGAACAGGAAATTGAGATTTGCTTTAAAAACAAAAACAAACAAAGACATAAGAAGTGCATATGTTATTTAGTTTCTTAGAATAGGATCCCTCAGATGAAGTTGAGCTACTGCTCCAAGAACTGATTTTCTGTTCTGTAGTCTGTGGTACAAGTTGTACTTCTGGCAAGAATCATTATGTAGATCTTAAGATCAAAGGCATAAATGTGCTTTAGTAGTATGTCTGTGTCTTAATAGATGTTTTACAAGAAGTTAACAATTTATATTACTAGATTTTAATAAATGGCATCAAATACCTTTGTGCAACAATGACCTATGATGCTACAGTTTCAGAAACGTAAGTTAACAATCTTGCAGCAGACGTCAGGAAAAACTATCTGTCTTGTTATGTTTTGACAAGACTGGGCTAATACAGGAAGCCTCAGAGGATTTCATCTTGTTAAATATATCTGATGGCAATATTTAAAAAACACTTTACATGGACACAAGATTAAAAAAAAATGCATGGGGTCATTTTGTGTCTCAAAATCTGAATATTTTATTTCTGAATAAGAAATTTTCAAGAAGAAAACTTTAGGTACATCTAGGATTTCATAAACAATGATGCTTGCATATTATGTTTCTATGGGAGATTATCTTTTAAACTCTTAGTAGAAACTGTGATTGTGTTGTATATATAAGAAACATAAATAACAACACATAAGATGTTTACAGAAGACTTGTGTGTTGTCTGTCCGACATCTACAGTTCTACTTCTCTGCCAACAGAATCTTCATTATCAGGTAACAGCAACAATTCTTTGATCTCAGAGATAAGCCATAGCTGATTTATATTGCCATGGTAATGTTAGTCTCCTTGGTGAGTGATTGATTTATGGTAGGCATGTGACCCAATTTTGGCCAATGAGATCTAAGTGGAAATCTGTTGGGCAGGACCTCAAAGAAAACTTTATCTTCCTTCTGCAAAGAGACAGAAACATATAGTGGGGCTCTTTGCCTCTTTCATTCTGCTTAGAATATGGTATGTAGCCTTAATTTAAAGAAATCATAATGTGACCATGAGGTAACATGCATTATTAAAAGGTCAAAAGAATAAAAGGTGCTACTTTTGCCATTATCAAGCTGTAAAAACAATGCCAATAGCTGTTCATCTCAGGACTTTTCCTGATGTGACATATACACACTTATTTTTCAGCCAGAGCTATTTAGATTTTTAGTTGCCTATCGCAGAAAGCATTCCTAAGTGGTGCAGTAACTATTTTCTGTTGGTTAGCACAGAAACTGTACATCTGAGTTCCAGCCAAGATGGAGGCATAGGTAGAAACCCTTCGCTTCCTTGAACAACCAAAATGAGGATAACAACCAATCTAAAAACAGTAAACAACCAGAAGTGCCAGAAAATCAAACTGCATGGAACTCTGACAACCAAGGAATTAAAGAAACAGCCAACTGGACCAACCAGACCAGTGTGCTGAGACAAAGAAATACGGTTGAAATGAAAGGACAGAGCAAAATTCCAGTGAAAGAGTTAAGCAAGGAAGAGATAGCTAATCTATCTGATGGACAGTTCAAAATCCTGGTAATCAAGATGCTCACAGAACTGTTTGAGCTGGGTCACAAAATGAAAGAACAAATGCATACCCAAAGTGAAATAAAGCAAAACATACAGGGAACCAACAGTGAAGGAAAGGAAACCAGGACTCAAATCAATAATTTGGAACAAAAGGAAAAGATAAACATCCAACTGAAGAAACAAGAATTCAGAAAGATGAAGAGAGGTGTAGGAACCTCTGGGACAACTTTAAATGTTCCAATATCCAAATTATAGGGGTGCCAGAAGGAGAAGAAAAATGAGAGCAAGAAATAGAAAACTTCTCGAACAAATAATGAAGGAAAACTTTCCCAATCTGGTGAAGGAAATAGACTTCCAGGAAGTCCAGGAAGCCCAGAGAGTCCTGAAGAAGTTGGACCCAAAGAGGAAAACACCAAGGTACATCATTAAGTTACCCAAGATTAAAGATAAGGAGAGACTGTTACCTACAAAGGAGTACCCATAAGGCTATCAACTGATTTCTCAAAAGAAACCTTTATAATTTTGTTTAGTTTTTTTATATTTTAAGTACATTTTATTGATTATGCTATTATAGTTTTCCCAATTTTTACCCCTGTGTCCCCCCTCTGCCCTGTACCCCTTTTTTCACCCCTCCAGTATTCCTGCTCCCTTAGTTCAGGTTCATGGGTTGTACTCACAAATTCTTTGGCTTCTCTGTTTCCTATATCATTCTTAACCACTCCCCATCTCTTTTATGCCTACCAATTATGCTTCTTATTCAAAAGCATAACAAAATCAAAAGAAGGGGTTGAAAAGAAGTATTTGAAGTCATGAAAGGCAAGGACCTACATCCAATATTACTCTACCCAGCAAAGCTTTCATTTAGAATGGACGGACAAATGAAGTGCTTCCCAGATAAGGTCAAGTTCAAGGAGTTCATCATCACCAAGCCCTTATTATATGAAAAGTTAAAGGGACTTATCTAAGAAATCGAAGAAGATCAAAGATTATGAACGGTAAAAGGACAACAAACTCACAACTATCAGCAACTGAACCTAAAAAAATGAACAAAAACAAAAACTAAGCAAACAACTAGAACAGGAACAGAATCAGAGAAATGGACATCACATGAAGGGTTTTCAGTGGGGAAGGGGAGGGGAAGAAGAAGGGGGAAAGGTACAGGAATAAGAAGCATAATTGGTAGGCATAAAAGAGATGGGGAGTGGTTAAGAATGATATAGGAAACAGAGAAGCCAAAGAATTTGTGAGTACAACCCATGAACCTGAACTAAGGGAGCAGGAATACTGGAGGGGGTGAAAAAAAGGGGGTACAGGGCAGAGGGGGGACACAGGGGTAAAAATTGGGAAAACTATAATAGCATAATCAATAAAATGTACTTAAAATATAAAAAAACTAAACAAAATTAAAAAGTAAACAATCAAAAAAAGAAAGTGTACATCTGTTCATTTTGACACCTGATTTCAAAGACTAACCTGAAAGTTATGACATTCACGTTAGTCATTGAACTAACTTTCAACAGTACTAGATCAGTGATTTTCAACATTTTTAAAAATCTCATGACACAAATAAACTAATTACTAAAATTCTGTGGCACATCAAGAATATATGATCTGACCAAAAATAGGTATAATTTTGATTCATTCACACCAAACAGCTATAGTTGTGTTGGTCGTTGTCATTTTTTTTTTATCTGACAATCTAAGGGAAAAGAGGTCAATGCCCCTGATTCAATAGTCAAGGGTTGCATGTTTTAAAAATTCTTGCAGCACACTGGTTGAAAATTGCTTTACTCCTGATTGTAATGCACTATCACAGGGGTCCCCATTTTCCAGGGGTTCTCAGCAGGGGCAGCATGGCAAAGGATCAACTGTGGGGTGAGTGTGGGTGCTTATCAAAAATACAGATGCTTAGGCCCCATTTCAGATTCAGATCTGGGGTAGTGCCTGGGGAATCTTATGTTTAACAAAATTTCTCCTTCTTTTAATACAAAAGTCAAGAGCATGCCATGCTCCTTTCAATTTAACGACCATTGCTTTGGTCTATGCTGTTGTTCTCCCTTGCTCCCTGGAAGCCCGGGTTGGCTTCCTGCTCCTTTCTGCGAGCTCCTCATATGCTGGATGACATCTGGGAGTTGGTGAATAAAGAGTGGAAATTCTTTTTGAAAAGCTTTTCCCAATTTAAGCCTATAAATATGTATTATTGGAGAAGGGTGAATGGCGGTTACTTATTATGAAAAGCATACAAACTGGCATAGAGATCTGGGTTTATTTTCATGATTCTAAACAAATATAAACAAATGCATGTTTTTAAAAATCAATAAGCACTTCTGTAATCCTGATTTGTGTACCAAGCCCAGACATTCAGAAAAAGGGACTGGACATTTCAAACTCCCTTCGCTGTTCTCACACACATTTCCAACATGTTGAGCAGCCTTTGAAGTCAATGGAATAAATGTGCATGAGTGTGTGGGTGTAGAGAAGGTTGAGAACTAGCACAATTAAATGTTACCAGAACACAGGAACTTTTCTCTAATGCCTATGGGTTTTGTCAGGGGCAAGGGCAAATACCCATGTGTTTATTAGGGAAAAGGCTGCAGTGTTCTTACAGCCCTGACTGAAAACAGGCAGCCTGGATTGTGTTGTTAATGCCTGCAATTACTTGGATTCCCAGAGGATCCACATGCAGCCTTAGCAAACATGTAAGCCTGGGAGGGAACACTGACATGTTCTTAGGCTGCCTTGGAGTGGCAGATACTAGGCAGTTTACCTTGCACAAGAGCACATGATTATCTTTTGAGGATGGAGGGAATGATTATCTTTTGAGGATGGAGGGAGAAGGCTGCATTGCTAATCAGGGTTTCAAGCTGGAGAAGGTAGAATGTGGGTGTTTACTTAGCTCTGTGAGTAAGACCAGAGGTTTGGGTGCAGGAGGCAGGGTGCAGGGGGACCTGCAGTCCCTGGCCTGGGCTGCCAGCTGGAGCCTTTGAGTCTTTCCATTGGGACTGGCCTCCCTCTTGTTGCTTCCCAGGCATTACAGAGGCCTTAGAATAATGATATTTTACATTTATAGTGCCCATTCATCTGCTTTTGCTCACAAACTTGTGAGGTTCTAGTTTATCTTCATAATAAGAGTAGGAAATAGTCTTTTATTTTTCCCACTAAGCAAATATTCACTTGACTAATAAAAAACTGGACTGAACCAGAACTTAAGGCAGGTTTGTGCTCGTTGCTCCCATCTTGGTATCCTCCACAATAAGTAGTACTATGCACTTATTAATCAGCAAATAAATATTTCCTTAATATGTGTAATATTTTAAAGGAGCTATATAAGTGTCTTCTGAAAAAGGTGTGGGAATACATAACATTGCACTAATTAGCATATTGTCTCCTATGAATTCTTTGCCTGGTATCACAAGTGTACTTTAATTAATTAAATTTTGATATCCCATTTTATCCAAAACGATCTTCTTATTCACCGTAGCTCTATAACACCATTCTGACCAAAGCGAAGTAAAGAGTTGGTTATCACTGAGGTGACCTGGACAACATGGAAAGCCTACCAAAGAGGGGGAAATTCAAATCAGAAGATTTCATTTTTCAGAAAAAAAAATTAGAAAATATTTATTAAAGCATGTTTTTGCTTGGTTGGGTTTTGCTCTATTGATCTGAATAATTACAATTGTGTAGGCCTGGCCCCAAAATAGGGGGCACACTGGAGTATGGTGAGGGAGGACCTCAAAGAGGAAGCTGGGATGAAGTAGGGGAGCTAGAGGAGCAGCCAGGCTCATCCCTGCAGGGGTTCTCAGGCATAGGCAGGGCACCCCAATGGGGAGGGGGTATGGTGAGGGGAGTAAATTGTTTTTTGGTTACACTTGTCTGGTGTTTTCTTGTGTGTTTCTCTGTGTGTCCCCAGTTCAGAAAAGGAGGCCTGAAGTAATTTTTACTTCAGAATGAATTTGGGTAACTATGTTTTCTTTTTTTGGCAGGGGTACATGTAGATGTGCAGAGCAAAGCAGAACATCATTGTCAATTGTCCTTTATGTGTCATTAATGGATTCCAGGCATCAATGGGGCAGATAGATTCTGAGGCAGACTTTTACAGAGTTCTCAGAATAACAATTTATATTATAGGCATTATATGCCTTCATGAGTTCACATCATATCCTGTACATGAAGGACCTAGAAGGCAGGTGTTATTTCCTCCATTTTACAGACTAGGAGACAGCTTCAGGGAGGTTGTAATCAGTGACTGGACCAAACCAGAACTTAGGTCTCTTGGTTCCTCAATTAGTTCTCCTGCCATCACACAGCCCTTTTCAACTCCACACCTCATTCTGTTTACGCAACCCTGTTCATTCGAAGTCATGTAGGGATTTCTGAACCCGCATGCTTTCCCTTGCCTGCACCCAAACTAATAGAAAATACCTTCCCTACCTTGGCAAATAACCATTTCTACCAGGAAAGGGTGTGCAATCCAAGTAAGGGGATGCTGCTGGCCTTTTTCTGCTGTCAAATGTTCAGCATTATTCTCACTCCCCAGCAACCGAACTTCTCTCTGGCCAGGGCCCTTACTTTGTTTCACTGACCACCGTCCCCACTGCCTTCTCATCTCTCCCTGGCTTTTCCTGGTTTACCGCAACATTGTATCTTCTCCTTATTCGTTTGCGGCCAGTGGTTCTGAAACATATAAGTACTCAAGCATTTTCTGGGGATGTTTGTTAAAATGAAGATTCCTAGGATTCTGTATAGTGTTCTAAGGGTAGGGTCCAGGAATCTGTACCCTGTCCCCCTATTTTCATTCTGGTGGTCTAAGGAGGACACTTTGAGAAACCAAAGCTGCCTTGGGCTTCATTCTCTGCTAGATGAGGGGACCTGATGGGCATGATAGCAGGTTAATCACTGTGTTGTTTACTACTTTTGCAAAACAGTATGAATACCTGGTTGATAGCATGAGGGCTGGGTTTGAATCCCCGCTCTGTTGTGTTATATCACATATGCTACTCATCCTTTCTGCCTTAGCTTCTCATCTGAAAAATACACTTATAATAGTATCTACTGAATAGGATTGTTCTGTGTATTAAATAACTTAAGCAAAATGTTTATGGCATTGCCTGGGGCAGTGGTCAGGGCTACATCATGAGCTTTGGCCCAGATACCCCGACCAGAAGTGGGAACATGTCAGAGATCACAGTAACAAGCATTGGGAGGACAGAAGAGATATTTTGGAAAAAGAGAACCTCCTGGCATTCCTGGCACTTGAGACCATTCCTGAAATTGTTTCATTGAGGATGCTTATTTTTCATTCTGCCTTTAAGTGAGCAAGGTTTAGATCACCTCTAGCAAGTGCGTCAGCCTTCTGGAGTTTATTACGAACATGAGGCACAAAGCGACCAAATATGCCCTGGGGGAGAAGATGCCCCCACTGGCTGACTGCCTGTGTATGTCAGAGAGTGGCTCCAACACCAATTAGATGGGATTTTATTTACTTTGGGTGAATTCCCTTTTCTGCTTGATTTTTACTTTCCTTTTGTACAAAGGTAACTTCTAGGTTTCCCCATCTTTTGTTTTTAGAAAGGAGAATGAATTACTCTAGGGTTTGTATTATACCTTGAAAATTTAAGCTAAATTTTTCTATTTTGATAACAAATATATACATTCTTAGTTTACATCCTATTATGCATTGAACTGTATCCTCCTCAAAAAGATATGTTGCAGGACTAATCCCCAGCACCTCAGAATGTGACAGGACTTGCAGATGTAATTAGAATGAGGTCATACCGGAGTAGGGTTGGCCTACCACCCAATGTGGCTGGAGTCCTTATAGGAAGATGGCAATGAAGACACAAAGGGAGAAAGGCATATAACTGGAGTTATGCAGCTGCAAGCCAAGGAATGCCAAAGAATGCCAAAGATTGCCAGCAAACCACCAGCAACTAGGGAAAAAAAGGAAGGATTCCTCTATATGTTACAGAGGGAATATGGCGCTGCTGCTCACACATTGATTTTGGACTTTTAGCGTCCAGAACTGTGAGGCTATAAATTTCTGTTGTTTTAAGCCACACAGTTTGTTCCTTTTTAAGGCATGCTAGGAAGTGAATATATACACATCCCTTTGAAATTGCTAAAAATTATCCCCAATGACAGTGGTATCAGGGTTCCTACTCCTTGAGCAGGCTGCCCAACTTTTCTTATGGAGATCCTAGGTGGGAATAAACACCACATTTGGTGCACTTGAGACCAGCTTGCCACGAGCCTTCTTCAGGGACCTGGAACCATCTCTCCTGTTCACATGGCCTCACATTTTTATTATCAGAAAAAGCACCTAAGTTTCATTATCACAAAAAGTGGATGGCTCAGTACAAAGCAGGCTGCATATCTTTAGATCCCTTTTTAAATCTTCAGGCTTCTGATATCAATTTGGAGACACTTGTTGAGTGTCACCGAACAATTGACATGGAACTGTAAACAGTGCAAAAATAGGCCACATGAAGGCTAGTGATAGGAGCACTGAATTTGAACAGGGAGGAGCAATATTTGGGGGGTGCTTCTGTTGCCATCCTTGAGGAGAAATAATGATAGCCCTTCAAAGTGTTGAAATTCTCTTCCCAAATAGAAAAGTCCTGTATTGTTTAATGCATGGGAATCTTATTTTATCCAAACATGCACCTATAAGGATTCATCTAGAGGCCTCACTTGCTCACAAAATTCTTTTTACACTTGGGAGTTTATTATTCTTTAAACTTCTGGGTGTGTCATGGGACAAATATGAATGATTATTGCACTAAAGAAAATAAAAACACTTCCCATTCTATCAAAGACATAAGAAATGGAATGGTCTTCACCATTTTCAGGCTACCAATTGGTCCTCATAAACATTTGTTTTAACCATAGCTTTTTAAACACTATTAACTTATTTTTAGTTTCTACAGTTCAGTTCCTGATGACAGAGGTGGTTTCCTACCATCCAGTTAAGTCAAAGTAGGGTTGCTAGTAGCTTTCATCTTACCTCACTGTTGGATTACTTTTCCCTTCAGTGCTTTGAGTCTGTTTATTAAACAGAAAATGAATGAAATAAATCTCTGAAGGTTTGAAAGTTGCTTGGCAAGTGAGGAAGAGGATCTATATCAATGCTCTTGTAAGGTCCAAGCAGAGATAATCACAGATAATTATATGGCTCTTGAGACACAGCCCCCAAGTTCTACTGCAGGGTTTCTTTTTGGGGCACTATTGGCACTTTGTCATTGGGGGTTGCTGTCCTGTGCACTGTAGCAGTCCTGTCATCTATTCACTAGACGCCAGTAGTACCCACTAGATTTCCTCCAGATATTGCCAAATGTTCCCTAGGAGGGATGGGGGGGTGGATTATCCCCAGTTGAAAACCCCTGGTTTGGAAAAGCAGAATATGATATAATGAGACAGAAGCTGAAATTTAGAAATATTTGTAGCCTAGAATGCTTGCTTGTTTACTACATTATTTTATTTTATTTTATTTCTTTAGTATTTGGCCTTGTCAGTTCATTTGTTCATTCATTATTTATGAAGCACCTACTTTTTGGGGATGGAATAAGTGAAATGAAAACTCAGAGCCAGGACAGGGTTGATGAGATGGCTACGTGTCACTGAAAAGGGGACAGTGCAAATAAAATACAGACAGCCTGTGGCTGCTGAAGGTCACTTAGGAATCATTATGACATAGGGGTGATGTCCTTCCACGGTTCACTCCCTTACTTTTAAGGCAATAGAAGAAGTCGCTTATTTGCACCTTCCCAAATCACTAACCTCTTAAATTTAGACTGGAATCTCGAATAACTTCTCCCAGGACAATGGGCCAAGACCTGTCCTGCTTCAGAACCTTCTACTTGCTGTTCGTTTTACTGAGATCACTCCTTCTATCATTCTTTACTTGTCTAACTTGGAGTTTTTTGTAATGTTTTAACCTAAATATTCTTTCTTCAAAGACTTTTTTCTGGTCTCTACCCCTTTTCTCACCTGGACTTCTTTTTCATCCAGCCCATCACACACATATTGTGTGTGTGTATGTGTGATTCTTTTCTGCTACTAGACTGCTCCCTGGAATGTAGTAGGTACTAAATTAATATTTGTTGAATAAATGAATGGATTCCTGAATGCTGCCATTTACTATGTTATATTTCTCTGTCCTGTTTACAAGAACACCAAGCTAATAAAATCTCCTTTAAGAAAAAAAAATCTGAATACGTTATTATTTAGCTAAAGGGTTAGTAATTGCCTGAATTTGTTGCATTCATTTATTTTAAGCCAGTCACAATAATTTTGGTAAAAGAATGGACAAAAAGTGGCTAATGACAGGGAAGACTGATTAATTCCATTTTTGCTTATTGTGAAATTGGATTTGAACCTACAGATTTTTACATTGCTTTGCTTAGGGAGCTGATGAGTTCCCTAAGGATGTTCAGGTGGTCTGGAATTCAAACAACTTTACGTTTACCTTCAGAATCACTCAGCTGGGGTGGGATCTCATACCACAGCTGGGGTGGTATGTAATGGGATCCAAATCATACAGGACCCTCAATGCTTAACTTTACATGGGTCAGAGAAAAACAAACTCTGTAGAGCTGGGTAATGGGAAAATCTATCTCAAAATAATAGTGTTTCTGCCCTGTATTTCTTAGTCATGTGATCCTATTGCTCACAGGTGGTCTGTTAAAAGAACTTCAGAAACTAGGTGAATTTGACAACCCTTAGCATTCAGAAACTCCTGAGCATTTCCTGTTTACCTAGTCCTTTTTAAGACCATTGCTATGACTAAAGTTGCAAGTAATTATACACTTCTCTGATACATGAAGTAAGAGGAATTGCCTGGTTACAAAAAAAAAATACTGAAAGCTTGTAACCAACTTTGGAACTGATTTTCTGATACATCTTGAACACAAACAGCCAATTTGGAGGTTAAAGACAATAAAATGGAAGACTGCAGGGTTCTGAGCCCAGATCAGAGAGGAAAAGAACTCCAGCTCTTGATATTCTTTGGTACAAATTGTTTATTTGTGGTATATTTGCAGCCAGCATGCTATCCATTGCTAATTCAGTATTTCGAAGATGATTTGATTAAGTCCAACAGCCTGAATATTAAGAATGAGAATGCCAATTGGTAAAGTCTAGGAAGGAGGTCTTTTACAGACTTCCATTGTTTTATGAATACTTGTAGATCAGAATCAAAGATTTTAGAAATGAAGTTGATTTAGAAATCTCTAAGTTCAACTTCTAGGTTACTCTAGATGAAGAAACCACTGTCTAGAGGGTACAGTGACTTTTCCAAGGCCCAAAGTAACCTTCAGTTACTTCAGTCTCAGAGTCTTTCTCTGAAGCCTAGTTTCCCCATCTGCTCTGAGGAGTGACGGGCATTAGTAAAGCACTTCTCAGTAGCTTGGGGTCTCTTCTCTGTGCCTGGCACTTGAGAAATGAAGGACACCTGCTTGTCCCTGAGTCCAGTGACACTTCATTTAACCACTGGCAACACAGGAATTTTGATGTACCATTAAGGAAAAAACAGGGGAATGTTGTTAGCTCCATGTCTAGTATGCCTGCGCCATGAACCAAAGTAGGAAAAGCGAGGTGTTCATGACATTCTGACACTCTAACCAGCTGAACTTCTGCTCAGGGAATAGCAAGAATGAGAAAAGAAAAGGGAAAAACAACAGGACTGGATTACATAGTGACATGGGATTTATTTCACATATAAAGTCTACCTTATGCTGTTGCTACATCAGAGTTCCAGAAAGTATTTTTTGTAATGGCACAAAACAGCCACCCTTTGCAGAAACCTCACTCTTTCATTAGTTTAAATTACAATAGGGGTTTAATTGTGTGAATATGCAATGTGTAGGAGGGAGTGGATGGGCAGGCTTGCCATAAAAATAATGTTTCATACTGACATTTTGGTACATACAATGCATGCATTTTGCAGTGTTCTACTTTCAGATGTTTACCACTTGCATTCTCAACCACTGTTGAGCTGCCGCATAAATTCTTCTTTGCTCCCAAACAAGCCAGGTATCTTGCAGGAATAGAGAAAAGTGTTCATATATGTTCCTATGGTTAATTAGGAGGCTGTGTGTCATGTTGTTATATACCAAATTATAACTGTAGAGGGAGAAGGAATGGAGAAGTTACACAGACAAGTAAGGGGTTTAACACACAACTATTACAAAAAAACTTCATGTGGCACAGTCCTGAGATTAACCACTCATTAACTGGAATTTCTTCTCCTGTGTAATTTCACAGTTAATAACAAAACAAAACAAAACAAAACAAAACTAAGCATACATCCCTTCCTCTGTTTGCCTTATCGGAATGGCAATTATATCTGAGCAGTATTTTTCTCGTAAGCCTCATAATAACCTGGCAATAACCATAGCAGTTGTCATTCCATGTTCCCTTCCAACTCTTCTAATAATCATCCAGGCAGAACAGTCTGTCTCCAACTGCACATGGGGTGTCTCTTCATCCCTTATCTTGGTCCTTTTGCTCTTTCCAGCATCTCTATCTACCTCCCTCATATGATCAAAACAGGAACCCATTTTTTAATGTCTGACCAATAGCAAATTGAGAATCTTGTATATGACATTTCTTTTGATCACACTGTCCTTTTGATTCCATTCAATATGCTTCCTTTAAAATATCATTACATTATTGAGATGTTTAATGGTCAGGACAATTGACAGACTTAATTAGTTTGGATTCCCTATTGCTCAAGAAGTATTGAGTGTGATGAATTCATTTAAGGATGAGTTTACAATAGTGATTTTCACCCTCGAGATCTTGGTGTCTTGGAAGCTGTGGGATTATTACCAGGGGCTTCCATGTCCATTGTGCCCACCAGGCAGCTTGGTTTTCCACATCACAAACTCCCACAGAAATGACAACCTTCCCCTGGTATTTTCTTAGCTTTCATGCATTTATTATTTATTTCCTATTTCCTATTTCTATGTTTTATTTCTGCTCATAAAACAGTGTTTTATTTAGTATTGTTTTTTATCTTATTTTTATGGGCTATTTGCAATCTGTCAAAATCATGTGGACATTACTTTTACCACAGATGCTAACAAGATAATTATAATTGGTGTCATTTGTAAGTTGAGAGTCCTCTTAACTCATTCATTTCAATCATTGATAATATATCAAATGTCAAAGGCTGAGATCCCAGCTGTATCTTCAATGCCAGTCAAACTTAAATTTACACTGCACAAGATCACTCTCTTTGATGACTGTCTCTTAGTTCTACTTATTCTTAACAGAACCCTGATCCTGATTTTCTATACTTAGCTTGTTCATAGGTAAATTATTTGGGATAAAATTGACAAGGCTTACTTTTATACATATTACCATAAATCCAACTTCTATCATAGGAGGTAAGAGAAGGAACAATGCATGAAAAAGGAGGTAAAGGTTGCTTCACTTGGCACAGACATCAATAATGAAATGAATGTCTGACCCCTTTATGAGGTACTTAATCAAGTATTGTGACTTTTTTTTTCTGTAGAAGGGATTTTTTGAAATGTATGAGAGACCACCTCTGAGACACAAAGAAACTTCTATTTTGTTGGAATAGTGGATTAGTCAGCACTTCCCAACTAACAAAATCTCAGAGCTCTGGGTACTTAATGTCTAGAAGTAGCAAAGCCAAAAAGAAGGAAGAAGACATCCTGGTTCTCAAACCTGTTGTCCCCTTCAGGCCTGGAAGATTTCGGATTTCTTTTTCAGGGATTTCTTTTTCTTCTGACCTAGATATTCCTCTGATGTTTGCCATTGTCTGGGGGCACATGGGGAGGGGTCCAACAGGGAGTCATCCTATATCTCTCCTGGCAGGGGAATTCTCATGTGGCCTGAGAACCAACTCTTAGCTTTCAAACCTCTGGCCCCAAAAGGCAATACCAAGCAGCCAGATGGCATCTCTTGGCATCCTGGGAATTTGCCTGCCATGGCTCCAAGATACTTATGAAATTAGCCTTATCCTCTAGGCCCTGGGATGACACAAGAGACCAGTATTTGTGTCCTTCTCAAAATGGAGATTAAAACCAAAATATTAATAAATATATGCACATATTAAAACATGTTCTTTCTTTAGTTAGTAAATAGGGTGAATGTTTTTGAATTAATTATTTGAATATACTTCTTTTTTAATATATTTTATTGATTATGCTATTACAGTTGTCCCATTTTTTCCCCTTCACTCCCTCCACTCTGTACACCCTCTCCCACCCATATCCCCCCCTTTAGTCATGTCCATGTGTCATACTTATAAGTTCTTTAGTTTCTACATTTCCCACATTATTCTTACCCTCCGCCTATCTATTTTCAACCTACAATCTATGCTACTTATTCTCTGTACCTCTTCTCCCTCTCTCCTCCTCCCACTCCCCTGTTGCTGACCCTCCATGTGATCTCCATTTCTGTGGTTCTGTTTCTGTTCTAGTTGTTTGCTAAGTTTCTTTTGGTTTTGCTTTAGGTGTGGTTGTTAATAATTGTGAGTTTGCTGTCCTTTTACTATACATGTTTTTTCTGTATCTTATTTTCTTAGATGAGTCCCTTTAACATTTCATAAAATAAGGGCTTGGTGATGATGAACTCCTTCAACTTGACCTTATCTGAGAAGCACTTTATCTGCCCTTCCATTCTAAATGAAAGCTTTGCTGGATAGAGTAATCTGGGATATAGGTCCTTGTCTTTCATGACTTGGAATATTTCTTTCCAGCTCCTTCTTGCCTGTAAGGTCTCTTTTGAGAAATCAGCTGACAGTCTGATGGGAACTCCTTTGTAGGTTACTGTCCTCTTATCTCTTGCTGCTTCTAGGATTCTCTCCTTCATTTTTACCTTGGCTAATGTAATTATGATGTGCCTTGGTGTGTTTCTTCTTGGGTCCAACTTCTTTGCGGCTCTCTGAGCTTCCTGGATTTCCTGGAAGTCTATTTCCTTTGCCAGAATGGGGAAGTTTTCCTTTATTATTTGTTCAAATACGTTTTCAATCTGTTGCTCTTCCTCTTCCCCTTCTGGTACCCCTATAATTCGGATGTTGGAACGTTTAAAGATGTCCTGGAGGTTCCTAAGCTTCTCCTCATTTTTTTGAATTCTTATTTCTTCATTCTTTCCTGTTTGGTTGTTTTTTTCTTCCTTCTGGTCCACTCTATTGTTTTGAGTCCCAGTTTCCTTCCCATCACTATTGGTTCTCCGTGCATCTTCCTTCATCTCTTTTATGGTAACCTGCATTTTTTCATCTAATTTGTGCCCAAAATCAACCAGTTCTTTGAGCTTCCTGATCACCAGTGTTTTGAACTGTGCATCTGATAGATTGGCTATCTCTTGGTCACTCAAAAGGATGAGTCCTGGGGCATAGATCTGTTTTTCTGTTTGAGACATGTCTCTCTCTCTCTCTCTCTCTCTTTCTCTCTCTCTTTGGGGGTTGGGGGTCTGGTCATTCCTGTTACAGTGAGGGGCAGAGCCTTAGGTGTTCACCAGGGCTGGGCACCCCAGTCGCTAGACTGTGACATTGAATGTGGGGGTGGGGGCGGGGGCAGGGGCGGGAGAGAATAATGGCAGTAGCTCTGTTCTCCTGGGACCTCAGTCCCTTCTCTGGGTCCTGGGTTGCGTGTTCTGCCCTGATCCACAATTGCCACCTCACTGGGTACACCAGCTGCCGCTTGCATACTCAGTGTCCACCTGTTGAGGTCTTGTGCGCCCCAGATGTCTTACGCACTCCTGGTTACCTTATGCTGCCAGTTCTCTTTCTTCTCTGTGCTGTGACCTGCGTGCGGCTGCTCCTCTCTGCCCCTCCTACCAGTCTGGATGAACGGGTCTACTTCAACTTCTTGGCTGTCCGACTTCCATTCAGATAAATTCTCTATCAGTTCTGAGTGTTATTCTGCCTCTAAATTGTTGTTATTCTAATCTTGGTTGTGCATGGAGGTACGGTGTGTCCACCTATGCCTCCATCTTGCCGGAAGTCTGAATATACTTTTTCTTATGAGATCTTAAATGTGACTTTTATAGAGAAACAAGGTAAAGGAAGACACTCAATAATAAGTCTTATTGTCTTTTCATTTAGATAAGACCTTCAGTTACTTAAAGAAGAATTTCAGAATCTGTCAGAAGATTCAATTTGGCATCCAGTTTCTAATGGCAGACTCAGAGAGGGGCCTGGGGGCTGGGCCCTGGGCAGCTTTGAGGGACTCAGGCAAGAAGTGGGAAGAGAAGTGGGGAGAGAGACTTGGGGAAAGAGAAGCAGAATACTTAGAGGGCTTTGATATATGCTAAAATAGAAATAAAAATAATATGTGGTGGAAGCCAAGAGAAGAGATGGCCAATTCTGATGAGGGTGGTCAGGGAAGGCTCGGAAGCCTGGATTTCTGAGTGAGCCTTCACGGGGGGCTGGGATTCTGTCAGGCTGGCTTCTGTGCAGCGGGACTCCTGGCGTGCCCCTTGCTGGCTGGGGAGTGCTTCCTAAGTATTTGTTGAATGGCCTTCTGGGAAGCACGATATCTGAGAATAACTCTCATTTTTAACCTTTATAGTAAAGAGTATTAAAGAGGCTTATCCCTAATAGTTTGGTGAAAAATTTCTTTCCCTACTAAAAATTCTGATGTTCTGTTCACCTAACCAATATAATTGGTGATGGAATCTAATGAATATACTTCCATTTCCTTGACATATTTTGGTATGCCCATTTCCAGCTTTATATTATCACTGCTAATGATATAGAAAAGCCATGGTTGAGAGAACATTTTAATTGCTCTAAGAGATTAATGATGCCTTGTAAAAAATTATTAAGTCTGTTCCTTACTTTTGGCATTTGTTTTTGAGAACAAATATATAGTAACTAGGGAGGAAGTCTCAGAGAAACTACTTTCAAGATTAAATATGCATTTCTTCCACTAGCATAAAACTAAGGTTTTTCTCAATTGTTTCCTGTTTTTACATGTTGCTTTAGTGGCGCAGTTGTCTGTAGAAATCCAACAGGCAAATTGAGAACCTTAAATGAAGGCGCTAATACCAAGTGCTTGTCAGGACCTGCTTTATTTTCTGACACACCTACACACAGGCAGGATCAGTGGCACCCCAGGTGCTGTGGCTGACCTAGGCAATCAGGGTGCTTTAAAGACGCAGGTGATTCAACACAAGCTAGCATTGCAGCTTGTCTGGTTCTGAGAGCATGTTTCATTTCTAATCATTGAAACTATACTCTGCTTTTTACCCCACCTCTGGCTTTTGGGACTTGACCCTTCCTGCCTTGCTGGGAATTCACCCAGCATCTACATTTCTTGAGGTTTGAGGTTTTACCTTCTCCTTACATGGGCCCTTTAGCCCTTCCCCAACCCACTTGACAGGATCTAGAGCCTGACTTAGAACTGTAGGCCTATAATTTCCAAAATAGATCACTTCTGGAATTCCTCTGGCCAAATGCTGCCCACCCACTGTAAGAACACCATCTTCTTTTTCAACACCATGGAGACACCACTGTCTGCTTGGATCATGACCAGTTATTACAGAGAGGCATTGGAATGCACTGCTGAAGAACCTGGGCCCTGGGGTCTCACTGTCTGCATTCAAACTCTGACTCTACCACCTCCTACCCATGTAATCCTGAGAAAATGGCTAAGCCTGAGTCTTCTTATCTGCAAAATGAGTATGATTGTGGATAATACCAATAGCACTCTCCTTAAAGGACCATTGGAGGAGTAAGTAATGTGTGCCATGGAGCTAGCCTGTAGGAGGTGCTGGAGGTAGCATCCCCTCTCCTGTTTCATTTCTACCTGCACATTTAGCACCATTTAGTTTGCTCCATTGCACTGAAGTTAGGGTTTTTAATTAGTATAAGTTGTGTCTCATCAGGTCACCTTCTGGTTTAAAAAGACCTTTGTGAGTTGCTGTGGTTTACAAGGGGACAAATGCCTTGGTGGGACACAAAGGCCCTGATGATCTGGCTCCTGCTTATGTCCCGTGTTCTGGCCTCACTGACCTGCCATGGGTGTGGAAAACATGCCAAATACCCTTAGGCCTCTGGTCCTTTCTGCTCCTGCTGTTCATTCTGCTGGACCAAAACAAAGACCCCTTTGCTGCCTCTAGTGCCTGCTGAACATGCGTTTGGCATTGCAGACCACTGAGAACCCTCTGCTTTGTGCCCAATTTTGGCCTATCCCTTAGTTGCATGATCTCACTCAGATGTGTTTACATGTGTGCTTCCTCGATAAACTCTATAAACTTTTGGGGGGAAAGGAGCAGTGAGTTAATACTCAGTCAATGCCTGAGCCTGATCACATCTTAACCATGGCAGCACTGTGCAAAGCAATGGATGTTGGACCCTGGAGTTCACATGTGCAAGTCCAGTCCAGCACAGAGCAGGTCACAGGACAGGGAAGAAGAAGCCTTGTGAGTTTTTCTTTACCTTTGCTTCTTTTCTTCCCAATCTCCTACTTTCTCAAGACTTGCATTCAGAAATCAGCACCTTGTCCAGTTAATCATTGTAAATGAGAAAATGTAATTGTATTTGAAATTTGCAACATAGTGCAATTGCTAGATGCAATTTGTCTTTTTACATATCTTCTATTAATACCCACTTGTACTTTAATGTCTTTGCTGGGCTCAGAGAAGGTTTATGTATTCAATGCACCTCTTGTAAACTTTACTGTTAAATTACTATGAGATTAAGCACATATATACGCCATCAAAATGTATTTTGCCTCCACAAAGTAAAAGTGCCTGGCTTTAAATTACCTAAACAGCTCACAATGGCTAAGGGGAAGCTTGTTTGTGTCTTTAGGAATATATACTTCCTCTGCCATGAAATGATGACCAATAAGAGACATCTTGTCAAGTTTCAATAAAGAAAACATGATGTATTCCATATCTGAAACATCAACATGTTCCTATGAGAGTCAGGAAATATGTATTTTGTGCAGGTGTAAATCTGTTCTACCAGTTAATTCCCTTGGTAGTTGCACAGTACATGGATCATGCAGATTTCCTCTAAGACAAAATTAAAAAACACTTCCTCCACCCTAAACAATGGTTCATGTGAAAGCATGCCATTTTTTTCCCATTTCCTGAACTAATTGAAAAACAGTTTACACATTTTAATCTTTGGTTGAGTAGTTGACAAAAGGTGTGATGGAAGGATGTAAGTTTTATTAACCCTGTGCTGCAGGGAATGAAACTAGGTTCTGGGGGTGGAGCAGACTGGTGGTTAAGAGGTCCTCCTCCAAGTTTTAGTGCAGCTTGATGGCTGTGATGAAGGGCAAGAGAGAGGTGACACTGAAGAGTGTAGAGGAAAGTAAAGTACAATGTGTCTGGAATGTGGAAATGTCTATTTGGCTAAAAAATAGTGTATGTAGGGACTTCCAGTGCATTCCAGGCATAACAGTTATTGCCAATCTATTTGTGACCATGTAACTTTTCTTACAAATGGAGGTATTTCTGAGCATAAAGGGAGGCACTGGTAATAGTTACTCAGGCAGGTCAGTGTCAACTGGTCTATACAGTCTATACCGGACAACTTAGGACATATGACTTTGCAGTTGGCTGTAAGCCCATTTGTCCTCAAGGGATGAAATATCATTGAGCATGGTCAGTTTGGGAATCTCTATGGTATTTCAAACTACTCTGGCATGGTTTAAACTGGCCAACCCTCAAGTATTCTTCTGGCAGGAAGAACATCTGGAGCTACACAGCATGACTCATCTGTTATCTTTGGGTGGAACCATCCAGGATGTATATCTTTAAGACAACCTTGGGTACAATTACTTCTAAACCTGACTTCACAAATGTAATCATCTAGGGGGCTTTGAAAAACGCAGCTCTGTAGGCTCCATCCTTAGAACTGTTAATTTGATAGGTTCGTAATCTGCCCAGGTATCTGTTAAAAAATTCTTCTGGTGATTCTGATGCCCAGCCAAGCCTGGATTTGTAAAGAGGCTATGAGGTTTTAAAGAGTCTAAAAATGTCAAATTTTAATAAGAATATTAGATCTTGAAAACCAACATGGGAAGAGAGAATATTAGAGAACTGAAATATTGTGCATAGTTTAATTTAAATTTTTATAGAACCAAAACATGGGTAAATTATTTTAAAAATATGTTTCTTATTTTTCTCAAGCTGTGTTTACTGGCTCAGGAACAATTCAAGGCATTAGAGATTTTTTGAACTAATTAGAGATTTTTTTAACATTTTTAAAAACTAAACCCAGAAGATTATAAGGTTTTAACAAATAGCAAAATTTGGTAAAGAAATTTTGGCACAGTTTTCAAAGGAAACTGCATGAAGAGAGGCAAAAAGATAGCCATAAACCCTGGAATTAAGTGGTAGAACGGTTTACACCTGCACAAAGTACATATTTCCTTCCTCTCACAGGAACATGTTGATGTTTCAGATATAAAATATATCTGGTTTTCTTTATTGAAACTTGACAGGATGTCTCTTATTGCCATCATTTCATGGCAGAGGAAGAACATATTCCTAAAGACACATATCTGGCCAGTACTCCTGTTTATCTTGTTTCTTATTGAAGCCCCTGACATGTAACAGTAGACATGTAACAGTAGATGTATAATAATGATTTATTAAAAGGTGAATGGCTTTGGGGTGGGGAGAACATTATAATATGAGGATGACTCTCATTCTTTTCTTTATAGTTGGAAAAATTGAAGCATAGAAACATAAAATAGCTTGCCCAAAATAGTTTTAGGGCTGGTGTTTATTAGCTTTTATTATCCAAACAAGTTTACTTCCTGTTTATATGCCAAACTCTCTAGAACTACTAAAGAAGAGAAATCTATTGCCCTAACACCCTTCACCCTTCCTTCTTTGGTGTCCAGTCCCACACTAAATGTACTACAATTTTTCTAGTTGAAAGAGATCACAAAAGCATTAGACCCTTATGTTGAAGCCAACTGATCTGTTTACTTATATGCACACATTTTCTTGACTGTTAAATGCAAAAAAATTGTGCCTACATATTTAAGAATCATCACATTCAAATTTTAGAGAAAAAAGTTGCAAAGGTCACAAAAATATCTTTTCTTATCTTGGCACAATACTTTTTTCACTCTATCAAGGTGCCCCTGAGTACCTGTGTGTTAGGGATATTTCTAGGGCCTGAGAGCTTATTTTTTAGAAACTTTCTTTTTGTAAAAAAAGTATGCAAATTTTTCTCCAAGACATTTGTGTACAGTGATGAAAATAAAATATATACAAGGTTGAGACTGCGGAAGAAGAGTGTGTTTCTTGGCATAACCCATCTTTGTATGAAGATAGCAGCCATGCCCTCCTCTCACTGCACACCCAGCTGATCTAATCATGAAAGGGTCTAGGGCCCCCAGGTAACCAAAGCCCTGTTCTCCTAGAGACCAGTTCTCTTTGACCATTCCATCCTAGCAAAACTAGGGCAAACTAAAAAACAATTTCATTTGGGCCCTCACCGGTGTGGTTCAGTTGGTTGGAGGGTCATCCTGTAACTGAAAGGGTGTGGGTTTGATTCCGGGTCAGGGTGCCAACAAATCAATGCTTCCCTTTTGCATCAATATTTCTCTCTCTCTCCCTTCCCCTCTCTCTAAAAGCAATAAAAAATGTCCTCTGGTGAGAATAAAAATCATAATGATAAAATTAAATAAATAAAAGGCAGTTTCACTTGGAATATGAAAGTGTCTATTATTTTTATGGAATTCAGTGGGCAAGATGCATAAGCAGGTGGTTTCTGAAATTACTGGACTTCGAGACATTGCTTACTACTGCAGCTGTTCTTACTTTAAGCCCCTTTAAAATGTAGCCAACGCTGCTGTTAATTGGGAGAATTACCCACATCATGAACTTTTTCACAATTCAAGGATATGTGGTGTATCTTGTCTTATATAATGTAATATTCTTGTCAGAACCAAAATTGAGCTAATTTTTCAATTTTTTTACTACAACTAGGACATAAAAAAGACTTTCAGTAAGCATTGAAAATGTATATCACTGATAACTGAACTTGAAAGTGTTTCAGATGCTTAAGAATGAAAAGTATCTTTTAGTATATTTCTTTGCTCAGTGACATGAGGATAATTTCCCTCCAAAGATGACTGTAATGCTCTTTTATAAGCTGGGGATTCTAAATTCCAGGTATGATCTTAGAAGCTATCTCCTAACTATACAAACAAGCAAAGCCAATACCAGTCCCAAAAGAAGAGAGTATTACCATGGCCCGTGGCACTGAGTGCTTTGAGACAATCTGAGCTTCTAAATCTTATGCTTTGATTATAGGTATATCAAATAAACTTAAAAATTAGTATTATATTGACATTAATCATCAATCACTCTAGAATGCTTTCCAGTTGAAAAGGATCACAGAAGCTGTTATTTTGAAAACAAAACAGATCTGGCTACCTTTTCTTGACCACAGAAATATTTTGTGTATATTTAAGAATCGTTACCTTCAAGTTTTAGGAAATATTGTTACAAATGCATATTTTTATTTTCCAGCAAAGCTCTCCTCTCAGATGTCTGATTTGTCTCAGAGCTAACTTCAGAATCACCTGAACTCATTTCTCCACTCTGAACAATAGTCCATGAGAATCACACAGTCTTGTCTATTCTTCTATTGTGATACATTTAAAAATATCTTTTTGAACAGTAACATGTGAAAGCATGGATGAAATTTTTAAACTTCTTTAGCCCTTACATTTCTTCTAATGTTAAGAGAGAGGAATTGCCCTGGCTGGTGTAGCTCAGTGGATTGAGCATGGGCTGCGAACCAAAGTGTCACAGGTTCGATTCCCAGTCAGGGCACATGCCTGGGTTGCAGGCCCCAGCCCTCAGCAACCACACTTTGATGTTTCTCTCTCTCTCTCTTTCTCCCTCCCTTCCCTCTCAAAAAATAAATAAATAAAATCTTAAAAAAAAAAGAGAGGAATTGGAAGATAGACTGGTATAATCATTATGTGCCTTTCTAATTCTAAAATTCTGTCATTTTGTGCTTATGCTGTTTTATATCCCCAATGTCACTATATACTATCCTCATTTTATGCAATTACATTGTAACTGTTCTCAGCTCATCCAGACTGGCTATGTTCTATTACACTGTGCACCATAACCAGTCATCTTCCAAAATGCCCACCTTCAGCTTGAAGTCTTCCTGGTTTCTCACTGCTGATCTGATAAAGTCTAAACTTATCATGTGCACTGGATTCAGGAGTCTGCCTTGTGGCCACAATGTGTCTTTTCATTTTTATGACCTACCTCTCTGTCACAAGAACTCTAATTCCAATCAAAATGTGCTATTAGACATTTCAGGCTCATACCCTGAAGGGGACATTCCCATTTCCATGCTTTGCTCAGTTAGAATGCCCTCCTGTGCTTTTCTCAGCTATCTGTGTTCCATCTGTCCTTTATGACCCACTCAGATTGCATCTTCTTCATGCTTTTCTTTATTAAGCTATTTCTAATGCATCCTCCTTCTTTCTCCTTATATCCTATCCATAGTGGGGTCTCCCTAACACTTAATATCAATACCATTCACTTAAAAACTTTATTGAGGAATAACTGACAAATATAATCATATAAATTTAAAGTATAGCATGTAATAATTTGGTATATAGCTACAGTGTAGAATGATTACCAAGGTCAAGATAATTAATACTATTCACTTTTATAAAACCTTTTTATTATGCAACATCCAATATTCTTACTTATAATTTCTTATAGTATATATTTGGTCTATTTCCAAAATGATGATGAGAGGGCTTATGATAGTAACCACATAAAACAACATGCCAGTTGGAAAAGAAAGTGAAAATTCAAATCCATATGTGGGAGAGAATAAGTAACATAGATTAATGAAACTTAAAATCTAGTTGTATGTTTCCTGGCAGTCAAAGCAAAAAAAAAACAAACAACAAAACCCTGGAAAAAACAACAACAAACTATTAATTCCCCTATGGCCACGATTTACTCTTATGATAGTGTGTTTGTGTATTGTTTTTAACTTTTCATCTGTATGCCTCTTGTCTTATAACTCTAATCATTGTGATTTCTAGGACTTATTTTAGGAATTACCCTTTGTAGTATGTAGCTAAGGTTTTAGTTTAGCATATGATAAGGATTTAATAAATGAATTGATTGATAGCTAATGTGATATCAGAATCATAAATCTGAAGCCATTTTATTTATCTAGAAATTCTAAATACATTCATAATAAACATGAATAAAATATGAATGTAAGAAGAAGACAGAAATCTTGGAGGGAGAAAAAAAGATCTAAAGTTGTGAGCATTTTATTAGAGGAAATTTTAAGAAGCATTCATAGCCCACCATTTTTTGATAAATGTCTATACAGATATCTGATAACATGGAGCAGCAAACCTTTAGTAAGATAGGAAACAGATTCAGTGGAACTAAATGGTATAGACTAATTTATGTCATTATCACCAGTGGAATGGGTAATAAAACTCCACCTTTCTTTCATGGCACAACAGTTTCTGACTTATTTCCTTCCCTAAATAGCTGTTTTATGGAACTGAAAGGACACTACGCAGATAACACTATGCTGTTCCTCACACTGTGTATCAAGGTTTAATCTCTTCTCTATCTAGAGTTATTTTTCTAAACTTGGTATAGGAGCCTATGTAAAATGCAGGGAACACTCTAGTCTGATGCTATCCAATAGCAATTTCCTTGATGGTGGAAATGCTTTATATCTATGCTATCCAGTATGGTACCCACTAGCTGCAGGTGCTGAGAACTCTAAATGTGGCTGATGTGACCAAGGAACTAATTTTACATTTTATTTTACATACTTACTTTAAATTCAAAGTGGCTAGTGACTACAGAATTGGATAGAGCCACTTTTACAGAGCCATTTGGCTTTAGAACAGAAATTTCCTTACCTGATTTGGTACTTTTAATAGTAGATTAAATTGATCGCTGCTTCTTTATATTCATGTGAAGTTTTAAGCTACCATGCATTAACTGCAAAGCTTTGGATGTTTTCACTATTTTAAGAAGTCTATGACGTCAAAATAAAATTTAGGGAAGTTCATTATTTACTGTCTTGATAACATGGACAGGATCGTCACTGTTTCTGTCATTATGTTTGTGTTTGGTCTCAAAAAGATTTTTACAAACTAGCAATCTCTGTGGGCTGTAGACTCCCTTCGTCAACCCTACTGGCGGAGGGCACTCTGGGTTTCTTGCTACAGGGAATCCTGAGTCTCAGAGAGAGGCATGTGAGTAAGTGGGCCTACCAAATTCCCCTCAAGGTGGATTTCTCTGTCTGGCTCTGGGGTTTGCTTCTGGTTCTGTGAGCAAGTGGGCGGGGTTTGCTTTCTCTAGGCCAGCAGGAGATTGCACTAATTCTTCCTTTTAATTTCTTTAATATGAGGATCCTCACGCTTGCTCTTTGAAATTCTATTTTGTAAACTGCTATTTCCTCTAAGCCTATTATGCCTTTTTTCCATCTGTGCTGGAGTCTCTTTTCCCAGCGGGCCTTTCTTTCTCAACTTAGTCATGCTATGTGTGGAGACCCACATCCACACTACAGGCCTCTCTGACTCATCTGGGAGGTTTGCCTGCTCCAGGAACCCCACTCACACTGTGGCAGAACAACAGGGAGGCTCCAGCAGAGCCAGCCCTTTCTGAAATCTGCCTCTTTTCCTGGCACCTCTCCTTCTTGCCAAAGCTACAGAAGGGAAAAAAAAACCCCAAAAATGCCCTTACCCCTTTTAAGGTAATGTTTTTAGTAAATAGTTTTTAGCAATTCTAATTTTCAGTTTATAAACTACTTTTGTTATTGCTGCTGTTTTTAAATATTCCTTAATCTGGCTAATAAAAAATCTGCTAATGCTCCAATTTTCCTTTTTCCTCCACCAGCAAGCCAAGATAGTCAATCCTGACAGTTACATTTTCCTTCATTACAGATTAAATTGCTCTCCTTATGAATATATTATTTATAAAAGTGAACAGTCTCTAAATTTTTATAACTCCTTCCATCCATGGATAGGAGGCCTCGTGGGTGGAAATTGTTCATCCACTCCATTGACTGCTCTGGGATTGTACAGAACTGGGCCTTCACATTCTATCTTCCAGGCCAGGTACTTTACTTGGCTCTCCTGGCCCCTCAAAGAAAACCCTCTGCTAAGGATAACTCACATTCATGACTTCACAATCCAGGTGAGTTCAGACAATAAATTCCTCTGACATAATTTGCTAAACTAGTTGAAGTTGAAAAACATAATAAAATTAAAAATATGACCACCAAGTCAGATCCAATTTTGGCCAATAACTTATTCAATTAACCTGTTTTTAATCTCACCAAGTACATCCTGAAAGTACAAAAAGGAACTCCAACCAGCATGTCCCATTAGCTCAGGGAAAGCTGACCCAGGTAGTCACTAAAGAAGCAACTTTCCACATCAAACTAGAGGTGTTTATGGGAGAAATCAAGAGGTGAACATTATTTTTTATTTTGTAATTTTGTTTAGCTGTGCAGGAGTGCCATGTTTTTCCAGTTAAAATACTGTTCATATATATGAATATATATGATTATATATGTATATATATTTGTATAATCTTAGTCTTTAGTCGAAAGGATTTCTACCCACTATTATTTTTAGGGAAATCACTTAATTTTAGCTGAGGAGAACATGCCCACTCTGTATTTCAGGTTTCATCTTTGGCACCAGACCTTACAAAATAATCTTACTGCTTTAATTCTTTGGGCAGTGGGCACCACCCTTCTCCAGACGTTCAACCTGGGAATGGAGAGGGTGACCTGTAGCATAACCCTTCCAAGGAATGAGGGTCTGTCTGTTGCCTGATCAGGAGGTTCATTTGCTAGGAGAAGAGTGCAGATATGTGAATGTCTACATAACTCAAGTTAGCTAAATTCCAGCTGAACTAACCAGCAGAAGTTGGGAGGTGATTTGAGACATTTCTGACGACCCAGGGAGTTCCCACACATCAAGCCCAGAAAATGGTGTGTGTGTGTGGCAAAGGTAGAGAAAAACTCACAGGCTTTTCACCAGAGGAGAGCTGTCCTGGCCTTGACAGCATCACTTCTGCGGGACATCCCTTCCTTGTTGGCCGCCTTACCTTACCTTAACTATGTCGTCGTTGAGATGCTTGGGGTCGCGGTTGACCAGATCGATCTCCTTGGTATGCGCGTCGTACACTTGCTTCTCGTTCATTTCGTCTGCCATGGCCTTGTTGTTGGGCTTGTAGATGTTGCCCTGTTCCCGGATGGGAACTGTATAGAGATGTCCCTGCAGAGGGCGGATGGCCAGGAAAGGAAGAGTGGCACCAGCGGTCAGAAGAAATTTTCAAAAAGAAAAACAAACGATCAAAAGTCAGTCTGGAGGCGGAGTAAACCTCCAAGCTCAAAATCGAACTAACCGCTTCAGCAGCAGTGTCTCCCAGCGCAGTAAACTCCTTGGCGCCGCAAGCTTTTTAAGAGGATCGAGAAGACACCACACCCCTCCTTACTAGGCTGGGAGCTCCTGTGTCCAGAGCCAGCCGCCAGGGGTCAGGGCAAACCCCGCAGTGTGGTCAGCCCCGGCCCCCGCCCCGCGCACGTTTTGCTCTATGTACCCCGTGGAAACCCCGGCAGCTAACGGACCCGACTTCTGACTTTTTTCTCTAGCTCCTGTCTCACCCCGAGTGCTTCACCTGCTCCATTTTCTCGTCCCCCGCCCCTATCCCACCTCTCTCCATAATCCTTCCAGGTTCATCCTAAAGATTCAACTTGAATCCTTTCACTCATGTAATGTCTCCATTTCGTTGCTTCCCAGCCGCGTTTCCCTGGCACCTGCCACCGTCCCTCTGCCCTCTTTGTTCTTCCACAGCTTCCCCACCCCCCACGGTGGTTACTGTCTCGCAGGTCCCCATCTCTGGGTGGAGCCCTATGTCTGATCCCCTTAACTCCCTAGCATATCTCACCTGTACAACTACTACCCAACCCACCCTCAGGTCACTCCCCAACTGCTGGCCTGTAGCAGAAGGAGGCTGCGTTGGGGAATAGGAGGTCTCCTCACTCGATCTGGACGGTTTGGAAGGGGTAGTGGTAGTTGGGGGAGGGAGCTCTGCCCCTCTACAAACACCCCTGCCAGGCGCAGAGATGCAGGAAGGGTTCTTGAGGTGGGCTAAGAGCTCTGGAAAGTGCACACACGGCACGCACTGCCGCCCGGTCCAGCCGGCCCAGGCGCCTGACTGGGAGTCACTGGGACTGTCCTCTGGACGGCGGGTGAACGACCTCCCACCCAGACCTCCAGCTCCCCGCCTCCCAGTTGGCAAGGGCTGGACTGTGGGGGTCCCGCAATAAGGAAGACCTGGTGGACCCATCTAGAACCGCGTCCTCGGCCAGGGAGACCTAACCCAGAACCCCGACCAGCTTTTCTGTGTCGCTCTAGCTTAGGGCCTCCCGGGTCCCTTCCCAATAGGAAAACAACAACAACAAAATATTTATGTATCCTCTTCACCTCCCCGCCCCGGCCCATTCCTCAGCAGTGCCAGCCGGAGAGGAGTGCTCCGAAGTTAAGAGAGGGCTGGGGCAAGGAAGGCAGTCGGAACATTTGGAGTGGGAGATAGCAGAAGTAGCACTCCCTGCACGCCCCGGAGGCCGGCGCGCACTCACCCAAGCCTACCTCGGAGTCTACGTATTTGCCCCCAGACATGCTGGCCCGTGGCTGGATGAAGGCTCTGAGATTTCCCTGGGCTGTGATTTAAGGGAACTGAAGAAGAAAGATCTTGTATTGTATGGAGTGGGGAAAAGGCGCTGGCGGGAGGCGGTGGCTGGGAGGGAGCCTCTTGGCCGCCTGCCAAGGGTTTGTTCTGCTCAGCGTTGGTCGGGACGTGCGCTGTGCCGGGTCTAGGCACATCCCCAAAGTTCTGGCAGCAGAGGGCGGGGAGCGCCCGCGGGAAGCACAGAGCGGTGAGACGACGTTTCACCCGCGCTGGGCTGCTTGGGCAGGTATTTTAAACCCGGGGCAACATTTTTTCAACAAGGAACCACTGAGAAGCGTCCTGAGGAAAGCGAATGTTTTCACAGTGCATCATCCCAGCAAGGGTGGGGAGTGGAGTGATCCCACGCTCCCGCAGAAATAGAGACCCAGTAAGGGCGCCCGAGCTCTAGAAAGAGTCCAGGGCCCTGTTCTAAGCCGTTCCCTTCCAGTTGCCCACGTTCCATCCCTGCCTAAGACACAACTATCTCCCTGTTTCACAGAGGAAGGAATTAAAAAACGGATCGGAACCTTTAGTTGCATTTCTCATCTAAACACAAGGAAGGAATCTGTGTGGATGCGTGTGACACTGGTTTACCTCTACTCTGTGGATGGAAACTTGGAGAAGCAGGCATGCAGAGTAATTTAATGTTTCCTAACCGCTCCAGAAATATCTCCCAAATAATTAGAAATAAGAAATGAAATATGAAACTTTTCTATAATTTTATTACTGATCTTTTCTGGAACAAGGAAAATTATGCCAACAGGTTATACCATAGTTATAAACTATTTATAATTATTAGTAATTAAAATATGTTACCTCTTCTGAATTTGGGGCTTCTCTCTTTGTCCTACAAAGTACCTTATTATAAAGTAGCACAAGATGAATTAAACAAAAATAATCAATCATTTTTACTTTGAGGCTATAAGGAAATTTACTATCTAAAAATGGAAAGGATTTTTTTCTCTTAGTTTCCACATGCAATCAAAAGTCAAATTATGACTTGGAATAAAAAAGCTGGGAATATACCCAAAGGGGCACATATTACATTAAAAACGCTGACAGTCTAGAAGAGACAGTGACAATCTATGGGGGGGAGAGGTACAAAAAGGAAAATGTCACAAACATTGACATAACTTTAATTATGCTGGCTAATCATCACTGGAATACTAAAGATCTTCCAAAAGTTATATTTTAAATTTTATTTCTGCCAAATTGCATTTCTAAATTCTTTGAACAAATTATGTGTTAACAAATATAATATGCTAGAAAAGGGTTGTGTTGGGTAGTGCCCAGTGTACCTCTAATGATTGTTAAAAGATTGTTGTCCATCTAAATCTTCTTTCATAAATGTTGACTGCAGGGCAGTTGGGGTTAAGTTCTATGGAAAAATGTGGAAAGCCAGTTCCCATCTATTGTTATTCAATCTTCAGCTGTGATGAGTAATCTTGACTGAAAAAAGTCAACAGGAACAGGGAGAGAGCATGTCCTGCATTCCAGCGAGGAATGGCCTTTCTGGGGAGGCCTGTGAGTGAATGCTTAACTAGTACTGAAAGGAAGGAAAGCAGCCTGGCTGGGAAAGTTTATGTCTAAGTGGAATCAACAGCAGCACGTGGAATTATAATGATCAGTGAAGCGTTGTCAATGCCAATATGAATTCCTAATGAGAAGAAAAACCACCAGTCTTCATTAACCTGCCTCAACAAGAAGCTGGCACAGAAGAGAAACAGATCTTATTGTGGTTATAATAGCTGAGTTGGAGAATTGGCTCCAACTTTATGAGAAATAAAGAGAAAATGAAGAAGAACATTGTTAGCATAGTGCAGGAGTTGAAATGAATAGATGATGTAAAAATACAAAAAGTTTTTCTTTGATAACCACAAAGATAATTTTAGGCTTGGGGGCAAGTTAATAGCTTTCTCCAAATCATTTACTAAAATATGTATAAACGGCGAGTCATTTGCCCTCTATTTTTTTTTAAAGAAGCAGTCTTAAAGGTCAGCTCATGTATTATGTATTACTGAAAGTATAGAGGGACACAGATTATGCAAACCAGCCATTATAGAGATGAAAAAACTGAAGTTTAAATACATGATTCATTCTTAAGTAGTTTTGTGGGGGTAGTAGAACATTTTCAAGTTGATAAATAACTAGCACCTATTAAGAACTCACAGGCGATAGGATGCTGGACTCACCTAGTCTAGTGAGGGCCTGCTCAGAGCAAAATTGTGACGCTAGTTGCTGTTAGTGGTATCTCATCTTCTCAAGACCCCTTACCCCATGGCACAGCTTCCTCTTCCAGTTCCCACCATTCTAGGTCCTCTTCCTGCTTTCAGGTGGTTCCATTTAATTCCCACTTTAAGATTAGGAATCTAAGGTTTGATCACTTACAATGATATCAAGGTTTTAAGAAGCAGGCATCTTTCCATTTCCCAACACTCAGAAGCCTGAGGTTGTCCAGATGTGCCTTTCTTAATGAGTTCATGAAAGGGAGTATAATTTGGATTGTAAATAGGGTCATCACTGGATATGATATAAAAATTAATAACCAGTATGGTAGAGACAACCAGCAGTCACTCCAGGCTTGGGTCCCAGCTCTGGAGCTATGCCTTCAAGCCTTGCTGGTTAGCTGCTGGCTATTTGGAACTGCGGGTTCTCTTAGGGGAAGGGTGAAAGGGGAGGAGGTAGGGTGCAATTCACAGACTGATTATTGACATGCAAGTATACAAATGTCAGTATTTTTACAATTTGTGTGCTCAGTTGAATATTTACCCTAATTATCACCAACATCACCTTATACATCTTCTTAGTCACCCCTATTCACCAACTTGATTCCAGCCTCGTTCCCATACCTACAATACTTCTTCCATATTTTCTATTTTATACATGAAAAGATAACTGCTTCCTAGAATAAGACTTGCTTTATCACCTGATCCTTTCTTATTTCTGTTTTGGCTTGAAGCCCCACTGGAATCTTCCTTGGTTTGAGCCTTCCCATTTTGAAATTTTAAATGATTTAAAATCATTATTTTCTGAAAAAGTAAATAATTATTTCTATACTTTAAAAATCTTTCTGACCAAGGTGGCAAAGAATGTATTCTTTTCATGCTGTTTCTTTAAATTAGCTCCAATTTTTAAATTTGTAAAATGAAAAACATAATTTACATCTACTCAATAGGGGTACTATGAACATTTAACGAGGTGATACATTTAAAGCATGAATATATTGCCTAGCTCATAACAGATAAGGATTAAGGGTACACATTTCAGTCCACAGATTCAGGATTAGAATAAATGTATTTTACTTTAAAGTATTTTTATTATAAAATAGTTCACCATCTAAGATATAGCACATAGTATAATAAGCACCCACCATCAAGCCTGATCAAATAATAATTTACTTTATTTGCTTCAGATTCTTTAAAGTGGCAAACATTACAAATATTATTGAAGTCCAATGTGAGATGTAACTTTCTCTGTAACTGAACTTAATTTCTTCTGCAACTTCCTATTCCTCTGGGTGGCAGAACTTTCATCTCAGTCAATTCCTACTTTCTTCCATTTTGTTGGGGTTACATATACATTCCAGAGACTTCTGAATTGCCAAGGATTCTCCAGGTGGGTCTCTGGAGGAGAGGCTGTTTTTTGGTTGTGCTGATAGGTACTTCATTTTGTCTTTAGTCATTGGTCCATTCAAGACATTGCTACAATGTCCTTCATGCTTATTCTACATGACCCTTAGGGCTACAGATACTTTTTCTACATCTGTCCTTCTCTTGGGGTTCTGTGCAAATCTGAGGAATCTGAGTAGGCATGCAGAACACAGCATCATGGAGCCTTCCTTGTGAGTGTGATGTAGAGAGCAGAACAAATGCCATGCCATGGTGTGGAGAAACTCCAGAAGGTAGCTACCTCCATGGCCCTACCTAGGGCAGGAGGCACACATATTTATTTTCTTAGGTCATCTTAACTTATCTTGGCCTGTGCTAGGGGCACACGTGTCTCAAAAATTAGTTTGTTTATTTTTCCAATTTTTTCTCCCTTGAGCACGAATCCTTGCTATATATCACCCAACAATTTTGTTATGCCCTGAATACTCCCAGGACCATATTTTTTGCGGGGGGAGTCAAAAAAAACCTTATCTCTGCTTTTCTGCTGTAACAATGCTTCCCTAGGCTTGGGGACAGGTGGAGCAGGGGAAGGCTCCAGGGGCAATCAGAAAGAAACATTAGTAAACATTTCAGAAATATCATCATTCAACAGTTTTCTTCTTTCCCTTCAACCCAGTCCTGCCAAGATTTTGCCAGTAATATCTCTAAAGAACTATCTGATATGTCTGAATTATAACAAACCTTCATACTCAAATTCTAAATATATAATTTTAGAACTTCTGCCAAAATTTATATTTCATTGATAGCCCTGCATTAAGGCTTTTATCCTTCTAAATCAACTCAAAATATCAATAGTAGAATAATATACCTGACCTTTATCACTATGTCAGTTTACTTTACAATTTTCTTATCAAATTATGTTATTCAAGTCCAAATTAATATTTTTGGTTATTTAATATAATTAAAATAAAGCTAATTCTTGGGGAAACTTTTGGAAAGCAAATCTTGCATAGAAAAGTACAACTGAATTCAGTGTTCTAATTATAATTGGTAAAGGTATTATAAGTACTAAATCAGTGCAGAGGAAGCTTTACAGCTAATTAACAGTGAAAGATGATGTGACCAACACATTTTTGTCATCATATATTCAGCATATATTTTAAAACTGAATTTTAAGGTGTATCAAGCAATTATTGCTACAATAACTCAGCCCAATAAACTACTACAAAACTCGGTGGCTTTAATGAACAATGATTTATTCTCACAGATCTGTGACTGGGTGAGCTGGGACTTGGCTGATCTAGAATGAGGTGGCTGGGCCAGCTCTTCTTGCTGCTTGTCTGTGCCGGCTCTGTTCCATATGGGTCCATCCTCTTTGGACCAGAAAGCTAGTTGGGTCAGGTTCTTCTGCTAATCCAAGAAGTAGCAGAAAAAATATGCAAGCTTTCTGGAAGCCTAGATTTAGAAATGCTACATCATCACTTCTGCCCTTTCCTGTTGGCCAGGCAAGTCATGTGACACAGCATAAAGTTAAGGGTTGGGGAAGTGACTTCGTGAATGATGAAGCCTTGGCAAGGGTGTGAATACAGCAAGGTGTGAAGAGCTCAAAACTACATAAAATGTGCTGGTCATCAGGGGCTTGGTTTTGACTTTCAATTTTAATCTAATTTCTGATATATATCTTTTCACCCTTTTTATTTCATTCTCAGAAACCTATATAGTATTAAAAATCTTTCCAATAAACAGCCAGTAACAAAAAAAATCCCTTAATTTTAAATTAGATGCAAAGTTTATATGAGGATTTTCATGTGATGTGTGATAGAGGGCCTGGACATATATTCTCTTGCCTTAAAACAGAATGTGATTTTTCAAGGTAGTTGACATTTTATCTTACTTTCAAAAATTAGACCATCAAAAATGTCAAGGACAAGATTATTGTCCTTGTCATTCTACTTCTGGATTTAGATCTCAGTCTGATGAAATTTGTGATTTTCTTTGAAAGTGAAGTAAAATTTTATCTCTAAAAGTAGGTATTCAAAATTTACAGATGTGCTTTTATCTATAAATTTTTCTTTGAGATTTTTCCTGACAAATTATATTAAAAAACAAAATCACAACATAATCTGATTTATTAGCATACAACTAAATTTAAATATTGAGAAAATATTAAATGAAAAACATACACCATGTGAGTTCTTTTTCAATTGTGGATAAAAACCCATGCAAAATTCCAGGTCAATTAATCGTATCATCATGGCAATATATAAGAAATCAAACTGCCATGAAATTGAGTGATCTACCTAACTTCACTATTGTAATAACTGGATTGTAATAGCCCTACCATAGTAATTGTTCTAGTGTTCTTTAACAAGAGGAAGTCTTAGTCCAAACACTAATATAATGAAAGGATAATGTGTTTAGAATACATGAGATGAGAGATAAATAAATACTTGGCATATTTTTCATCTAGGTAGACTTATATCAGTAATAAAAGTAATACAGTTCTATCTAATCCAAGGTTGAAAATATTTAAGGCCTGGGCATAGTTATTTTCAGAAAAAGTGGGGTCAAGTGGTAAACCAGATTACTATACTAAATCTAGTTGAGAGAAGCAGAATATTCAGATAGGTGGACAATGACTATATTTTCTCCTATTCCAATAAAACTAAATTATGACCACACTTTAGAAATATGGAAACTCCATAAACCTTACCCAAAATGTGACTCACTTTCAGAAAACTTAATAGGACAAGAAACTATAATATAATATGGGATGATATAATGTACTATAATATAATTTGAGGTATTTACCATTTAATGAAATACTAACAGAAAGTTTAAACAGCATACAAGAAACATCACATATTTGATTTTAACAAATAACTAATTTAAACATTCCATTTTAACTGTAATGAAATAATAAAGAATAAAAATGATTCTAGCTCCTAAATCCTAACATGAAATTATATGTAAAAGTCCTACATTTTTCTTAAGTTAATGAATGTAAGTATTTGGGAGGAGTCCTTCACAAAAGCCCTTTGTTTTGCACCAACCCATCTGGCTTAAGTCAGAACTCCATTATTTCAACAAAGGAAACTGTCTTTCCTTTTGGCCCTTTCCCTAGAAAATAAACTGTTTACCAGGAGTTACTTTTGCCTGGGGGATCCCTACCACCACTACCTTCAAGGCAATGATGCTTAATTATAAAGTATTTTACTCCTCAAAAAGTAAATATAAATTCATATTGATTGGTCATTAAATGGTGTGGTCCTTATAGAGAACTTTAATTTCTTATAATAAGATGAGCTTCTTCTTTTCTCTGTATGCATAGCTGCATCTTCATCTCACTCAACGCCTTGCTCAAGCTAGTTACTGGAGTCTTGCAACTCAAAAGTTTGGTCAGGGACCTGCAGCAGTCAGCCTCAATATGGCCTGGGGGCTTGTGAGAAACCAGAATCTCAGGTCAGTCTCCAGAGTGACTGAATCTGAATCTGCATTTTAACAAGATACCCAGGTTATTTGTATGCACATTAAGCTGAGAAGCAGATATCTAAGAGATACTCGAAAAATACACATTTTCTGAAGACATTTTATTTTATTATTATTTTCTTTTTTAAAAAGATTTTATTGGGGGGTATTTTTTGTTGTATTTTTTCCATTACCATTTAATCCCATTATATCCACCTCCCCCCAGAAATCACCACATTATTGTCCATGTCCATGAATCCTTTTTCTTTTTTGCTTGATCCCTCTACTCCCTCCCCTCCCCTTCCTTAGCTGTCAGCCTACTCTCTCTCTATGAGTCTATGTTTTGCTTTTTAGTTCATTTTGTTCATTGATTTTACTTATGAGTTAAATCATATGGTATTTGTCTTTCTCTGACTGGCTTATTTCACTTAGCATAGTGTAAGGCAGAAGTTATGCCAGCAAATACTACTGTCCTATATAAGAATCATGAACGAAGAAAAATTCCCCACAAATACATGCATAAGTGAATGAACCTTTACATCATGGAAAGAGCAGTAGAACTGAAGCCTGGAAGACTTGCAGGGAATCCCATATCCACAAGAGGAAGTAACATACTCTTGAAGAAATGTTTGTAAGCAAATTGAAGGAAGCGTCCTTTAGTGGGAAACCCTACAGGCTAAGTTGGCCAAATTGCTTGTAGGGAACTGGCTGTTCTTGTCATTCTTATAAACTGAAGGCTTCTTGGACTGTGAGGTCAAGAATTACAAATTGGGCAGCAGCCAGGGTGACCTTTATTTTTTTTCTATGCAAGGGCCTGAGCTGTATTAAACTCTCACAGTAACCACACCCATTAGGTATTGGTCCATGGAAAAAGTTGAGGCAGCACTGGCCCATTAACTTTTTAAGAAGATAACGCAGTTCATTGGGGCTTGCTTCAAAGTAGCCCAAACCCATCCTGCACCTTGAAGCATTTCATGCTGTGCAGACTTCATAGCAGATTTTAGGACTGAATATTTCTTCAACTCCAAAAATCATACAATCTTTAAATGAAACTCTAGTTCATCATGCAGCACAGAACCTGTCTGCATCTGATCTGTCTCAAATAGATTAATGCTCAACATTCCCAGAGTTATCAAGGAATATTTTACAGTCTTCATTTTGCCATTTCCACTTATTTGAATATATGTATGACTGCATTTTTGTGCCTATTCTAATAAAATTATCACTTAAGATAACTCCACTCTGTCTCAGAAAATAATAGTTTTAATAAAATCATTTTTGTATAATATTTTTCATGTTTCACACGGCAGTTTAATCACCTTTAGAACAAATAATACCAGCAATTCTGGTTCTTTTTAATAATATGGAATCTTTCTCTTGTCTAAATAAAATGTATGTAAGTCAGTTGTTTGCTCACTTGTTTCTTCTACCTGATAACAGATTTTTTTATGTGTTTTATTTTCAATGCTTTTTTTCATGCTCTTTCCCCCACTCCTTCTATCCCCTTCATGAGCCCTACACACAGAGCCCTTGAAATTGTTTGAGTATGCTAGATACTCTGGAGATTTTCATTTTGTTTCTATTTATCTAACTCTAAATAGTGTGTGTGTTATTCCTGTGACTGCCTCAGCAAGGTTGTGTCTACTAGATAGGAAGAGTTGGTTGCATTTTATGCTTCTTTTAATATATTCCAATGTCATGACTTCTTATTTTCAACATTGCTCCCTATTTTGATATTTACTGCTGTAATTTTGTGAGAAAACATGTACATAAAAAATTTGCCCTTACGGACATTTCATTTGGTGATTTCTTTATTTTGGTGCATTGCAGTTCATAAAGTTTTAATCAGAAAAAATATTAAACTAGATCATTTAAGATAAAGTTCTAAGGATATCAAGATAATACTGTGTGGTCCAATTAGTTTTTCTTTGTCTCATAGCAAAATATGTAAATGTTTATCCTTGAAAGCCATCTAAACTATTCAATTAACTGGATTGGCTGAGAGCAGTGAGGAGGAGAAAGAAGAAAGGAAGAGAAGAGTGGATGAATCTATGGTAGCCATTGCCAATGATAGGAAATATAGAGTCCATGCCCTATGATAGAGTTCCAACACAACCATCATTGCAAAGGACAGACAGCATTACTATATTAGATGTGAATGAAAAATTAGGTAAAAAATGAGCATGGGCATCACAATACCATAGAAAATTTTTTGTTATATTTTTATATGTGTGAATGTATTAATGTTCTGTAATACCACATAATACCTTAGCAAAAATTACATGTCTATATAGATATGTATGTATATAATTTTTGATATACATATATACATACAAATGCTGATAATATGCAGAGAAACAATCACATGTACACTACTATTGCAGTTATAAATTGCATAAACATACTGAAAAGCAGTATGGCAATATATAACTAAGCCATTAATATAATTGTTTACTTTGGTCTGGTTTTTCTGTCTTTGAAAATTTATTATGAGCAAATTATAACATATGAGGGAAATAAATTTGTGTATTATTTTCCCTAGGATTTGTAAGATAAAATAACTGACAATAAGATTGCATCACATATTAAAAGATGTACAAACTGGCAACAAATTTCCAAATAAATGAAAAAGATATAAAATATGATCCCTATCTAGAAAAATATATGCTTAGTCTAAATAGGAATTATTACTATAATTATTAATATCTGATGTGTCAAGGTATCTAGTATTGAGAGAAATATCATCATTGTATGTTTGATATATATTAAGAAAGTCTTTGTTAAAGGCAGTAAGTTTTATAAAATTTACAAAGCATGCAGATAATAGCATTTAAAAATATTTTAGACATCAGCTGGAATGTGGGGCCTACAGCACAGATCATACAGGGAAGGAAAGGGTGTACCCAGGAAAGAAGGGTATAGGGATAGGGGAAGGCACAGAGATTAGAATGGGACAGAGGAGGGAAGATCTCACCACTAAAGATTTAGAACTGAGCCCATGGACAGAAAAAAGGGTAAATAGGTGCTTCTCAGCACATGAAAGGTAACATGACTGAATGATGGCTGAAAAAGAAGGGAGTCCAAGTCATTGGAACAGCCGTACACATATTCTAGAAATAGCAAATAATCTCTACAGTAACCAAGAGCCTGAACTCTGGTGTCAGTTTCTCTTGGCTGAAATCCTGAGTCGCAGTGTGATCTTGGGAAAATTCTTTAATTTCAGGGCATCAGTGTCCTCATCTGAAAAATGGTGATGATAACAGAACCCACATCAATGGATTATTGTGTTGTTTAAATAGATGCCCAATGGGTAATAAATGTTTAATAAATGTAAACTTTATTGTTTGTACTAGAGATCAGGATTCCAAGCTGTTTCCTACTCTACAAAAAGCAAGCATGTTAATCCTCACCACTTGCCTCACTGGGAAATGGTGTTTACCCTTGCAACTTCCCAAATGACTCCTTGTTTCACTGTCCCAGTTAGTTCAGCCTGCAGCTGGCTGGAACTGGTGTGCCATTCAGCTAGAGAAGCAGGTCCTGCTTATTGCCCTTCTCTCCCCTTTTGTTACTGACAGGTGCTCAATGACAAGCTAGTCAGAGGCTGGGAAAGAAAAGAATGCTCCAAAGATGACCTGTTGCTTCCATCTTTTCTGGATCCATTTATGTGTGGGAGAAATATTTGCCCTTGGTTACGTGCTGTTTCTCACTCTGAGTCATGTCTCTTTCTTTCTCTCATTATTCTTCACACCTACATTTTCCTACAATGGCAAAATGACTTCTCTAGTTGTGCAGCCAAGCTGAGTGACCTAACATGTCCCAGTGCAGGCAGATAGGTGTCTGTCCTATTTTTGGACAATCATTGAAGTGGTGTCCTCTGATTTCTGTAACTGCTTGCAGAGTCTTCTTTCTTTGCTACAGAGACACTGTAAACTGTTAGCACAGAGAAGGAAGGTGGAAGAGAAAACAATGGTCACAAGTGGTAGTTCAGTTTTCATTTTAATTGTTTTTCTGCCATTGTCTTGAGGATACATGATTCTAGCAGAACCCTCACACCTCCTCCCAGGGCCCTTTTCTTTCAGTAAGATATAGGCAACTTTCCTTTATGGAAAAGTCTTTAGCTAACTTCAGCTCACTCCACTCCTGTTCAATTTCCATTGCCACCTGCACGAGGAGTTTGGGATGGGTGCCCAAAGACGAAACTGTGAAGGGTGAAGATTGTGTCATTGGAGACTCCTGTTTTCCTTTTTCTGTCCTGCTTTTCTGTTTAGTGGCATGCCTTTTAATCACTTTTTGATGCTCTTATATGGTTCTCATTATCTTAAGGCCCTCATTCTTGGGTCTCTTATGTAGTTTTTCAATATCCCCTTCTTAGGTCATCCAATCACACTAAAGTAATGGATGACTGCTAATAGACTGAAATGATATCTCCCCCAAAATTTCACTTAAATAAGCATTAAGTTATAAGTGTCCCCATAATGGCATTTCAGATACAGTCCAAAGTACCTGAGGAGTGGGTACAAATAATTTAAAAAATACAAGTGCCTTCTTTTGCATTTTTGGCTATTTAGGAGTAAATGGGGGTGGTGAGGAATTGGGATGGTTAAATTATGGAAGCCTAAATTATTTTTATTCCTAAAAAGTGTAACCTAAATATCTAATATATCCTTAGCTTGTGCTCCCTCCTCCTTCAGTTCTTTCCCTTGTCCTCCCTGCATAGATACCTTGAAAGAAAAAAAATACCAAATCCAGATTTGTGATAAGTTTCATTAGCCATGGTAATTTTTCATTGCAGCACTACCCACTTTTTAAAAAAAGTTTTTTTAAAGTAATGTGTAACCTTATAAAAATTCTTTAAGCTATTGCTATCTTAAATAAATAATCTAAAATGATAAAATTGCAAGCTAAAGAAATTCAGCTATTATTTATATGACTTCTCCACTATGCTATTTAATTTGTCCTGGATTTAAATGAGATAATGCATGGAACTGTTTTCTAAAATGTAAAATACTGTAAAAACATTAGTCTTAGTATTATAAATTTCAAAATGGGAAATAGGATAGTAAAAGAAATAGCAACATTCTGGTCATGGCCCAGTAGCTCAGCTGGTTGGAGCATCATCCTATATACCAGAAGATTGTGGTTACATCCCATCCCGGTCAGGGCACAAACCTATGTGGCAGACATTATTCTCTTTCCTCCAGTTCGGTACTGGAGGCAACTGATGGGTGTGTCTCTCTCACATCTATCTTTCTTTCTTTCTCCTTTCTTTCTTTCTTTCTTTCTTTCTTTCTTTCTTTCTTTCTTTTCTTTCTTTCTTTCTTTTTCTTTCTTTCTCTCTCTCTCTCTCTTCCTTCCTTCCTTCCTTCTTTCTTTCCTTCTTTTCTTCTCTTTTCTTCCTTTCTTTCCTTTCTCTCTCTCTCTCTCCCTTTCTCCCTTCCTTCCTTCCTTCCCTCCCTCCTTCCCTTCCTTCCTTCCTGTTCTTTCCTTATTTCCTTTTCTTCTTTCTTTCCTTTCTCCTTCTTTCTCTCTCTTTCTTCTCTCCCTTCCTTCCTTCCTTTCTTTCTTTCTCTCTTTCTTTCTTTCTTTCTTTCTTTTTCTTCTCTTTCTTTCTTTCTTTCCCTCCCTCCTTCCCTCCCTCCCTTTCTCCTCTCTCTCTCCTTTCTTTCTTCTTTCTTCTCTTTCTCCCATCCCTCCCTTCCTCTCTTTCTCTCCATTTCTCTCCCTCCCTTCCTCTCTCTCTAAAAATTAAAAACAATGTATCTTTTTTAAATTTAAAGGTGATGGTTAAAAACAAACAAACAAACAAACAAACATTCTGAAATGCCAGAAAGTATGCTTCAAAATGAGTTTCTAAGTGTTAGTGTTTCCTATCCCTGAAGATGTGAAATAAATTTCAGATAAGAAAATTGGGAGTAATTATTACAAGTAGTATATTTCTTTTTTAAATACTTTTTATTGTTTTTTATTGTTGTTCAAGTACAATTGTCTCCATTTTCCCCCCACCACTCCCCCCAACCCCAGCCATTTCCACTTCCCACCCTCAATCCTATCCCCCTTTGGTGTTGTCCATGTGTCCTTTATACATGTTCCTGAAAACTCCTCCCCCTTTCCCCTCTGGTTACTATCAGTTTATTCTTAATTTCACTGTCTCGTATTTTGCTTGCTTGTTTGGTTGGCTGATTAGGTTCCACTTATAGGTGAGATCATATGGTAGAACTGGTACATTTTATGAAGTTAAAATACAATTTTCATGTGAGCTCTAAAATCATTTCAAGTTTTCTTTAATCATTTATTCACATAGTCACTCCTTCAGAAAATATTGAGATCACTAAGTGGTGAACATCATTTCAGAACCACAGGAAACAGAGAAAGTCATGTCTTTAGATCTAACTAGCAGTCTAGTGGGGTTAGGTAACAGGGTTCAGTTTTATAGTGTGGAAGTGATAATTGGGGTTTGTACAAGATTTTATATGACACAGAAGAGATTCTTAATGGACAGGAATTTTAGAGACAGGAGGGGTTAGACAGGCCATGAGGAGAAGAGTGACACTGGCATGAGGACAGGGAATGCTGGGCACACAGGAACAGCATGGGCACTTGAGTAGGGGCTACGGAAGGGAATTGCTGAAGATGACAGTGAGTTGGTAGTGAAGGCCTTGTACACATTGCTCAAGTTTGGATTTTATTATAAAAGCAATCACTTCTCCAGTTGTGTGCAACTTAAATTGATCATTTTAAGTGGGAGAATGACATGGAAGTCTTGATGTGACCACTTTTGTTTTGAAGGGCAAGATGGATTGGACAATGTCCTATTGACTAGAAGTGAGGCAAGTTGGCAGACTATAATAACAAGCTAAGTAAAAGATGAAGATAGCCATGATTATGGCAGTCTAGCCATAATTTTGGTAGAAAAATCTTCAAATAAAATAAATTTCAATTAGTTTTAAAATATAGAGTAACATGTTACTTTGGGGGAAATGTCACAATAATAAAGACTTAAAATTGTTATAAATTTAGGAATCCCTGTCATAAAGAATCAAAGCCACATACAGTTTCACAATCAACTGAAGGGTGAAAAGCAAATGCATTAATTATTGTAGTTATAGCACACCAGTCCTCTAATTGATAGAACATTTATGATTTTTAAAAATTTCTGGATTGAACAAATAGATTGGTTTGCATATACATAGCCAAGTCTTCACCTTACTGAATATAATGTTGAGCTACAGAGGTCCTGAGAGATTTTATTTTAGTTTAATCCTTTCATTAAAGATAAGAAAATTGAGACCTCTGAGCCTGAACCACTCCCAGGAGGTGACACACCTCAGCAATGGGAGTGCTGAGACTGGAATCCAGATGCTTGACCCTGAGGGTAGGGCTCTTTCCATTACATTTCAACAACTTCTGAAGAAATCCCTAAATTCATGGGATGTGAATAATTATTGAAAAGAGGGATTTTTAAAGTTCTTTGAAATGGTGAAGAGCATTTTAAGATGTGACTCAGTGGACTGAGTGCTGGCCAGCAAACCAAAAGGTTGACAGTTAGATTCCCAGTCAGGGCATGTGCCTGAGTTGCAGGTCAGGTCCCCAGCTGGGGGTGTGCAAGAGGCAACCGATCAATGTATCTCACACGGATTGATCTTTCTCTCCCTCTTTTTCATTCTCTTCCTTTCTCTCTCAAAAAATGAATAAATAAAATCTTAAAAAAATAAAATAAAGTTAGACACCTACACTATTTTTAGAGGTTGGTCAATTTTTCAGATAAAATGACAACAAAATCTAGCCAATATCAGCAACTATTTTCACATACTCACTTTCCAAAAGTAATTTTATTGTCTAGTCTGACCTCATGGTACCAGTATCCAAGAATATGTGATTTATATTGTCTTACTTTCTTATTTAAAAAATTGAAAACAGAATATCAGTTTATTCAGGATTAGCAAGAGACTTTATTTCATGAAGAGATGAAATATGAAGGGTTTGTGAACAAGTAATCCATACTATTTATTAAATGATAGAAAATTACTAGGGAACATCTTTAAGTGTTGGGAAAACAAAGAATTAAACCACCAATCTCATCATTTTTCACCAATATATTCCTGAATAAGCAATAACTCATGTATTTTTAAATCTGCTATGTGTTTTTAATAAGGTAAATTAGTTTGAAAATGTTTTTTATTGATGAGTTCTATATTTAATGTAAGAAAAATAATTAATGCATCTATGGGTTTTTAGAAAGTGTATTATAGATATTGGGAAAGTCTCCTCATCACCTACCTCTTACCCACACCCCACTGAAAGAACGAACAAACACGTTTTCACGTGAAACCTGGATCCACTTGGCACAACATTTCAGTCTTTAAAATAGTTAATGGCAAATCTTAATAAAAATTGATTTTTAAAGTACTCAGTGCTATTTAGAAATAAGGAGCTCATATATAGCATTGGTTAAAAGTTATTTGTTATATGACTACAGGTATGTATTTTTGCTTTAAAACTTGCCATGTTTTTTTAAATGATAGAAACTCATGATTTATTTAAATAGATATTTTATTAATCAAATACTTTGGCCAATTAACATATCCAAATATTTTTAAAGAATACTTTCAATACAAGGTATAATTATAAAGTTATGGGCCTGATTATTGACTAACATAATAAAATCTATACTGTCAAATGAGTGGTATACTTTAAGGTAATGATTGTGAGGGTCTTTTCTAAGGTTGTTATAATGGCCTAAGGTAGTTTTAAAAGTCTCTTTTGAGGCTACTTTCAGAAAAATACCAATCTCATAATTTAATCATTCATTTGTTTTGGTCCCCAATAGCATTCCAGCTTAATTATCCTTTATCTCACCAGTTCTGGCAATTTGGAAAAATAAAATCAATCTTCAAATGAATACTTGCCATCTACGAAGGTATTCAAAAGCATGTTAATTCAGGTTCTTAAAGTAACTCTCAAATTTGAGCATTTTTGTACTTTTAAGATGTGTAAATTATAGCAACCACTTACATTATAGACATCCTTTGTATATGCTATAATTTTAAAATAATGAGATTTTTAAAATGACAGCAACTCATAACATTAAAGTAGGATTTTACAGTTCACAATGATCAGAATAATTCTATACTGCTTAACAAAACCCACATTACACAATATATTTAAAGTTTATAGCTGTTAGTGTTTAATTTATATATAATAGTTCAGTAGCATGGACCCAACAAGTTGACAATTTTCTTAGAAGTCTCTCTACATGAATCACTGTAGTCAAAATTGTATTTAAGTGTCAGAAATAGCCTTTATTGTAAAATGTTATTAAATAGCACCAATTAGGAATTGCAGCATATAGGTTTAATTTCTAAGTATAAGAGAGAAATTATCTACTAGACAAAATAAGAATTAGATACAAATTATTTTAAGAACACAGCCAGATAAACATTAGTTATAAAACATTTCATGATTTTGCTTGGAAAAGTTAGACAAAAAAGCCAGTATTTTACTCTTTTAAATTCTGTTCCCAAAGAAGATATATGTGTTTCCATGATCAAGACAGTGCATCTCAGCAATGAGTTCCTTGTGGGAGATATATTTACTCTTTGTATATATTACCTCAATAAGAACACAAATATAATAAAAGTCCTTTGAAGCAATCTGATTAAAGCAACATTTACATTAAGTACAAAATATACAGTAAAATGGAAATGTTAAATAGGACGGTAGACTAACAACCCCTCATTTAAAGGAAAACATTTGCATGAATCTATTTCACATTTTTTATTATATTTGATAGCTCCATCACCATTGTATGCTTTTATTACTGCAGTTTCTAGGATCTTTGTGTATCTTATTGCTAAGTGTCCGCATCACTTTATCTGCAAAGGTAATTTAAAAGTATTACTTCCAGAGTAAAAGAGTGAGAAAATCCCATATTTCTATGTGCAGTTGTAGACAAAACCATTGTAGTATTTGAGGGAAATATCTCTTGATCATTATAAATTCATCATGATAAAATGTATACATTTGTACTAAAGCAAAAAGTATCTGTCTTTAAAATTAGTGTTGCCAATCTATTGTTTAGTTTTGGTTATAAAGGTAGATATGAAATCCTTGTTATTAATTAGAAAAGCATTATTTGAAAAGACTTGCCAATAAACATTCCTAAATGTGGTTTGCCCATCTTAATAGTTTTCTTAATTAGAACAGTTGGGGAATGAACAGAACAGCAGTGCTTTTGTGCTATAACAAGGAAGTATTACAGTATCCAAATCTCCAGACCTGGGGGCCAAGTGTTCAGTCATGGCTCAGTTGCAAGCTGACAGACGAGAAGATGCGTCCTACACTTGTACACAATGGGGCAATGACAGCATCTGTCACACTCCTCCATATAGTCTGCACTGAAGGCAGAACCATTAGGCAGGTCTTTACAAAAGGCATTATAACCCTGGAATGGAGGAAGAGAGATGTAAGGATTATTGGTTGTTACCAAATAAGGCCACTGACTCTTGCACATTTGTGAGAAGATATAATGGCCTAATTCACTTAAATTTGGTTGCATTTTTGAAACAAATAAGTGAAAGTGACCCACATAGTACTAAGATGCACAGAAGATATATTGCTTTAAAAATAAACAGGCATGTAGATGATAAACAGTAATCTTGTTTCCATTAGTGGCATGCGACTTGAATCAGTAAAACAAAAAATAAATCAAATAGTAAATTTATCTGACCTCTGCCCCTAAATACTAACCGCCTAACTCTTCATATTGCCCTGTGCTTCTACTTCCTGGTAGCCTTTCCTCTTGCCGAATTTTACTTCCCTCCCCCTTGGGCCAGGCTGGGTCAGATACTTGTGTGTGTGTGTGTGTGTGCGCGCGCGCGAGCTTCTAACATACTGAAACTTCTTGATTCTCAAATTTATCAAAAGGTATCATAAATAGATGCTTATATAAGTCTTTCCTACCAGAATGGAAGTTCTTTAAGTGAGAACATCCTTAACCCTTAGTAAATGTTTGAGTTGAAGTAAATTTAGTATTCTGTTATGGTTTGTATTTGTAATTTTTCATAACAACTATATACACTGGAAAGGGCTGTGTGGTATAGTTTAAAAGAGACTTGAAATTATGTCAGAACTCTTAGACAAGAAAAACTAGACAGCTGAAATTGTTTTTTCCATATGCCTTTTTTTTCCATTTTAAAAATTTTATTGTTCAAGTACAGTTGTCTGCCTTCCTCCACGCCCCCTGCTGTATGCCTTTTCTTAAGATAACTGCATATTCTTTATTCTTCAGGCTGGTTTTCCTATAATCCTCTAAATAATGTTTTCTGTTGTAGTAGTGCTCTTAGAGCACACAAGTATTTGTGAATTCTCAGGCCTTGCTGGTAGCCTCAATGGATTTTTTATTATTACATGGGTGGGCACCCAGAAGTAATGTTGAGTTTCTTGGTTTGCTGTTAAAATGTGATGTAAATAAAGGTCTGTTTTACTTATTCCAAAGTGAAGGGGAGATCAGGCAATTGTCTGAGATATTTTTAGAATGCTGAATTATTCATACTGACTGTTTACTACACAGATTATATTTATCTTGTGTTTTGTTCTAAGTGCTAAAGACCTGAAGCTATTTATTTATTTATTTATTTTCTCACTTGAGGACATTTTTAATTGCTTTTTGAGAAAGAAGGAGGGTGAGAGGGAAGGTGAGAGAAATATCAATGCAAAAAAGAAGCATCAATTGGCTGCCTTCCATATGCACCCGGACCAGGAATCCTATGCATCTGGACCTGGGACTGAACCCCCAATCTAGGCAGAAATTGAACCTGCAACCTTTAGATTACAGACAAAGGTTCAACCAACTGAGCCACACTGGCCAGGGCCTGCAGCAATCTTTAAAGAAAATTAATTACTAGGTGTTTCAGTGCTAAATAGTTAAATAGAAACCTGAATGATGGCAACTTTTGACTTCTTATTCCATTGTATTTCTCATTTTATGTGTGGCTTTGGGTAAATCACTACAAATCAAATTATCAACTGGCAATCTCACAGACTGGCTATCAGGATTTACATTATTATGTACCATTGAAATGTCCAAATGATGCTGTTATTATAATACATAATAAATAGAACCATTCTGAAGTCAGAATAAGGAAAACAATTTTAACAAAATAATCTCAAACTGACATACTATAAGACAAGTTTAGATCAGAAAGTTTTAAACCACTTCACTCAGAATATATTTCCCTTTCTTCCTTAGGCTAAGAATCTTCTATCCCCATAAACTTGTTAGATGTCCATGTCCTAAGAGGGAATAAACTTGGGGCAAAAGTGGATTTTTCATGTCAGCCGACTGCAATAGACAACAGTTGAGGACTTCAGTTCATAGGATATGGTGAATATCATTTTAATATTATTTTCTTTAAGTTGTTGTTCTCTCACTTTGCATCAAAGGATCCAATGATCCTCTAATACCAAACAAACAGTTTCCTCAACATCTCAAACAATGCCCCTTCAGAAACTCCAGGCAATTTGGAATGACTGAAAACTTGACTGAGGCTCAGTGTGGTCAACCAAACCCTTCTTCAATAAATCTTATAATTTATAAGATTATATATTCCTTCATTGGATAATAAAGCCCCTAGGATAGATACTTTCATTTAGTTTTTTTATTAACTATAGTATCATGCCGGTTGCATTGTCATAGCAATTTACTACTTTAAAAAATAGTCTGGAAAATGAGACTGCTACTACTGCATTCCCATTAGTGCAACCAGGTATTTGAATTGTATTCCTGTGAAAATAATGCATAAGGGAGCTCTAGCCATACTTTTTTGGTATGATTTACTTATGACCAATAACTGGTTGTTGGCAAATGGTGGCTATCTAGGTTTGACTGTGGTGTAAAATCAAATGACCTGTACTCTGGCCTAGGATACAATACCACCAGACTGAGCTCAGGGTGTTTTTTTGTTGTTGTTATTTGTTGTTTAAAGAATTTAAAAATCAGATCCATTGTGATGGTGTGATGTGGTTGGAAGACCTACTACTTCATGTTTTCATAGCTTTGGTCACACACATGCTGCCAGAAAAGAAAAAAAAGAGAGGGAGAGAGAGGAAGAGAGAGAGAGAGAGAGAGAGAGAGAGAGAGAGAAAGTTTACTCAAAGAGAGAAAGGTTACTCAAATAGACTTGCTCTTCTCTAAGGTCTCTCTCCTTGATCCATTCTTATGTCTTGTAGTCCACTAATGATAAATCTATTTTATCAAGTAATAAACTAATTTTAAGCATTTTTGCCTGAAGTTATTCCTTTACTTCAATCACAGCTGCCTGAAGACAAATGTATTATGGTTAAATGTTAATGTCCCACATGAATGCAATTTGAAAAACAGGCTCAAGTTAAATAATACATTCTATGTGGCTGAAAACGAAGTGGTTTGATGATTCACCATTGGAAGCATTACACAAAAACACCTATCATTCTCAGGACAGCCAGGTGGAGTGAAGCATCATTTGGTTAATTGTAGTTTTACTTATATCTTTCCACCACTTAGAAAATGAAAACCTTTTGTTTTCAGTTCTTCTACAAGTGCTTTAGAAAAATCTAGCTTTGCTGACTATAAACAAGGCACTCTATATAAGGAGGAAGCCACACAAAAATGAAACTTATTTATAAAACATTGTGTATTTCATCTTGCATTTTAGACCTCAGTCACCTTCAAAATACTCTCCATTTGATACAATGTATCTATCTAGACGTTTTTCCCCACTCCTCAAAATAGTTTCTGAACTTATTGATTTTGATGCTTTTTAGTGCTTCTACCGTTTTTTGTTTCACCACTTCCACATAGGCAAAACTTTTCCCTTTGAGGACTTTTTTCATCTGGAGAAACAAAAAAAGTTAGCTGGGGTGAGAGTGGGTGAATAGGGAGGGTAGGGTTCAGGGGTGGTGTCACGACATTTTTTAATGAAAAACTGCTGAACACAGCCCAGTGTGGGCATGTGTGTTCATAAATCACCCATCATGAAATGGGTAAACTGCATCGAAAGAGTCTTCAAAAATAATTCACTGAAGCCATGTGCAACCTCTCACAACAACACCAACTGGCACACTGATACGGATGGGTCCCTAGAGCACTCATGTGCTGGACAAGCCTGTATTACAAGGGGTCCATTCTCAAGAAGGTAATTGCTCTTTCTTTGGGTTCCCCCTTGTATTTCCAAATAGCTTTATAGCCAACATTTCACAATATGCTCTATAGGTCACTCAGTTTTTCACATTTTGAAAGTGAGAAAACTAACACAGAGGTTAGATGACTGGTTTTAACTAGAAATGCAAAATTTTATATGCTGACTTAGATTATCTTTTTTAAAAAATCCACGTGCTAATGTTAGAATATGAACTAACTCTACATCTGGCCTTTGTAGGTCTGCTAATATGGCAGTCTTTTGGCATTTCCATCATAGTTTAGTTCTTTACAATCTTTAGTGATCAAACTGAATTATGTTCATTGTTTATCCTTTAAATATTTGGTGAAATTTTATTTATCCTTTTTAGACTTTTTTCCTTTACATAGCCTTCTCTGTGCCTCCCTCCTCCTCAACAGATTTAAGTGAGTTTTCTCAGCATCCATCTCTATACCCAGCCAGCTCTTCTTGGCTGTGAGGAAGCTGAGGCAGATCCTGCATCTTATTCATCCTGGCCCAGTGCCCTGCATAAAGTAAGCACTCAATAAATGTTCTTGGTTGAACTAGACAGCTAGCTAACTGACTAAAATTGATTTAGATGAAAAAGGGAAATGGAGAAAAGTTTTGTAACTTCTAACAAGGAACGCACTGTAAGTTAGGGTGTAGCAGTACCGTATAATGTGATTAGGAAAGACATGGAGGCATCTGGAGTTCTGCATTTCACCAGGACCACCCTAAAGCTCAAGCTTGGTGGCTGTTGCTGTACTATGGATGGTCTCAATGTTCTTCTTCTGAGAATAAAGTGGACATCTTTTAAAACAACATTAAACTTTGTGGTAAAATATGACATTTTCCTTAAAATTTGTTTAATACTTAAAAACTACTCTCCAAAGCTTTATGATGTATTTTGAGTGTGAATAAAGTTACTCAAAACATCCTACCAATGTTCAGTAGGTTTCTATATTTATTTTCCTATACTTAACTAGAGTTGTTCCTTATAGGTGAAAAAGTAATTTGGAGGCCTTCTCATTCCATTACCCCGAGGTCTGAGTTTTCATTCATTTGGTCTCATCTTTGCATTTGCCCCTGGCACAACAGGAGCAGCCCCTCCATAGCACTGCTTAACCAGGTCTTACTAACACCCCTCTCTGGTGATACTGTCACTGGCATTCTGCTCAGAGATCACTCAGTTTTGTTTTACCCCAAGCACAGGTGGTGACTGAACAAAAGGTGATGAAGAAAAAATAAGAGCCCTGCCCAAAACCACAGGCACAAGTCATAACACAGTCCTGAGAGAGCAGCAGCCTGTGGCAAGAAACATGGCCTCCAGGTTTCCACCTTCAGTCTGCTGGGCCTTAGCGTTCAAAGGACAATCACATCCAGAACAGAGTGATATTTCTTCCTCTGTTTAAACTCCTAACCCCACCCATGACTCTCCCCACCCACCCCCCACAACTATGACTGTAAAGAAAGCACACTGCCTTGCCTCCCACTCTTGCTACCTTATCAGGAGCTGATGTGAGTTCTTCCCCTTGTAAGCCCTCCCGGCAGAAGGTGGGGGCAGAGGGCAGGTGTCAAAAAATATTCGTATGTTTCAGAAAGCTGGTCCACCCCGAGTGCCCCTTCTCACCAGATGTGCAGACAGCTGAGGGTGGCAAAGATAATTCCCGCAGCAAAGGCCAGGGGGATTGCCAGGAACAATGTCAGGAACTTGTAAATCACGTATTTGCTGATTTCAAAGAGGGCATGACTGCAGATCCACACTTTGTCAAAGGAGTGCGTAGACTCCGGCTCTGCGATCACATCCTCGAAGCCCACCTGTAGAGACAAGACTCGGGGATCCTCACTGGCACGTAACCTGCCTCCCTGGGCACCAGGGGTCTCAGGGTGGGAGAAGCAAGAAGGAAGGATTTGGCTGGGGTCCCCCACTTTCTTTTAGGGTCACGGTTGGACCACAAGAATTTGGCTAAGAATTCCGAGTTTCGCGGGCGACCCGCTGCTGGTAGATTCCGGCTCCCGGACTCCGCCAGGCTGACCCAGCAGCGAGGGTGGGGATTGGGGTTGGGGCAGGGGTAGAGCGGGCACACCGCATCCCCAGGCCGGGCGGGGGTTTGGACTGCTCTCGGCCCCGGGATTTGGCCCAGCGTGGGCTTCACCTTGAGATTCGAGTTGAGCTGGTTCGGATCCCGATCTGGGCCGGAGTCTGCGAACTTCTCAGGGTCGGCGTAGTTGACACAACTTTGGCGGCTGTAGGAGTCGTCATCCATGAAGAGCTGGACGTCCGCCTTCTCGGTCTCCAGCCCCATCGTGGCGTCGGGGTGCACGGCGGCTGCAGTCCAGCTCGCACAGCGCGGCTCCGGGCCGCTCCACCTCCCCTTTCTTCTCGCGGGCCCCGCCCCGCCTCCCCTCGCGGGGCCTGCCCTGCGCGGTCAGGGCGGCGGCCGCTTCCCGCGGTTCGTTCCCGCAACCGGCTCCGGCTTCCGACCCCGGAGAGACACGAGCTCCGCCCGCTCGCCGGCTCCCCTTGCCCCGAACGCAGGGAATCGCCCCGAACAGGCACCTCCTGACCTACACAAGCAGGCGAGAAGGTCTCGGGGACCAGGACCCGCCTGCCTCCCACGGAGGGGCAGGAAGGCCTGGGCCCCATCGCTGGACGCCTAGAACTCTGATGCCTGAGAGCTGGCAGGTTTTCCAGGGCTGATGGACTTACTGGAGGGAGGCGGCTTGATGGTTAAGAGCGCGGGTACAGATTCAAAGGGTCTGTCTTCACCTTTTGGCTCTATTGTTCACGAATGTGTACTTCGAACCTCAGTTGCCTCCTTATAAAAAGGGAGCAATGGTACCTACGTCACAGAGCCGTCGCGTGAGAACTAAATACATTAATTTATGTAAAACTCTGATATAGTCCCCAATGCACAGCCCAGACCACGCTGTTGCTGTTGCACTGTGAGATTAAGAAGCCGTAACACACCTGATTCCAGGCAACCCCGCAAGTGCCCGTGACTGCACAAGCGAATCAGTTATTCAGTTATCCCAGGGCCCACTGTGTGAGGATGTGGAGTTGGGTAGGTGAGCCTCCTGCGCCTGGAAGTTTGCGCCTTCAGACCAGGAGGGAAGGGCTAATTTTTTTAATCTGACCCCGTTAAAAAATTTTTGGCAGTCGCATTTGCACCTGGTTTCTTGGAACCTTATCAACAGCCCCCTAGCATAAAAACCACACTGACCACTCACTCAAAAGTTTCTGGGAGAGGTTTGAAAGTCCACAGAGTGTTTAAGGTCTGGTGGACTTAGTTGTGTGCTTGGAGAGGAAAAGGTGTCAAGTGAAACTTGACAAAAGCTTAATAATGGCTCCTAGACTTGAGGTAGTACCCGCAGCTTGTTCAGAGCCTCACACAGTAAGAAGACACTGTGTTGCTGAATGCACTGCATTTTCAACTTGCCGCTTCTTCCAAATCCCCTTGTGTGAACTGAATTTAAAGAATTACCTCTTCTGAAAGAAGAAGGCTATTTTTAAAAACAATAACAATTATTAAAAAGAACAGCATCTAAATTGGAAAAACATTTTGGAGCCAAAACTCATTATTTCTAATAATTAAGTAAAAAGTTTACCTACTGCTACTGCTGTGAATGGATGACAGTGTTGAAGCACTGTATGTATGTTACACTTGGATCTGATGCTTATCCACCCACTCCTTTTTCTTTATTTTTCCTTTTAAATATATTTTATTGATTATGCTATTACAGTTGTCCCATTCCCCACCCCCCTTTCTTCCGAGCTGCCCTGCACCACCCCTCCCACCCACATCTTCCCTCTCCCCTTAGTTCAAGTCCATGGGTCATACATTTAAGTTCTTTGGCTTCTACATTTCCTATACTATTCTCCACCTCCTCCTGTCTATTTGGTATCTACCATTAATGCTTCTTACTCCCTGTACCTTTTCTCCCATTTTTCCATCTCCATTTCCCTGCCAATAATCCTCTATGTGATCTCTGTTTCCATGATTCTGTTCCTATTCTAATTGTTTGCTTAGTATTTTTTGTTTTTGTTCTTTTTTTTTTAGGTTCAGTTGTTTAGGTTCAGTTGTGAGTTTGTTGTCATTTTACTGTTCATATTTTTTATCTTCTTTTTCTTAGATAAGTTCCTTTAACATTTCATATAACAAGGGTTTGGTGATGATGAACTCCTTTAACTTGACCTTGTCTGGACAGCATTTCATCTGCCCTTCCATTCTAAATAATAGCTTTGCTGGATAGAATAATCTTGAATGTAGGTCCTTGCCTTCCATTACTTTGAATACTTCTTTCCAGTCCCTTCTTGCCTATAAGGTTTCTTTTGAGAAATCAGCTGACAGTGTTATGGAACTCCTTTGTAGATAAGTGTCCCCTTTTCTCTTGCTGCTTTTAATATTCTCTCCTTATTTTTAACCTTGGGTAATGTAATTCTGATGTGCCTTGGTGTGTGCTTCCTTGGGTCCAACTTCTTTGGGTCTCGCTGAGCTTCCAGGACTTCCTAGAAGCATAGTTCCTTCACCAGATTGGGGAAATTCTCCTTTATTATGTTTTCAAATAAGTTTTAAATTTCTTGCTCTTCCTCTTCTTCTTCTGGCACCCGTATGATTTGGATGTTGGAACATATAAAGTTACCCCAGGGCATCTTAAGCCTCTCCTTATTTTTTTGAGTTCTTGTTTCTTCATTCTGTTCTGGTTGAAATTTATTTTTCTCTTTCTTTTCAAATTACAAATGTGTCATTTCTTTTCCCTGTATAGTTTACATACAATTTTAGGCAGGATTGGTTTTGCAAATTGTTTGGTGAAAATTGGTTATTAATGACAATAATAATGACTTCTTGATTTCACCATTACAATCTACTAACATTTAAAGCACTGGGCTTAAACAGTGTTTCTCAGCCTTGGCACAATTGATAGTTTTGGACCAGATCATTTTTTGTTGTTGGGGGGCTGTTGTGTGCATTGCAGGATGTTTAATAGCATCCCAGGCTTCTACCAACTTGATGCAATAGCACTCCATAATCATGACCACGAAAAATGTTTCCAGACATTGCCAAATGTTCTCCTGGGGCCAAAATCACCTTTCCCTTCCTTTCTTTGGTTGAAAACCATTGCATAAGGCATTGTTGAAACAGTTCTTCATGTGAATGGGGAATATCAAGGTCCAGCTGTGTATTTACAAATGCATACTGATCTCAGAATTGTAATACCAATTTGTCAGAAAGCTCAGGGATTTTTGAAATTAAGCTTAAAGATGTTTGTTTGTCATATAGTATTTTTAGAAGAACCAGTTACCATCGATTAATTGCTTCTTCTCAATACAATGTTGGTTTTATTTGAGGGATATGTAGACGACATTAAGTGACCCTCAAGAAGCAACTGCCAGGTCCTGGCTACCTTGCAGCCTCCTACACTTCCCCCACAAAGGCCAGGATGGTTTGAATATTTATAACTGCAAAAACAGACATTTGGGACCTCTTGATTCCATCTCAGGACTGTAAAATTTAGTGATTTCTGACATTCTTCAGCAACTGAACAGCTTTTACAAGTTTTAGGTGACTTTAACTGAGAAGTCCATGGGCTTGTTAATGGAACAACCAGGCAGTTGCTTACCATGTCTTTTAAACAGCCTTTTCCAGACTTGCTTGCTGTAAACAAGGACAAGGCCTGAGATATTTGGAAAGAACTGCAGTGTCCTATAGGATCCATTCTCTCTGTATAGTGGGCTTTGCATAAACAATTTCTTGCATAACTCCTAACACCCTAATCTTTCTTCATCAATGTATCTTTTCATCTTCTCCCCCCTCCCCCTTCAATTATCCCCTCCCTGATGCACAGGACAAAAATGTTTAAAGCAACAGATAAAAAGTCTGTTATTAAAGTTATTCAATAACCAACTTGTGTGAAATTGTGCCAGAGAGTTTAATGGCACTTAATGGCAGCTTGTTTATTTTTTTCTTATCTATCACTTGTCTTTTTGTCCACATTTTGGGTAAAATTAGCCTTGTACCAATGAAACAGTGAATTTTTGGTTTAATGTTAAGGCACAGTAGCTTTTTGTAATTGGTGCCAGTTTAATCCTCTGGATGTTTCAAATAGCATCTCCTGTGGCCAGAAACCTCTTTTCATGTGCAAGAATTTTCAGAATTAACTGTTATTTGGGAGTACTTTGCTGTTAAAAATAATTGAGGAAGAAGGTACATCCTTGAAAAGTCTATATTCATGATTAGAGCTGAAAGGATACATCATTTCATATTTGAAACAATATATGACATTTAATTTTATATTTATTTTATTTTGTTTTTCATAAGTAAAAGATATTCCTGTTTCTTCTTTTGAATATCCCATTGGTTTCTGGAATACTGTATATAAAAATAAAACATCTCCATAAGACTGATGTTTTATCTTTCTAGAACATGAAATAGGCACTAATTAACTTTTGGTGAGCACTAACTTTCAATTAAAGTCTTAACAAGTGCAAGTTCCTATTTTTAAAAAAGATTTTATTTTATATTTTTAGAGAGAGAAGGAAGGAGAAAGAGAAATAGAGATGTGTGAGAGAAACATTCATAGTTTGCCTCTCCCATCCCCCCTGTTGGGGGCCTGGATGGCACCCCAGGCATCTGCCCTGACTGGCAACCTTTCAGTTTGCAGGCCAGCACTCAACCCACTTAGCCACACCATCCAGGGCAACTTTCTCTATATTCAAATAGGAACATATTTTGGCAAAGCTGCATGGTTAAAAGTTTTCCAAATCCCAACAGAAATATTCACAATAAGATTACTAGTTATTAAAACAATAGAGCTGTAGGTTGTTTGCTTGATTTAGGGTTTTATTTGGGACAAAAATGTTATCATAGCTCAATTAGAAGCCTTTGTTTTCTCTAGTAATTCTTTGCACAAATGATATTCTACTTTCATTTAAAGTAAATGTCAGTTTTTAAAAATAACATAGCTAATCTACATTAGTGAAAAAAAAGATGGGAAGTGTTTTGGTTCCTTATTATTTTATTAATATTGTTATTTTACAAATTTTTGCAGTGCATATTTCCAATAGAAGAATGAGGATAAAAACACAGAATGCCTTAATACTTTCCACCTGGTTCTTGTAAATTGTTGTTTTGGTTTGTACTAGGCAGCCTTTAATGTTTGAGAGAGTAACCTGGGAGTCCAGAGCGAAGGGAATCCAACTGCACAGAGCAGATGGAAGACTGGGATGCTGCCAAGGGGCCGGGCAGAGGAATTTTTAGATTAAATTTTCCTATCAGTAAATATCTGGGAAGAATTTTGTTTCCAGAAAGTTTACTAAAAGAATGTTTGTCTATTTTTGTTCTGTGGTTACATGAAACTGGAAGGCAGACTTCTACACTACAAAAAGGCATAAAATAAGTTAGACCATTTAGATGTCTCTATGCACTCTTTCTGGGCCACTGAAGCCCACCCAGGTAGGTCCTCACTATCTGCCAACTGCTTATTAACTTCTAGGTTCCTTGTTTAAAACAGTGAGAAGATTAGATCCAAAGGTAGATATTTAAGAGTTTACCCTATTAAATACATTATAAGTAGAACTATTGACATTCTTGCTTGTCTGAATAAGATAATTATTTTCTAATTAAACTATTAGTAAACAAATAAATGTCTTATTTCAAAAGCAATTTTAGTAGATGTTTGAATTTTTAAAAAATTGGAATTCTTCAGAGCATTCCGAAAATTCTCATGTTAACCTCAAGAGAAACAACAAAGTTTTCATTGAAATATGTATTCACTGTTTCCTATAATTTCTATATGTAACCATCTAACTTTTGGGAAGGGAAATGATAACAATTATTTGTGAAATAAAGTGACTATTTTTGCCTTAATAATGAATGAATATAAAATTCTGCTTGTCACTTGTTATCACTCTGTATACCTTCACATTTTACTAACAAGTATGCTTTCTTCCTTTCTGAAAATTTGTGATCATTGGAAGCTCTTGGGTAAATAAGTCACTGAAAATAAACTTAGATAGTAAAACACTCTGATCCCGAAAAACTGCACACTACTTCATTTGGAAATAGGAGAATTTGCAGAATGTTGCTGTAAAAGCATTGCTGCTACTCAGTTACTTGGTTCTGAAGACTCTTACTTTGAAAACAGAGTATTTTTCTGAAGGACTAGAGCGCAAATAGCTAAATGTTTTGGCTAAAAATAATAGTTATTATTTTATCATTTTGTAAAACCCTATCTAATTTCACTATGTATATTTTGCAAGTCTATTTTATTAAAAGATATAATAAAAGAAATGACTGTTAGGTTTAAATTATTTATAACTACAGGGTGTCAATTATCTATCAGAGTTGGACTATCCTTTAGGAAGTGATTAAATGTAGTTAAGTTACTTTTAGGTTTAGGGAGATGTTTTAGGATATTAAAACCTACTTTAGAAGCCCACAGTCCAGCCATGGATCTTATTTTCCCCTAAGTTTCTCCAGTTTTCTTGTTGGTTCATTTTTTCTTGCCAGGGAAAATGTTTCCATGATAGAACTGTTTCCCTTTTCTTCCTTCCCTCCTCTTCCTTTTTGTCTTTCTTATTTTCTTCCTTTTCAAAGTGCTATTTTTCTCAGTAACAGTCTTGCTCATTAATAATATCTCAGGGTTGGGAAGAATTTTAGAGGTTCTAGATCAGTGATCACCCATCGATAAATCTTCATTAAGTGACTATACAAGCTGTGTTAAAATATTTAGCAAGGAGGAATCACTTTATAAAGCAATCCAAATGTTTGTTATAAGATTCTTCATTATTTGTGCTGGTATCGTCTATTTGAAGCCTCCCTCCCTCCCTTTCTCCCTCTTTTCCTCCCTCCCTTCCTCTTTCTCCTTATCTTTCTTTCTTTTTACTTTCTTTTCTTTTTTCTCTCTCCCTCCCTGCCCTTAGTCATCTGCCTTCTACACCCTGCCCCTACTGAGTCCTTTTTCTAGCCAAACAGGTTCATTTCTTTCCGTTGTTCTTCATGTGTTATTATTTACAAATGCTTCTTGTAATTTTATTTTTTCTGTGGACCTGTTCTGTGTCTCAAAAATCACACTTTTTTTTCCTTTTTATTGAATTTATAGGGGTGACACTGGTTAACAAAATTATACAGATTTCAGGTACACAGTTCCACAACACATCATCTGTACACTATATTGTATGTTTACCACCCCAAGTCTCCTTCCATCACTATTTATGCCCCCTATCCCCTTCTCCACCTCTCCCCTCAAAAAAAAATGGCACAAAGTGTGACAGTCTGTGGTCTGAGCAGTATAGAGTAAAGCATGTACACTACATTACCTTCTTTGTATTGCTTTCTACACTGATTATTTTGATGCTTTATTCTAGTGCTGATTCAACTAATCCCATTGTATAGTAAAAATCTCTGTTTTTTTGTGTTTATTTGTACTTTGGTTTTGTGATATAATGGCTAATATGAAGTGATTGGTTTGAACCTAAGAGGATGACTACATTGTTTCTATTAAATGGTATCACACTTTGAGTTGTTTTCTTATTTTTAACATTGTTTTTAGTGTACTACTTTACTGTTAATCTGCAATTTTGCTTTGACCTTTATCCATAGTCACTGATAAAATGTTGTGTAAGGCAGGTTTGGGAACTGGATCATGTAGCATTCAAATTTAATGTCTATAACTATCATCTATGTGTTGGCACACTCTCCCTGGACCACACCTGTCCTTTCCCCATCTCTTTCCTCAGGTGTGTATCTTTGATTTCTTTCTTCTAAGCTCAAAGAGTGCCCAAAAGACGTGCAGCTAGGGGTGCAGTGGGCAGTGGCACTAGTCCCCCTGAAGTTATCTCCAAGGGCCCTCCTTTTGCCTTTGTAACTTGTTGCCTGAGTCCAGGCAGCCCAGCTGGCTCACTTCTTCTGCCACTGTGAAGGGCCAAGGCAGCCTTGCTTAGGCTCACTGCTGTTGCTACGATCATGCCTCTTCTATCTTAAGCTCTTCCTTTGCTTCATTGTCCCCAGCTTTAATAAACATACTCTCAAAATGAAAAAAAAATACCATTCATGTGTTGAAAATTTTTTAATTTATAGCTCTGGCTGTGCCTGCTTCCAAAGTTTCTACCCCTATATCTGACCCTCTGCTTATTCACATCATACAGTTGGTCAAACTCAAAACTTAGGAGTTAGCTTTACTCTCTCTATGTCCCTCATTTTCTCCTTCCCCACCAGCCAGTTAATTCCACCTCCAAAACCAGTGTTTTCACTTTCTTCCATTTTCACTTCCTCTCCCTGGTCTAAGTTCACATCTCACTTGAACTGTCTAAATAGGCTCTACATTTGATTCTGTTTTCACTTTTATCCCCAAAATTGCTTTCTTCTAATGACCTGGTAATTTATAACTACAGCTGAAAGATCTGTTAATTTAGAACTACTATGGCCCAGCAATTCTACTTCTAGTTATTTATCTGAAGGAAACAAAAACCCTAACTTGAAATGATATCTGCCCCTCACCACTGTCACATTCACTGAAGCATTATTTGCAATAGCCAAGACATGGAAACAGCCTAAGTGCCCATCAACAAATCAGTGGATAACAAAGATGTGGTACAAATGTACAATAGAATGTTATTCAGGCATAAAAAGATAGAAATCTTGCCATTTATGACAACATGGATGGACCTTAAGGCCATTATGCTAAATGAAATAAGTAGATCAGACACAGATCTCACTTATATATGGAATTTAAAATAGAAACTGAACTCACAGATACAGAGAACAGATTGGTGGTTGCCAGAGGTGGAAGTGAGTGGGTGAAATGAGTGAAGGGGGTCAGACTTCCAGTTGTAAAATAAATAAGTCCTGGAGATGTAATGTACAACATGATGACTATAGTTAATAGTATTGTTGTGGAAAATAACTTACACGTGGGGGAGATGGCAGAGCGCGATCCTTTATTACGTGCACGGGCTCAGAGGGGTAAAATTCCCAAACCCTGAGCAATGAGCTCAAGCTGGATTTTCCTTTATATGCTTGTTACACAGGCAGAAGGAGGAGGGGAAAGGAGTGCAGCTGCTAAAACCGGGAGTTAGTGTACGACCTTGAGATAACTGCTTATCTGGGAAACGGCTGCTGGTCAGCTCCTACCTAAGAATAGCTACTGCTCAGCTATGTCCTGTCACAGTATTACATTATGTATTGGCAGTTGCTAAGATAGTAGATCTTGAAAGTTTGTATCACAAGAAAAAAGTTTGTAACTATGTGTGGTGATGGATGTTAACTAGACTTATTGTGGGAAAAAAAGTCATAATTTGACAAATATTCTTGTTAAAGTGTTATAAATGGACTAAATCATAAATGTACAGTTCAATGAGTTATCACGAGGAAAAAATACTCTATAACCTTTACTCAGATCAAAAAGTGAAGCATTACCAGACCTCAGAAATCTCTCTAATTGTATGTCTGTCACTGCTCTCATCTCCTCCCCCAAAAGTAACTGAACTTTAACACTATGCATTAGGCTTGCCTGATTTAAATTTTTACATAAAGGTAATCATACATAATATACTTTTTTGAGCCCAATTGACTTTATTAAATATGACTGTGAAATAAATCCATGATGTATAGAGGAGTGGTTCTTTCATTTTTATTTCATCTCATTTCATTGCTGTGTAGTGTTTCATTGTATAAATACCATAATTTATCCATTCTAATGTTGATGGATTATTTCCAGTTAGAGGCTGTAATGAATAATTTTGTTATAAACATATCTGCATGTGTCTTTTGGTGCAGATACAGATAAGTTTCTGTTGGGTTTATACTTAGGAGAAGATTGGCCTAGTTAAAGGGTAAATGTACGTTATCATACATTCTAATTTTGTAAAGTGATTTTACTGGTTTACAAGCAGTGAATGAGAGTTCTGGTTGCTCATCATTCTCACTATGCCTACATACAACTTTGATTTTAAATAGTAAAAATCAACTTAAAAAGTTAGACACAAGAATAGAAGAAAATATTAAGGTTAGCAATGTCAAGAGTGAAAGATACCTCCTAAAATTAGGAGGTAGACGAAAAGTAAAATTGGGTACTGGTTGGAACTAATCTTTTCAAGGTGTTGGTCACTGGAGAACATCAACTTCCAAGAACACACAGGAGCCAAAATAATCAGCCTAGCTAAAATGTCCCTTTGGGGAGTGAAAAAATGCATTCTTCTCTACTCCACTTGTTTCCTGGGAAGAGATAATATTAAGTGTTAGAGGAGACATTTTGCTTTTATTAACTGTCTTTTAAATACCTTATTATGAGTGAGTAGATTATGTTTCTCTGAATATACTGACATATCTAGTATCACAAGTCTTTACATAATCATGACTTCTCTGTTTCTCTTGTGTTTGCTATCTCTTTAGTGTAATTACTCACCTCACTTTTATTTTTACCAGACACATATGTTCCCTTTTAGCTTAGCTGCATACAATGTTTTTTAAAAATGTAAATCTGTTACACATTGACAAATCTACCATTTTGATGTCTATTGATGATAGTTGCGAACTACTGATCTAAGTACTTGATGATTCTGACCAACATTCATGGTGTAAGGCCAGATTAGCATCTCAGGCCCAGATCAAAATATTTCTGAGAGTGAAAGGAGGCTTCTGTTGATATCACATCAGGACAACCAGCACAGACAGAGACTGTCCTGGGAAAATTGTGACCTATTGCCATCAAGCTTGACAACAGTCCTTACACCATCTTTCCTAATTTCCAGGGGGCTATGGATGATGGCCACTATACATTGTTTGCCTTCAATGGATAGGGGTTGTTCAGGAGATTGAAAAAGAGAGAATTTTCCACTGAAAAGTATCATGTAGTAAACAAAAAACACATAAAACCCATGAGTTTAGAGTTGTTTTAATTTGTGTTCTAAAAATCACCCACTGTTACTCAATCTCTCTTATTCTGGGTGTTCTTCATTATAAAATGGTAATGACATAAGAATGAAATTAAATACCAGAAAGTGTTTAGCTTTGCTCATTACCAGAAAAGATACTCAATAATCCATTTTATCCTCCTCAGAGGACCAATGCTTGCAGATAAGAAGGTAACTGAAGGGGATGTGACCTCATTAAATGAGGTTCAATCCTCTCACCCAAATCTTTAATTCTTAATATTGTGTACTTCATTTATCTTTTTCTCCATGCTTTTTTTCTCAGTACTTTTATGTTTGCCTGTGAGTTAGGCAGGCCAGTTATTATTATATATCATTCTAGAGACAAAGAAACTGAGATTCAGAGAGGTTCATGGATTTGATGGAGTTTCCATAGTTATTAAGTATTAGGTCTGGGACGTAAACCCAAGTCTCTTATCTTGGTCCTGGGTTTTTTTACCCAGCATGCCAAGTTGTTTTTGCCTCTTTATAGTGAATGGATGGCAAATTAATTACCTCTGGTCTCCAGGCTTGAGATAATATACTGGCTTGAATAAAAGTTTAAGTAAAAATTTAATATTGGGTTGGTCAAAAAGTTTGTTTGGCTTTTTCTGTAAGATGGCTCTAGTAGTGCTTAGTTGTCTTCAGCTTCATTCAAAAAATTTTGTTTGATTGTTTTATTGTGACAGTTGTCATATCAGTGTGCATTAAAAAAACTTATCAAAATTGGTGAATTTTTGTGCAGCTGTTTTAATGTTGAAGATGGAAGAATATATGCAACATTTTCAGTGTATTATGCTTCATTATTTTCAATAAATCAACAAACACCAAGTGCTGGTGAAGATGTGGAGAGAAAGGGACCCTTTTGCACTGTTCATTGGGAATGTAGATTGGTGAAGCCACTGTGAAAAGCAGTATAGAGATATCTCAAAAAGTTAAAAATGGGCCTTTTGAACCAGTGATCCCACTTCTGGAAATATATCTGAAGGAACCCAAAACACTAATTTGAAATACTATAAGCACCCCTATGTTAATTGCAGCATTATTTACATTTTCCAAGATATGGAAGCAGCCCAAGTGTCCATCTGTAGATGAATGGATAAAACAACTATGGGACATCTACACAATGGAATACTACTTGACCATGAAAAAGAAGAAAATTTTACCATTTGTGACAGCATGGGTGGACCTGGAGAACATTATACTAAGTGAAATAAGCCAGTCAGAGGAAGATAAGTACCATATGATTTCACTCATATGTGAAATCTAATGAACAAACTGAGTTAATAAGGAAAATGGGGACAGACTCATAGATGGAGAGCAGGGTGACAGGTAGTGGGGAGGGGAGGTTATGGAGTGGAGGGACTGAACAAAAAGGAAAAGGGACTTATGGACAGAGACAATAGTGTGGTGATTGCTGGGTGGAAAGGAGTATGAGGGGACAAAATGGCAATGGAAAAAATACAATAATAAAAAAATAAAGGTAAAAACACAACTGAAATTCAGAAAAAGATTTGTGCAGTAATGGAGAAGGTGCTGTGACTAATGGAATGTGTTAAAAATAGTTTGCAAAGTTTTGTGAGATTTCTTGCTGGGTGATGCTCCATGGTCAGGTAGATCATTTGAATTTGACAGGGATCAAATGAAGACATTAATTGAGAATAGTCAATGTTATACCATGCAGAATAGCCAACATGCTCAAAATATCTAAATCAATAAGTTATTGCTGAAAATGAAAAATGTGTCTTTTATTTTACAGAAAAAATCTAAATAAATTTTGGCCAATCCAATTAAATATTTAAAGGTGTGTTTGTATAATGTGCTTTGCTTTATTTTTTGACACAACTGAGGTGTTGATTATAATTCTGGAAGCAGCTAAAAATCAGAATCCTTTCATTATCTGCATATATATTACACATTTATGGTTCTTTTAAAGCAAATGGTCAATTCTGCAGTTGCTCTTCCCTGAATGCTTGATACACCTCAGATAGTTTTCCTCCAACCTTTTATTCAATGAGAGCAGTTGTGCTCTGAGAATGCTGATTCTATATCCAAAATAGAATCAGAAATTCACTCCATGGCAAAAACACATAAATTACTTGAAAAGCAAATGAAAAGTAAACTGTGGGCCAGCTATTGTTAAGATTATTTTTCAGTGCCGCCTTCAGTTGACAGCAGGAAAAAACTAGAATTAATCCTAAAACATTTGGAGCTTCACAGCTAGGACTTTGCTAATTCTTCAAAAACAAAGGAAAGAAGGGGAAACAGGTGGACAATGTTCCAAGTCAATGAGAGTGTCTTATGCCTCTCCATGGGGTGGGCTGACCCTGAGCACAGGGAGGGAAGGGACCACCCGCATGGCTGCAGGTTCAGCCCAAATTGCTTTGAAGTGCCTCATAAAACACTGGACTTAAAGAGGAGAAGGACAAACATGTATTTTTCATGATTTGGGAGAATGATCTAACTGGAATATGAGTTCCATATGGAAAAAAAATTAGACATATTTTTAAGTTTATTTTTGTAAGTAACAGTTTTATTGACTATAATTCACATACCATAACATTTACAAATTTAAAGTTTATAATTCAGTGTTTTTGGTATAGCCAAGAGTTGTGCAACCATCACCACAACCCATTTTAAAACATTTTAATTATTCCAAAAGAAACTTTGCACACCAGCTATCATCCTCCAATCTTTTCATCTCCCTAACCCTAGGCAACCATAATTTACTTTCTGTCTCTATAGATTTGCCTATTCTTGGCATTTCATATAAATGAATTTATGAGATCTGTGGGGGGTTTTGTGACTGGCTTTTGTCACTTAACATAATATAACCAAGGTTATCCATGTTGCATCACAATTCAGTATTTTCTTCCTTTCTAAATTGCTGAATAATATTCCCCTTAGTAATGTTATTTATTCATAAGTTGGTGGACATTCTACTTTTTCCTTATAATGAATAATGCTGCCATGAATACTTGTGCACAGGTTTTTGTAGAGATGTGTTTTCATTTCTTTTTCATATGCACCTATGGGTGGAATTGCTGGATTATACCATAATTCTATGTTTGGTCTTTTGAGGAGCTGCCAAACTTTCCCAAAGTGGCTGCACAATTTTACATCCCCACCAGCAGTTTATGACTATTCCAATTTCTCCACATCCTCATCAACACTTGTTGTTAATCTTTTTCAATATAGTCATACTAATGGTAGAGAAATCACATCTTATTGTCTTAGTCCTTTTGGTATGCTGTAACAGACACAGACTGGGTGGCTTATAAACAGCAAAATTTATTTCTTGCATTTCTGGAAGCTGGGAAGTACAGGATCATGGCAGCATCATTCAGTGTTTACTGAGGGCTTCCTGCTTCATAGAAATCTTTCTTTTGCTTTGTCCTCCATGGTGGAAGGGGTTAGGGAGCTCTGTGAGTCTTTTTAATAGGAGCACTAATACCATTTGTGTAGGTCCCACACTCAGATTTAAGCATCTCAGAAAATTCCTCTTAATAACAACACATTGAGTTTTAGGATTTCATTATATGAATTTTGGAGGGAGACAGACATTGAGACTATAATACTTAACACTCATTGGTTGTCATTTCTATGATTGCTAATTATAAATTTCATTTTTGTCCATAATGTTAGCCAAAATATATGTCCTTCAGGGATAATATTGGATTTCTAAAATGCAAATTTGAATACCTTTATTCTGAAAATTTACCTCTGAATTCTCAGAGGACAAAGGCTTTCTTTACCTGTTATTTATTTTGAGACCCTTCAGGACCTAATACAAAGTTGAGCATGTGGTTTAGGCTCACTAACAATATGTTTATTGCCTAGTTCAGTTGATTGCTCATTTTTGCTAGGCTGGTTTAAATTAAGTCTTAAAGTTAAAAAGAAAATAACTGAACCAGCATCCATAAAAATAAACTTCATCAAATATTGGGTAATTGGGATTTTGCAAAATTATTATTTTTTAATTTGTAGCTTAACAAAGCTTGATGATTGCATGAAATAGTATCCTATGATAACGGGATTGAGGTGATTCCCTGTGGAGGGAGGGTGTCCCTCAGGGTTTCATAGAGTTAGTGGAGAATTTTTCTTATCTCTGTCACTAGGACAAGTGAATCATAGCCATCATTTATATTGAGGATATTTGGAGGCTTACCAAGGGGAATGTGAGCAAAAATAGTTTTAAAGACATCAGTTTTCATTTGTTACAACTCCAAATGTTTGTTACCAAAATCAATTTGTTTGATAACTCATCTGTTATTTTTTTCTCCACCTCCCCTTTCAAAGTTGCCCCTTTTCCATTTTATGCCAAAGAAATGCATCCTTACTTGTAAGAAAAAAAGAAAGGAAAACTTAAGTTGGTAGGAGAATGGTCACATTACAGTACAATTTGAAGGAACTAGGACGGGAAGAAGAACTGGTTAGAATGAGTCTGAGACTGCAGCAGAGTTATAAGAAAGCTTGGGCTGGCCTAAGTATCCTCAAGCTCAGTTATTGTCTGGAAGCAATCAGTGAGAAGTATGGTCTCAGATTCAGAAAGCAGCAGATCGGGCCATCTGTCAATTACGCTCCATGCAGCAGAACAGCTGAGTGCTGCATTTTTATAGCCACAGTGAGCTTTTGGTGTGGATTAGATTAGAGGCAGCATCCCAAATTACATTGTCAATGGGAGGAAGCAAAACTGGTTTAATCTACCTGGCTGATCAGGAGAAGTGGAGCAGAGAAATCCAGAACAGGGGGATTCTTACTAATAATGCTCATATCCTCCCAGTTTGTCAGTGATCATAAAGTAATTGTGTGATGACCTTTCTTGTCAAACCTGATCATACCAATGAAATTATTTTGTTTTTTAGTATGAATGTACAAAGCTCATTCATAGTTAATATAAAATATATTATCATAAATTTTCCTTTTCTTGATTTACTTCAATCTGTGGGTAAATAAATGACTATAGTAATTTTGGAGTTTCTATTTACCAAATTGTGGCTAATAGTAATACAATGCTAACATTATATATAAGTTTGTATATGTGTTTGTGTGTGACCTAAAAATTATGAATTTTTAGAATAATACATTTATTATAAGACTTTAAATTAATTTAATTAATATGTAAATTAATTAATTAATAGAAATATTATTATGAATTATAAATTTTCTATAAGCAGTTTTAAATGCTTTATAAAACAACTGTTAGATATTCTCTGTATTTTACATAGAATGTTAGATTTTTGTATTTACCTTCTTTAATTATTGACATTGAATTTGTTATATGGTTTTCCAAAAGTTATTTTCTTTGATATATTTTCCACATTTTTGTTGTCTTCTAACTTGTGCATTTTATAACCCATTAAAATCACCTGCATTAAAATAACATTTATTCCGCAAGTATTTATTCTAAGTGTCTTAAAATGATAATTATTTTAGGATATTTTAGAGTCCTTGTGATTTTGACAATGATAAAGGGATTTGAAAAAGAAAATGTGTACAAGTTCTATCCAGAAGGTATTCAGCCATGTAATATGAAAAATAGAGACATTTATTGAAGAAGATACAAGATACAAAAAACATTGTATATAAGATAAGATACCTCAGTCCCCTTCAAGATAGGTGCCTGGGGGCCACACATGGTTCTCCCAATTGCCCTCAGCTATCCCATTGTATTTTCCTGAATTTTGCCTATAGTCTGAAATCCCTTTCCTTTCAAAGGTGATTTCAGTTTTGGAAAAGCTGGGTCACAGGTCACCAAATCTTGGCTGTAGGCGGGGCTGAGTCACCTGAGTGATTAGATGTTTCTCCAAAAACCTTAGCACAAGATGCATAGTGGGTATGTTGTGATGAAGCTGCCAATCACCAGTTGCCCATAGCTGTGGTCTTCTGAATCATCTGAATAGTTTCCACAGAGGAATGTTCAACCTTAATGCAAAATTTAATGCAGATTCATTGCTGTACTCTCTTAGTAATTTTGAATGTGATGGCCACACAGTACACATTGGAGTCCACAGCCCCTACTAACTAGTATAGTGAAGTCGTCATTGTTCCATGCATGCGCATTCCAGTCCACTGTCTTTGGCTGTCTGGTTACATTTATGTTGCACAAATTGTTCTCATTATGTTAACAATGGCTGGACATTTTCCATACAGACCTCATACATTATGAATTCTGAAATATGTAGGCATCATTTTGATGGCCTCTGAAATTTCAATGAGTATTTAGTGCACTATAAAGTATAATTTTCATTTTCTGAATTGAGATACAGGTATTTTTGAAGTATAAAACATCCATAACACCCCTCCAATTCCTTAGTCAACACACATGCACACACATACACCAGTGTGTTTGTGATCTGTTGATATGCATGGAGTTTCTGTTTTGCTGTCAAACTCTAAGTTTGGTTGAAGGAAGGGGTCATAAGAAATGGGTCAAGCAGGAGGATGGAAGGATGTCATGGCACATGTTCACAGCCTGACTCTTGGGATTAGAATTGGGCCCTTGGCATTAGAAAGGAAAAGCTTGAAGAGGACATACTATTTTCATGAATGACTTTGTAAAATTCTGAACATATTAGAACTACTTTGGGAACCATTCTCCCTGACTTTTTGTGAAGTCAGTCCTGATTGGCATCCCAAAGTTTAATGGCTTTGAGAACTGCAAGAATCAGCATATTTGGCACAGATTTAGTGTTAGTAGGCATCACCAGTAGGAGATATTTTAAGGTTCCTTAGTAAGGTTCATTGAAATGGTGGAAAAGAGGATGCTGGTTGCCACTAGATGACTATAACTAATGAAAATTAGGTAAATTAAAATATTGGCAGCATCCATTTGGGAGTATTAGAAATAATCAGAGGACACTTTTGAATAGGTTAACACTCTAATGAAGCCATCACAATTTGGACACCTACATCTACACACTGGTGAAACAAAGTGATGATCCATTTGTACTATAATATAATAAGTATGTATGTATGTGTGTGTGTATAACCTAAAACTATAAATTTATTCAGAATAATACATTGATTATAAACTTAATTAAATTAATTTTATATTAATTTAATTTAAAATGAATTAAATTAATTTTAAGTGGTCATATTTGTTGTCTAGGATGTATGGGATTTTTGAGTTTAGTGTTTAGTCAGATGGGATTGTCCACAATAAGTTAGACATGACATTTAATGACTGTATTGAAACATTCAAGTTGTAATTATAACATATTGCTTCAGGTAGCAATTTCTGGAAGAAGTTGCCACATAAACTCTACCTTTTCTGAGTCTATACTCACCATATAGTTCCCCCTAGGAATAAATCCTGTACCAGGGCTATATTAAAAAAACAAGGTGTCAAAGACCTGCTTTAACCTCCCATTGCAAACAATTAGACAACTGAACAAAATAGTAAAACAAGTGTTTTTAGTGGTTGGAGAACAAGCAGCACAGAACTGTGAGCCTTGTGAGGAAGGAAGTAACTATAAACCCAATGATCTTCTTGGCTTTCTACCTATAGTAAATTTCCAATGGTGGGCACAGAAAGAGAAACGCAAACAGATCCTGCAAGCCTTGCTGGCTTGAGAAGATGGAAGTCAGTCTGTGGAGGCTGAGGCAGCTGGAAGTTACAAGGCAGAGTTTGGGAAAGGGGGGCACTCTATAAGAAAAGAGCTCCATAAATATGCATGAGATGCCCTTTAGTTTTTATTAAATACTAGGGTTCCCACCTGTTTGATCCCTGTGACCCGCGTCTGCAAGCCAGCCCCGTTTCTAAGAAGGAGCAGTCTGCCATCTTTTGTTTTTAAATAATATTTTTAAAGCAACTGAAAGAAGATATGATATGAAAAGAAGCAAAAGCAGAAATTATAGCCAATTTCTCATTTATAATTCTCAAAGATAGACAATGAATGACCATGGAACTATAAATGGAAATATTCACAGAGCTCATAAAGGGCAAGAAGACCTTTGAGTTCTGACCATCCAGAATAGGGGGCTTCTGATGATCATCTGGAAAATTTGTTGGAGACCCCAAGATTTCTGCCTTAGAAGCAAGGGTGAACTAACACCCTGAGTGAAAGCTATTTTAGACTAACCCTAGTGAAAATGTATAAATAGACTTCAAAGGTCATGAAACTGATCTGGAACTATTTAACTCTGTAAAAGAAGAAAACAATATCTAAGCACTTAACAACAATCATTCACAATATCCATGTCCAATAAAAAAAATGAACAAGCCAAAAGAAAAAAAATAAAATAGGTACCATAACCAGGAAAGAAATTAATCAATAGAAAAAGCTGAGAGATATATCCTGAGGTTCTGGCTAAGATGGAGGCATAGGCAGATATACTTCACTTCCTTGCACAACCGAAAAAGGATAATAATCAGTTTAAAAACAAAAACAATCAGACATGCCAGATAATCAAACTGCATGGAAGTCCAACAACCAAGGTATTAAGAAGAAATATTCATCCAGACTGGTAGGAGGGGCAGAGACAGGCAGCTGAGGCAAAGAGGGCATTTGACAAGGCAGTAGTGGCAGACTGTGGCTGGCAGCAGACAGTGGCTGGTGACAGACTGCAGAGGGTAATTCAGGATCTGGCAGACTGGGTGATTCTACATTTGCGTGCGGATAAGCTGGGAGGAACAATTGAGGAGCAGACAAACTGTGCAACCCAGGGTTCCAGTGCGGGGAAATAAAGCCTCAAAATATATGCTGTAAAAACCTGTGGGGGTTGTGGCAGCGAGAGAAACTCCCAGCAGCACAGAAGAGTCTCTTGGAGAGGCCCATAGGTCCTAGAACATACACAAATGTACCTACCCAGGAATCAACACCTGACAAGACACAATCCTCTGTGGCAAGTGAGGGAAGTGACTGAAAGCAGGGCAAGACTGAGAAGTTAACAAGTGGCATTGTTTCCTCTCTGACCCTCTCCTATATACAGCACCAAAACACAGTGAAGTGTGTTTCCCAGCCCGGATGAATGCCTAAAGCTTTGCCCCTTGTAAGGTAGCAGGTGTACTGAGACAAAGAAATATCAAAAGAACATATCAAAACTCCAGAAAAAGAGCTAAGCAGTGAAGAGATAGACAATGTGTCAGATGTAGAGTTCAAGACACTGGTAATCAGGATGCTCACAGAAATGATTGAGTATGGTCACAAAATAAAGGAACAAATGAAGGCTACCCAAAGTCAAATAAAGCAAAATATACAGGGAACCAACAGTGAAGGGAAGGAAACCAGGACTCAGATCAACAATTTGGAACAAAAGGAAGAAATAAACATCCAACTAGAACAGAATGAAGAAACAAGAATTCAAAAAAATGAGGAGAGGCTGAGGACACTCTGGGACAACTTTAAACGTTCCAACATCTGATTCATAAGGGTGCCAGAAGGAGAACAACAGCAAGAAATGGAAAACTTATTGAACAAATAATGAAGGAAAAACTTTCCCAATCTGGTGAAGGAAATAGACTTCTAGGAAGTCCAGGAAGCCCAGAGAGTCCCGAAAGAAAGTTGGACCCAAAGAGGAAAACACCAAGGCATATCATTAAGTTACCCAAGATTAAAGATAAGGAGAGAATCTTAAAAGCAGCAAGAGGAAAGAAGACAGTTACCTACAAAGAAGTGCCCATAAGACCATTAGCTGATTTCTCAAAAGAAACCTTATAGGCAAGAAGGGGCTGGAAAGAAGTTATTTGAAGTCATGAAAGGCAAGGACCTGTATTCAATATTACTCTATCCAGCAAAGCTTTCATTTAGAATGGAAGGGCAGATAAAGTGCTTCCCAGACAAGGTCAAGTTCAAGGAGTTCATCATCAGCAAGCCCTTATTATATGAAATGTTAAAGGAACTTATGTAAGAAAAAGAATATAAAAACTATAAACAGTAAAATGACAACAAACTTGTAACTTTCAACAACCAAACCTAAAAAACCAAAACCCAAAACTAAGCAATAACTAGAACAGGAATAGAATCACAGAAATAGAGATCACATGGAGGGTTATCAGGGGGAAATGGAGGGGGGAAATGGGAGGGGGGAAGGTACAGGGAATGAGAAGCATAATTGGTGGGCACAAAATAGATAAGGGGAGGTTAAGAATTGTATAAGAAATGGAGAAGCCAAAGAATTTATATGTACAACCCCTGGATATGAACTAAGGGAGAGGGAATGCTGGAGGGAAGTGGGTGCAGGGCAGAGGAGGGTGAAGGGGAGAAAAAAATGGGAAAACTGTAATAGCATCATCAATATAATATACTTAAAAAAAGAAAAGGCAGAGAAATGACAATGTTGTTAGAATTAACAACGTTGTTAAAAACATGCACAAAGCAAGGATAGAAATGTAAATTATTAAAAAGAATGAAATACATTTTATAGTAATAAAAGTTAGAGTATGTGAAAATATAAGAAACAATGACTCCAAAATTGTAAACCCAGAAGTCCTAAAAGCACAATGGGCCCAAAGCATGATGAAAATACACATGCTAACACAGATACATCAGGGTACATCATAATCATATTTTGGAAAACCACTGAAAATAATATTTTATTCATTTTTTTCTTGCCATGGGCTTCTAGCCAGTAGTCATTTTCATAGTCAGTTAGAGTCAGAACACAGGGTGTGGTTTTTCCTCTTTTATCCCTGTGACCCAAATCTGTGAATCACCCCTGTTTCTGAAAAGGAGCAGTCTGCCATTTTTTTTTAGAAAAATAATACTTTAAAAGCAACTTAAAGAAGACATGATGTACAAAGAAGCAAAGGCAGAAATTATAGATTTCTTGTCTATAATTATGTAGAGGAGAATGGAATGACTTTTTTTTGCAATTTTAAGTATATTTTATTGATTATGCTATTACAGTTTTCCCATTTTTTTCTCCCTTTTATTCCCCCTCCATCCTGCAACCTCCACCTTCCAGCATTCCCCACCCCCTGCCCTTAGTTCATGTCCAAGGGTTGTACATATAAGTTCTTTGTCTTCTCTGTTTCCTATACCATTCTTTACCTCTACCCATCTTTTTTATTTTATGCCTATCAATTATGCTTCTTATTCCCTGTACCCCCCATTCTTCCCCTCCTCCTCCCCACTGAAATCCCTTCATGTGATCTCCATTTCTATGGTTCTATTCCTGTTCTAGTTGTTTGCTTAGTTTTGGGTTTTGTTTTTTAGGTTCAGTTGTTGATAGTTGTGAGTTTGTTGTCATTTTACTGTCCATTGTTTGATATTCCTCTTTTTCTTAGATAAGTCCCTTTACCTTTTCATATAATAAGGGCTTGGTGATGATGAACTCTTTTAACATGACCTTATCTGGGAAGCACTTTATCTGCCATCCATTCTAAATGAAAGCTTTGCTGGATAGAGTAATATTGAATACAGGTCCTTGCCTTTCATGACTTCAAATACTTCTTTTCAACCCCTTCTTGCCTATAAGGTTTCTTTTGAGAAATCAGCTAATGGTCTTATGGGCACTTCTTTGTAGGTAACTGTCTTCTTTCCTCTTGCTGCTTTTAAGATTCTCTCCTTATCTTTAATCTTGGGTAACTTAATGATATGCCTTGGTGTTTTCCTCTTTGGGTCCAACTTCTTCGGGACTCTCTGGGCTTCCTGGACTTCCTAGAAGTCTATTTCCTTCACCAGATTGGGAAAGTTTTCCTTCATTATTTGTTCAATAAGTTTTCCATTTCTTGCTGTTGTTCTCCTTCTGGCACCCTTATGAATCAGATGTTGGAACGTTTAAAGTTGTCCCAGAGTGTCCTCAGCCTCTCCTCATTTTTTTGAATTCTTGTTTCTTCATTCTGTTCTAGTTGGATGTTTATTTCTTCCTTTTGTTCCAAATTGTTGATCTGAGTCCTGGTTTCCTTCCCTTCACTGTTGGTTCCCTGTATATTTTGCTTTATTTGACTTTGGGTAGCCTTCATTTGTTCCTTTATTTTGTGACCATACTCAATCATTTCTGTGAGCATCCTGATTACCAGTGTCTTGAACTCTACATCTGACACATTGTCTATCTCTTCACTGCTTAGCTCTTTTTCTGGAGTTTTGATCTGTTCTTTCATTTGGGCCATATTTATTTGTCTTGGTGCATGTGTTATGTTGTAAGGGGGTGGGGCCTCAGGTATTTTCCAGGGCACAACCCTGTTTGCTGCATTGTGGGACTGTCTGTGAGGGAGGGGTCATAGAGAGAACAATGCTGCTTGCTTGTTCTGCTCTCTCCCAACTGCCCTATGAACTCTCCTGTGAGACTGGTAGTTTCTCCCACCATGGCAACTGCTGCAGTATTTTACAGCTAGTTTTGAGTCTTTATTTTCCTGTCGAGTCAGTCCCACCTCGCCCACTGACCCTCTCATCTAGCTGCCTGTCTCCTGTCTCTGCTCCTTCTACTGGTCTGGGTGAATGTTTCTTTTAACTCCTTGGTTGTTGGAGTTCCATGCAGTTTGATTTTCTGGCAGTTCTAGTTGTTTATTGTTTTTAAATTGGTTTTTATCCTTGTTTTGGTTGTGCAAGGAAGCGAAGTGTTTCTAACTATGCCTCCATCTAGGCCAGAGCTCACCTGGAATGACATTTTTGAAGTGTTTAAAGAAAAAAAGTCTTTCAGTCTAAAGGCTTATAAACAACAACATTGCTCCACAAAATAAAGCCAAATAAAGACTTTTTTTTTTTCAGAAAAAAAATGGAAAATTTTTTTCTCAGCAGAAAAAATTGTTTATTCTTTCCTTTGTGTCCCTTGCTCTAGGGGACATATTGTTGAATATATTGCTGTGTGGAATATCTGAAACTTTCCTGCCTATATTCTCCTCTGTAGGAGATCGTTCTGCGTGGTGTGGGCCTGGCTCCCACTCAGAGATGCACAGGTTCTCCTGTGGGGAATCAGGCCTGCAATGTGCCTAGGCAGCTTTGGAACTTGCTTTTGCTAAAACTCCCTCACCTTGAACTGAGAGAGCAAGTGCTTACTGTAACTTCCTAAAATCCAAGCTAAAACTCCCCAGTATGGAGTGTAACTGGTTCAACTCCCTTTCCCTTTTCTTTTTTTTTTTTGACTTTTTAAGAATTTTAATTGTTGCTGCAGTACAATTTTCTATATTTTACTCCCATCCTAGCCCACCCACCCAGCCCTCTCCTCCTCCCTCCCATTTCCACCTGCCCCTAGTTTTTTACCCATGTGTCCTTTATACTTGTTCCTGTAAACCCTTCCCCTTTTCCCCTGAGATTCCCTTTTCATTTACAAATATCCTTCTTCTGTGATGTGATTAGTAGCATTGGCTCCTTTGTTTACTGTAAAAGGTAACAACCTAAGGTGAACCTGTGCATAGTAAATGAGGACCATCATGTAATGTGCCAAGAAACCCAATAAAGGTGGGTCATAGCAAGGGCTTTGACTTTTGGCTCCTCTTGAGAGTGAAGCTGCTCGCCATTTCCCTCCACAGGACTTGGTAGTCCCTGTGAATATCTCTCCCCCATCCACAATGTGGTGGACCCCATGAGCCGGGGTCTGCATCACTCCTCTAGGACTTTTATGGTGTCGCTACTTATATTTAAGTCTTTTATCCATCTTGAGTTTGTTTTCGTGTATGATATAACTTGGTGGTCGAGTTTAATTAATTAATTAATTAATTTGCCTGTATCTGTCCATATCTCCCAATACCATTTGTAGAAGAAGCTATTTTTACTCGATTTTATGCTTTTGATCCCCTTGTCAAATATTAATTGACCATAGAGACATAAGTTTATTTCTGGGCTCTCTACCTTGTTCTATTGATCTATGTGTCTGTTCTTATGCCAGTACCAGACTGTTTTTTAATACAGTGGCCTTGTAATACAGTTTGATGTCAGCTGCTGTGATCCCTCCTACTTTGTTCTTCTTTCTCAAAATTTGCTGAGGTTATTTGGGGATATCCTCTGTCTTACTTTGCTTAATCCAATTGCTGATCTGTACCAGACTCTTCCATTTTGTGTTTCGATTTATAGCTTTAGCTGTGGATTTTATCATCCCTTTACATACTCCAGAGTATTTAATGTTGCTTTCTAACTTTCTTATATTTCCTTATTACCAGTTGGAGAAAACCTAGACTCCCTCTCAACGTACTTTATCAAAATTTGCAGTAAGAGCTAAGTCTTCACTTTAAACACCTTAACTTGTTCCCCATACCCTTGATCTAGGATTTCCTTAGATGTATTACATATGATAACTTCCATATCTGATCTATTTTCACTTGGATTGTTACATAATACCTTAAGTTAAAAATTTCTTTCCCTTTACTCAGACCAAATTATCTCCTTCTCTAGTATTTTCTGTTATTGACAATTCATTCATTTTATTATCCACATTAAAAATGTGATTCTTCTCTTTCTTTTTTGATTTTATTCATAATCATATCTTGTCAATTCTATATCTTAAAAATTCCTCAAAATTCACCTTCTTTTCTGCATCCTCTCTGTCATTGTCTGCAGATGGTCACCATTTCTCTCCTGTATTACTAAAATCATCCTCTAACTGGCTTCTTTTGCCACTGCCAACCTGTCCTTCACACTGCCACTAGTTTGACCTTTTTGAAAAGCAAATTTGCTTTTCTGCTTAAAATTATTTAATGTTCCCTTTTTTGTCTTTAGAATAAAACATGAAAGGTATAATATAATTCCCAAATTCTTCAAGATTTGTTTCCTATTAAAGCAATGTCCAAAATGAGTTTGAGCTGAAAATGAATTCCACATAACTTACCAAAGTGAAAAGCTGTAACAACTGCTGTGCCATAACCCCAGTCAACATCTCCCCAACTGCAGCATAATTAAGAGTTTTACAATTAGTTTAGCACAGCTAAGATGGTAGGCCATTAGTTACTTAATTCAAAAAGATATTAACATATTTATTTGGCTCAAAATCTATTTTAGTTGTATGAGGCAAAAAGTCCCATGACCCTGATGAAAAATATATCTCGATCATATTCATATGGTGAAGGCTAACTATGCTGCTTTTGATGAAATGCTAATGATTGAAATAAAATCATTATTTTAGCTCAAATATCTCGTTATTACTAATTTTTTACCTTGGTTCTGAGGTCAGAAATAATCCACTCTTCTTTCTGCTCTGAGAGAGCTCCTTTAAACTAAATTGCCTTGATTTTCAGTATTTTTCTGTATCTGTTTCCCCAAAAGGTTGAAGTTTTTCAGGGAAGGACATAATAATGTATTTTGCAGAATATGACTCAAAGATATAATGTAATAAATGTAAATTAAGTTCATACTAAGAGTATAAGAGTACAGACACAGAGTTATTACAAACAATATTATAGAAAGCCAACTTTGGAATCTCTACAAGGTTATTTGGGATCTCTACAAGGTGATTCTGTATCTCTCCAAATCCAGACTCTCATGACATATATATGTCATTATTATAAATGCAATTGCAAAAATATAAAAACAGCTTCTTACATGTGTAATAGTTAGACTTTGGTACTTGTTTATAATTAAGTAATTTTTACTGAATTTTAATAGGATAATGCTAATATCTTGGTAACCTCTTTTGGTTTTTCTATCCTTGTAAACTTAAGGTATTTGATTTTATCATGGTATTAATTTTATTTTTACTAAATTGGCTTACTTCTGATGAGAGAAAATATTTTGGCCTTTTTCTTTTTTATTTTATCTAACAATAACTATGTGAATTAAATCAAGTTTTTTCATATGGGTAGAGATTTTTAAACAATTTTTATTGAATTCATTGGGGTGACATTGGTTAATGAAACAATATCGGTCTCAAGTGCACAAAAGTATAATAATACATCTGTATATTGTATTACATGTTCAGCATCTAATGTTGAGTCTTCTTCTATCACCATTAATCCCCCCTTTACCCTCTTTTACCTGCCCCTACCTCCCTTTCCCTCTGGTAATCACTATACTGTTGTTTGTGACTAGAGAGATTTATTTTTTGGTACATAATCACTTCAACTTTTTTATCTAGCCACTCGAACACTATCCCCTCCGACAGGGGTCAGTCTATTGTCTGTAACTAAAAGTCCATTAATATTTTGTTTATTTTGTTCATAAGATTCCCCATATAAGTGAATCATATCATATTTGTCTTTCTCTGACTTATTTCACTTAGCATAATACTCTCCAGGGCCATCCATGCTATAGCAAAAGGTAAGATTTTTTGTGGCCATGTAGTATCCCATTTTGTAAATGTACCACAACTTTTTTATCCACTCATCTCCTGACAGGCACTTGAGCTGCTTCCAAATCTTGGCTGTTGTGAATAACACTGCAGTGAACATAATGGTGCATATATTCTTTCAAATTAGTGTTTTGGGTTTCTTTGGATATATTCCCAGAGGTGAAATCACAGGGTCAAATGGCAGTTCCATTTTAAAATTTTGAGGTAACTTCCTAGCATTTTCACAGTGGCTGCACCAGTCTGCATTCCCACCAATAGAGCAAAAGTGTTCCCTTTTCTCCACATCCTCGCCAATGCTTGTTTATTTATTGATGATAGCCATTCTGATAGGTGTGGTGTGATATCTAATTGTGGTTTTAATTTGCATTTCTCTGATGATTAGTGACATTTAACATATTTTATATGTCTAGTGGCCATAAGTATGGCCTCTTTGGAGAAGTATCTATTTAGGTCCTTTGCTTATTTTTGAAATTGTATTGTTTGTTTTTGTGTGTTTGTGTTAGTGTTGAGTTTTGTAAGTTTTTTATAATTTGGAGATAAACCCCTTACCAGATGTATCACTGGCTAATATGTTCTCTCTCATTTAGTGGATTGTCTTTTCATTTTGTTGATGGTTTCCTTTGTTGTGCAAAAACATTTTAGTTTGATGTAGTACCATTTGTTTATTTTTTTTGTTTCCCTTGTCTGAGAAGATATCTCAGAAGAAATATTGCTATGGAAAATGTTTGAGATTTTATTGCCTTTGTTTTCTCCTAGGAGTTTTATGGTTTCAAGTCTTACATTTATGTCTTTAGTATTTTGAGTTTATGTTTATGTATGGTGTAAGAAGATGGTCTAGTTACATTGCTTTTGCACATATACATCCAATTTTTCTAACACTATTTATCAAATAGACTGTCTTTACTCCACTGTATGTTCTTGCCTCCTTTGTCCAGTATTATTTGACAGTAGTGCATGTGTTTATTTTTGGGCTCTTTATTCTGTTCCATTGATCTTTATTTATTTATTTTTTGCCTGTATTATGCTCTTTTGATCACTGTAGCCTTGTAAGATGGTTTAATATTCGGGAGTATGATTCCTCCAACTTTGCTCTTCTTTCTCAAGATTGCTGTGGCTATTCCAAGTCTTTTGTGGTTCCATTTAATTTTTGTAAAATTTGTTCCATGTCTGTTAAATGTACTACTGGTAGCTTGATAGGAATTGAATTGAATCTATAGATTGTTTTGGGTAATATGGACATTTTAATGATGCTAATTCTTCTTATCCATGAAGATGGTATATGCTTCCACTTATTTGTATCTTCTTTAATTTTTTTCTTCAGTGTCCTATAATTTTTTGAGTACAGGTCTTTTATCCCTTGGTTAAAATTATTCCTAGGTATTTTTAATGTAATTTTATAGTGGATTATTTTCTTAGTTTCTCTTTCTGATAACTCATTATTCATGTATAAAATGCAACTGATTTCTGGATATTAATCTTTATATCCTGCTACTTTACTTAGTTCATTTGTCAGTTCTGGTATTCTTTTCTGGTGGAATCTTTTGAGTTCTCTAAACACAGCATCATCTCATCTGCAAATAATGACAGTTTTACTTCTTCCTTTCCAATTTGGATGCTTTTTATTTTTTCTTCTTATGTGATTGCTGTAGCTAAGATTTTCAGTATAATGTTGAATAAAAGTGGTGAAAGCAGACATACTTGCCTTGCCCTTATATTTTGAGCAAAATGCTTTTAGTTTTTGCCCACTGAGTATGATGTTGGCTGTTAGTTTGTCATATGTTGTATTGGTTGAGGTACGTTCCCTTTGTTCCCACTTTGCTGAGAATTTTTTTTATCATAAACATGTGCTGGATTTTATCAAACACTTTTTCTGCACCTATTGATATGATCATGTGATTTTTAAAAAAGATTTTATTTATTTATTTTTAGAGAGAGGGGAAGGGAGGAAGAGAGGGAGAGAAATTTTAGTGTGCACTTGCCTTTCATGTGCCCCCTACTGGGGACCTGGCCTGCAACCCAGGCATGTGTCCTGACTAGGAATAGAACCAATAATCCTTTGGGGCTTTGTCCATGGGTCCTTTATACATGTTCCTTAATGACCCTTTTCCTTCATTCCCCTATTATCCTCCTCCCCTTTCCCCTCTGGTTACTGTCAGTTTGTTCTTTATTCCAATATCTCTGGTTATATTTTGCCTGCTTGTTTGTTTTGTTGATTAGGTTCCACTTATAGGTGAGATCAATATGGTATTTGTCAGCCATATTATTTTCTTACAATCCCAGCCAGGGATGATTGTGTGATTTTTTTTCCCTTCATTTTATTTATGTGGTGAATCACATTTATTGATTTGTGGATATTGTACTAAACTTGCATGCCCAGAATAAATTGCACTTGATCATGGTGTTTGATCTTTTTAATATACTCCTGTATCTTGTTTACTAATATTTTGTTGAGGATTTTAGCAGCTATGTTCATCAGGGCTATAGCTTATAATTTTCTTTCTTTGTAGTGTTTTTATCTGGTTTTGGAATTAAGATAATGCTGGTCCTGTAAAATAAGTGGTTAGTTCTTCTTTGAATGTTTGGTAAAATTCACCTATGAAGCCATCCTGTCCAGGAATTTTGTTTGTTGGGAGTTTTTTTTTTATTACTGCTTCAATGCCATTTGTTGTAATCTGTCTATTCAGATATTCTTATTCTTCCTGATTTAGTTTTTGAAGATTATATGTTTCTAGGAATTCACTCATTTTATCCAGATTGTCCAATTTGTTGATATATAATAATTCATATTATTATTTTTCTCCTTTTTTATTGTTGTTGAAGTACAATTGCCTCCATTTTCCCACCACTATTTTCCCTTACCCCACCCATCCCCACCTCCCACCCTCACTTCTTCCCTGCTTTGGCTTTGTCCTTTGTCCTTTGTCCTTTGGGTCCTTTATACATATTCCTTGATGACCCTTTCCCTTCATTCCCCTATTATCCTCCTCCCCTTTCCCCTTTGGTTACTGTCAGTTTGTTCTTTATTCCAATGTCTCTGGTTATATTTTGCCTGCTTGTTTGTTTTGTTGATTAGGTTCCACTTATAGGTGAGATCAATATGGTATTTGTCAGCCATATTATTTTCTTACAATCCTTTGTATTTCTGTGTTGTTAGTTGTTACTTTTCCTCTTTATTTCTGATTTTATTTGTTTTTTTTCTTTTTTGCTTGATGAATCTGATTAAAAGGTTTGGCAATCTTGTTTCTCCTTTCAAAGAACCTGCTTTTGGTTTTAATGATCATTTGTATTTTTTATACTATTTCATTTATTTCTGCTCTGACATTTATATTTATTTTTTTCTCATTTTGGGCTTTGTTTGTTGTTCTTTTTTTAAGATTTTATTTATTTATTTTTTAGAGAGGGAAGGGAGGGAGGGAGAGAGAGAAACATCAATGTGTGGTTGCTGGGGGTCATGGCCTGCAACCCAGGCATGTGCCCTGACTGGGAATCGAACCTGTGATGCTTTGGTTCGCAGCCCATGCTCAATCCACTGAGCTATGCCAGCCAGGGATGTTGTTCTTTTTCTAGTTCCTTTAATTGTAAAGTTAAATTGATTATTTAAAATTTGTCTTATTTCCTGCTTTCGCTGTTTTCCATAGATTTTGGGTTGTTTTGTGTTCATATACATTTGTTTATTTGTTTCAAGGTATCTTTTGATTTCTTCCTTGATGCCATTGTTAACTCATTCACTGTTTTATAACATATTATTTAACTTCCATGTCTTTGTGTGTCAGAGATGTTTGATACGATTTCAATCTTTTTAAATTTATTGACACTTGTTTTGTGTCCTAACATGTGGTTTAACCTAAAGAATATTCTATGTGCACTTGAAAAAGAATGTAATTTTGCTGTTTTGGCATGAAATGCTCTGAAGATATCAATTAAATCCATCTGGTCTCATTTGTTGTTAAGGTGGCTGGGTGCAGAAAATTTTAATGAAGAATTTTAATTACATTTTGCATACAGCCAACATATTTAAAATATTTATTTGCTTCTTTAAGCTTGGATTTAAGAAAAGCATAATAAAATCAAAATCTTAACAGATGCACAATCTTCACATGTGGTTTATGAACACAGATCACTAATGACTAATACCAGCTTGTTTATTATTTCCAGCCCTTGAGGAAAATTTGATGAATAGAAAGTTAGATCATGTGCCAATTGTAGCTTTCTTGAAAATAAGCAATTTGTAGTATGTTACAGGAAATAAATATGAAAATTTATTTAAAGTCCATTTCTTTATTAGATTTGTCATGAAACTGTTGTCTGTTTACATAAAAATCTTTTGATAAATTCAAGTGTGATAGCCAGTAGTATCAAACCCCTGGCACAGGTCATTCTGGCATGTTAATCCAGAATACAAGCAAGCAAATTAGGTAGTTTAAACCTTGAAACTATAAGCTTTAAACTATCTAGTAAATTTAGAGAACATAAATTTAGAAACATTTACCTTTGATATTTGGGGAATTGTGATTTATATCTTCTTTCTTGGACATATTTATTAACTAAATGTTTTTGGACAACTCTCTACCTTGTCTCTGAGTCTATAGTTTTATCTCTGAAGTGTAAAATATGTCTGCCTCACACACTGTAGTTAATCCAGTAAATATTTATTTTGCTTGTATATGGGACATATACTGTCTAGGCATTTATGTTACACAGCAGAAGAGACACAAATTAGTAAGAAACAGACAATAGCCACAATAAAGAAATAAACCATTTGACAAGTTAGAAGAGGGAAACAGTGTGGAAAATATTAGATCAGCATAAAGGTATAAAATCCCCGGTGGGAGGGATGGGTTCATTGCAGTTTAAAATAAGGTTTTCAGGTTAGGCTTCATTGAGAAGGTAACATATGAGAGAAGACTTAAAAGATATAAAGGAAGACAGCTGTCAGAGAAGAATTTCAGCCTGGGGGATGCACTAGGGCCAAGGCACTAAGATGTATGTGGTGAGTTTGCAGAACAGCAAGGAGGACCCTGTGCTTAGAATGGAATCAAGGGCAAAGTAGTAGAAATCAGAGTGATAAGGAGAACTAGGGTACAGATTCATCCAGATTGATCATGTAAAGTCTTATAGGCCATGTCAAGGATTTTGCTTTGATTCTAAAGGGAAACATCAAGACTTGGAAAGGTTTGATGAGGTGTCAGATGATTTAAATTATATTTTTAAAAGACCATGCTGACTACTGTCTTGGTAACATATCACAGAAGGCAAGAGTGGAAGAAAGGAGACCGTTAGGAGGCTTATTAGAGTTATCTGAGAGATGATGCTAACCACCTGACTAGGATACTAGGACTGGAAGTTCAGTAAAGTGCTTGAATTGTAGCTATATTTTAAAGGCAAGCCAACAGAATCTCCTCATAGATTGGATGTGGATGTGAGAGGAAGTTAAGAGTCAATAATTTTACCAAGCAACTAGAATGGTGGACTTGCAGGTAGACTAAGTTTTAACATTAAAATTTCAGTACTGGTTATCTTAAGACTGAGATATCTATTTGACATCTTACTTAGGATAATCTAAATTATTTAATAGTTAAAACTAAGACTCAAAGTGTCAGTGCCCTAACACATTAAAGGGTTACTTTTCACTCATGTTACACATAATACATGGATAGTGAAGACTCTACTCCATGTAAAATACTCAGTGACCAAAGCTGTTTGAAGCACTGCCATATCGTAACTGCATTAGAAATATATCTACCCCAGAATCATGAAACAGAAGTGAAGAACTAGAGAGTCATGCTTTGGCTCCTAGTATATTATCCCAATGACATAATTCACCATTCACTTCCTCTGATTGCCCATTGCCCAAAGCCAGCCACATGGCATTGCCTAGCTGCAAAGGGGTAAAAAAAATATGGACTTTGATATAAAAGCAGGCATTCAGTCCTGAAGGCTGTGCTTGTGATATGAATTTGAGAGTGGTTAGTCATATGTATACTATTTAAATGTAGGAGATTGTAAAGTTACTAGGGACTAAACAGAGGTAGAGAAGAGGAAAGAGGATTGGGCCCTGGGTGCTCCAATGTTGATAGGTCTGGGAAAGGAAGGCAGAATAGCAGAGGATACTGACAGGTAAGGTAGGAGGAAAGCCAAGAAACTGGGGTGCATTGGAATTTGAGTGAAGAAAGGTTACCAAGGAGAACAGAGAGTGATAGACTATGACAAATGCTACTGATAGTTTCAGTAAGATGAGAACTGAGAATTGACCATTGAATTAGCAGGTGGAGCTCACTGGTGTCCCTCATGTTTTGGAGGTGCGATTAAAACCTGATTGGAGTGGATTTAAAGGAAGATGGGAAAGGAGGACTTGAAGATAATAAGTTTAATAACTCTTTTGAGAAAATTTATATAAAAGATGAGAGAAATGGAGTGGAAGCTAAAGAAAGAAGAGGGATTAAGAGCAATTTTTAATGGGAAAAATAGTATCCCATGTATATGCTAATAAATAGAGTGAGAAAAATTGATGATGCAGGAGAGAGGGGCAAAAATTGCTGAAGTGATGCTCTTGAGAAAGATGGAGTAGATGTATCTACTGAACAAACAGAAGAACTGATTGGCTTTAGCTAGGGCCATGGAGAGTTCTTTGCTAGTAATAAGCAGGGAGGAAAAATTGAAGAGTGAAATGTGGTGATGGTGGTCTCTGTAAATTTGGTGAAGCTTGTATGCAGGTGTCTGTGGAAGTTATGCCTTGAATTGGTTATGGACATCAAAAGAGTTGAGCTCCAAAATTAATTGACACATATGTTATTATTATTTTGCTATTAGTCTTTAATAGTTTAGCATTAGCAAAAATTGAAACTGCCAATAAAAACTCAATAGGAATATGGCATACAATCCTCATCTGGAAGAAGGCAGTCTACCTAGAGACTTTTGGCATTAGAACAGTTTTTGGGCTTTCTGAACTAATTACCTCTGCAGAGATGCTGCTCCCCAGAGTAACATGAGGAGAGTGAAAGTTATCCTAGATTATTCCTATGGAACGATGAAATAGGAATTGAATGGTATAGATCTATACATCTGCTGCTAGACTGTGTTTACATAGATGTGTTGACTCCTGAATTAAACTCTAGACGATAGTTACAGTAATTTTTCAATTCAGTCGCATGGGTCTCATTTGTATTTGTCACATGCAAGATAGCAGCATGATCTCACCTGTAAGTGGAACCTAATCAACAAAACAAACAAGCAAACAAAATATAACCATAGACATTGAAATGAAGAATAAACTCATAGTAACCAGAGGGGAGGTGGGAGGGGGTATTGGAGGATTAGGGGGAAGGGTTGTCAAGGAACATGTATAAAGGACACATGAACAAAGCCAAAGGCGGGTAGGATTGAGGGTGGGAGTTGGGGGTGGCTGGGGTGGGGGCTGGAAATGGAGACAACTACACTTGAACAACAATAAAAAAAAGGTTGATGATTTGAGATACAGAGGGCTTCATTTAAGAGAACTGTACCTTCTACATTATTTCATTTAAATATTTATCTGGGAACATTTACATTCTGTTCTGCAATAATAATTAATATCTTTCTAACATGGGATAAAATTTACTTTCGCAGGCCCAAGAGTGCTGCTACCCAGGATCGTGGCAGGCTATTGATGCTTCTTTTGCCTTAAAGATTATCAGAACAAAACAATTCAGAGATTTGTTTTTGTACACATGTGTGTTTTTTCTTGAGTAATTCAAATTGGCAGTAGTCAACCAATTAACTCCATGAATCATTGGAACTCTTCTAATGTTTTAGAGCCAGAAAAACATTTTTCCTTAAATTAGTAGATACTATATTATGAACCTACCATTTCTGGAAAATCAAGCTACTTTTGTTTCCATAATTCTAAACATGTTCAAAATACTACTAATCATAGGATCACAGAGTTATTTAGAGTGTTCCTACCCTGTAAAGAACTGTACCTGGAGAAGTGAGGGAAAGGATTTTAGAGGCCATATGGTAGCCCATTTGCCAAAGAAGGGAAAGATTGTGAAATAGAATTGCTAGTGGAACCTCTCTCTGATGTTGTCAGAAAGTTCTTTATGAGAAACACAATTAATTCATTCTTCTACCCCAGACCTTTTAACAGGGTAACAGTTGACAAATTGCCAGGCTTTATTAGCCAGAATAGAAACAGACATCACTATGTCATATCCCTTAGTCTTAAACAGGAACTTCTATATTCTTTAATGCAGAGTTTGAAGGTTCTGAATTTTTGATGCATTTACTTTACGTTCCCACCTCACTTCTCAGGCTTTATTGATACACTGAACATATAGAGATATTAAAATATTTTAGCTTTTCATACATACCTTTAAAATTCTTATGAAAATAATACATGCCATGTCTAAAGATAACATATAGAAGAGTTTATAATTAAAAGCATCAGTCCCCTGCCCCATCTTTTCCTGCATGTAATTCTCTTCCCCAGAGGCAGTATTTTTCTCTTTGAAGTGTTTTGATCCTAAAATTTTTTGCTAGTTAACTTCATATATCTACATACTACATATACTATGTCACTATTTCTTAATTCTTTACAGAGACATTGTTTATTGACTTTCTGATCGATGAAGATTTAGCTAGGTTTTCTCCTCCACATCCTTACCACTACCACCATCTAGTTTTGTCACAACACTATTTTAGGACTTTTATTCATTATTTGTATTATCTACTCATTACAGAAAATACCTTTAGATGCCTCACTTTATATAAAAGGACATTAGTGCCCCTACCCTCAATTGAAACTCTCTTCCTTGTTTCTGTCTCCCAAATTACATCATTTATACTTTTCCTTATACATGTCAAGTTTAAATCCATTTGCATTGTATTCTGCATGCATAATTAACATCTTTCTGATGTATATATAGGTAGATTTTAAAGTTTAAAATCAACATATTCTGGGCTGTGACTTCTTTTCTCACCAGTTCCCCTAGTTATCCCATTTTACTCTACTTTTCATCTCCTGGAAATTCCTTGAAAACCTTTATTTGTTGGTGGTCTGTTTCTGGTTCTCTTTGTTTTTGTGTTCTTGTCGTTTTATGTCTTCTTTATTTCTTTAATTTTAATAAGATCTAGAGAAGGAAAGAAGATAAACAAATATGCTCAGTCTACCATCTTGCACCAGAGGCTCCTTTTTAACTTGTGTTTTTTCCCCTGGTACTTATGCAACAAAAGAAAAGTGTTGTACCAGCAATAATCTAGCTAGACTTTCATATTTTTAGTAATGCACTACTGGAACTACATTTTATACACACTATCTTTTCAGTTCTGCAGTTTAACATTTCATTATTGTTTTAAATCTAGTAAGGAAAATATTGTAAACCAAAACCTCTGAGATAGGAAATTGGAAGAGCAAACACACTTTGGAAAATTTAACAAAGCGTATGAAAACTGACCATCAATTTTAATTGTCTTTTCTATTTTGACATTCTTAAAAATACTAAAAACAAAAATGTTTTCTTTTAAGTTATTGGCATAATATCTTGATTCCTTATTTAGCCTCTTCCAATTACAGTTTATAATATGCCTTGCAGACAATTGCCTGTCTTGATATCTTTATCTACACTGCAGGATAAGATACTAACATGCTTCCCTCTTGCCTCTGTCTTCAGAAAAGCCTGGTTTACACTTTTAATAACTCCTTGGAACAAGTTACTGTACAACATAAACACATATTCCTGTTTATTCTGATTGACAGTTTTGTTATTGCTGTATTATGAAAACAATTGTAATTCTAAAAAATATACTCATGAATTAAAACCAAGAGCTCAACTATAGTATATACACAATTTCACAAAATTGATCTAGCCTGAACAGTTGCCTACAATGTCTGCATGATTTAATTTTCAAGTATGTCAAATTTATATCCTCCTGTTTTCTTAGTGCCCAGCAGTACAACCTTTTCAAATATTTTTATCACCACTTTGTGAGGCTCAGGGAATGTCTTGATGTGCCAACAGGAGAGCTTGCTTTGTCTGGGACTGAAGATAAAGCTGACTTCAAAAAAATAGTAGTGTAGCTTAATGATGAAGGGGCCTGGCTTAAAGATCAGGCAGTGAGTGCTAGTTCTGATTCAGCCTTGTACTGACTGAGTGACTTTGGACACTTGACTTACTCCTTGGAAACTTGTGATATGGGAATAGTAATAGTATCTAGCTTGGAGAGCTGCCAAGAGGCTAAAACAAGAACATGCATGTAAAACATAGCAAAATGCCCATACTTTACACATTGTTAGTTCTTTTTATTCTTACTAATGTGACTTGCTAATTATTCATAAGTATTAATCCTACCTTGTTTAAGAACACAGAATTACCTACACATGAATTTCTCCTTAAATTTTTAATGATCTAAATTACCTTCTGAGGATAGCTTTTCAATATTAAGAATGTTTCTTGTTTCCTTTTATGAGCATAATTTGTATTCTGGGAATTACTTGCACAATGTGCAGATAGAAATATTAAGTTCAACTTTAATTTTTCTCCAACTTAGGAGGTCAAGTTTTAATATAGCTTATTTATATCTAAATCCCTGCTTTAATTAAGGTGAATTCAGTAGCTTCACATGGAGATTAGTTTCATAAAACTTTAGTTTTTTCTTGCCAAAGTTAATTGTTTAACTTGCACTTCACATAGCAATCCCTAAGTTTCTACAAGAGAAGTATGTGTGTCCTAATTAGCTAAAGGACAGAAGATGAGTCAAAAGAGGGAGAAATATTAAAGACAATAATTGTAGCTCTACCACTAACTTTCTTTGTGACTTAAGTCAGGGCACTTTATTATTTATCAATTCATGCATGTTTATCCTTTCCTATGTACCAGAAAATTGAGTAAAGAGACAAATATAATCCCTTTTCTTAGGAAACACACAGCTTGACTTAGAAGGCAAACCAAGTACAATCCAATGTGTGTGACAACACATACATAATATATGTAATAACACACACATCACAAATGATATGTATGCATATGTGACATGCATTAATGTACTTACTATATTTTATTAGTTTTTTCATTTCTTACATTTTGTGGGTGTATGTATCCTGCTTGATATTTGCTGAGTTTATGGAATCTTTAAATTTATGTCACTGATAACATTTAAGAAATTTTTATTCATTATTTCTTTAAATATTTTTTCTGCCATGTCATCTCTCTCCTCTCCGTTCTGAGGAGTTGGGGATAACACAGTACAAATAAAAGGAAATCTTTTGCTATTTTCTTATAGATGCTTAAGTCTCTGTTAAATTTTTAAAGTATTTTTCTCTTTTTCTTTAGATTGGATAATTTCTATTATTCTATATTGAAGTTCACTGACCTCTGTAATTTAAACATATTAAATAAATAATGGAGTTCATCTGTCATCTCTAATCTGCCTATAAACTGATCCAGTGAAGTTTGATTTTGGATATGTAGTATTCCTTTCTAGAATTCCATCTGGTACTTTTTTATAGTTTCTATTTACTTGCTGGAATTGATTACATTTTTTTATTCATCACGAGCATATTTTCTTTTATTGAGTGTAGTTATAATGCCTGCTCTGAAATACTTGTCTGTTAATTCCAAAATCTGGGTCACCTCTGGATCTCAATGTTGATCCTGAGATGATTTTTTTTCTTGAGTTTGGGTCATGCTTTTCTATTTCTTTATATATCTAGGAGTTTTAGATTACATCCTAGACTTTACAAATGATGTGTTCTAGAGACTCTGGGATTCTCTTATATTTCTCAAGAGTGTTCAGTTTTTTGGTCTCGGAGGCAATAAACTTGGCTAGACACCCATTTTCAGCTCTCTTTGTATTGGGAAACAACTGAAGTATATATTTAGTTCTTTTACCCCTAACTGTGCTGCTTGCTGTCTGTCCTGTGGATGTATAGTGCAGGTTGCAGCCACAAATTTGGGTAGCATTTTTTGCACAGGATTTGGAGCTACCTTTCTCTTGCTCTCTCCTTTTCAGGATTGATCATTCACTTTCCAGATGCTGTGATCACCTGAACTTCATTCTCTCATTCTTTACGCCAGAAAGACTGTTGGATTTTTTCTTTAAAAAAAATTCTTATTTATTCTATTATAGTTGTTCCAGTTTTTCTCCCTTTTCCTTCCTCCACCCAACCCACCTCCCCGCTCCAACAGTCAATCCCCACAGCATTGTCCATGTCCATGGATCATTCATACATGTTATCTGACTAGTCCTTTCCCCTTCTTGCCACTGTTCCCCTTCCTCCTCCTCTGCTCCTCCCCTAGGGCAGCTGTCAGTCTGTTCCATATTTCCATGTCTCCAGTTATGTTTTGCTCATTAGTTTATTTTGCTCATTAGGTTCCTCTTATAAGTGAGATCATATGTTATTTGTCTTTCTCCAACTGGCTTATTTCACTTAGCATAATACTCACCAGTGCCATCCATGCTGTTGCAAAAGGTAGGAATTCCTTCTTCTTTCTTTCTGCTGTATATTATTCCATGTTGTAAATGTACCAGTTTTTAATCCATTCATCTATTATAAATAGTGCTGCTATAAACATAAGGGTGTGTGAGTTCTTTTGATTTGGCGTTTCAGGATTCTTTGGGTATATTCCTAGCAGTGGAATCATTGGATCAAAAGGCAGTTCCATTTTTACATGTTTGAGGAAATTCCTTACTGTTTTCCACAGTGGTTGTACCAGTCTGCATTCCCACAAAGAGTGCACTAGGGTTCCCTTTTTTTCCACAGCCTTGCCAGTACTTGTTGTTTTTTGATTTATTAATGAGAGTCATTCTGACAGGTGTGATAAGCACTTACCTTAAGATCAGAAACAAGACAATGGTGTCTGCTTTCACTGCTCTTACTCAACATAGTATTGGAGGTCCTTGCCACAGTGACCAGACAGGAGGAAATAAAAGGCATCCAAATTGGAAAGGAGGAAATAAAACTGTCATTATTTTCAGACATTATAGTATACATAGAAAACCCTATAGACTCCACCAAAAAACTATTCGACCTAATAAGTGAATTCATTAAAGTAGTAGGATAGAAACTAAGAAAAAAGTCCCATTTACTATAGCAACAAAAAAATTAGGAATAAATTTAACCAAGGAGGTAAAAGACTTATACTCAGAAAACTATATAACACTGAATAAAGAAATTGAGGAAGATAAAAATAAATGGAAACACATACTCTGTTCATGGATCAGAAGAATTGACATCAACAAAACGTCCACACTACCCAAAGCAATCTATAGCTTCAATGCAATTCCTATTAAAATGCCAATGTCATATTTCAGAGATCTAGAATAAATATTTCAAAAATTTATATGGAACAAAAAAGACCCCAAATCACCTTAGCAATCTTGAGAATGAAGAACAAAGTAGGAGGGATCACAGCACCTGCCATCAAACTGTGTTACAAGGCCACTGTAATCAAAACAGTATGGTACTAACAAATGAACAGACACATAGATCAATGGAACAGAATAGAGAGCTCAGAAATAAACCCTTGTCTCTATGGTCAATTAATATTTGACAAAGGGGGCACAAGCACACAATGGAGAAAAATAGCCTCTTTAATAAATGATGTTGGGAGAACTGGACTGATACATGCAAAAAATAAGATAAGACCACCAACTTACACCATCCACCAGAACAAACTCAAGATAGTTAAAATTCTTAAATTTAAGTCATGACACCATAAAAGTCCTAGAGGAAAACAGGCAGTAAAATTTCAGATATACCACATAGCAATATTTTTGCCTCTATATCTCCTAGGGCAAGGAATATAAAGGAAAAAATAAACAAAAAGGACTATATCAAACTTAAAAGCTTCTGCACTGCTAAAGAAGCCATCATCAAAATGAAAAGGGAACTGACTGTATGGGAGAACATATTTGCCAATGATATATTGGACAAGGGTTTAATCTCCAAAATATATAAAGAATTAATATGACTCAACACCAAGAAGACAAACAATCCTATTCAAAAATGGGCAAAGGCAAAGGGCCTGAATAGACACTTCTTGAAGGAGGACATACAGAGGGCCCATAGACATATGAAAAAATACTCGATGTCACTAGCCATCAGAGAGATGCAAATTGAAACCACAATGCGATATTACTTTGTACCTGTAAGACTGTTAGATTCTATCTGCACTCTAGATGTCCTGCACTGAGCAAAACTACAATAAATCCTGCCTCAGACAAAAGTCTGTAAAAATATAAAACTCACCCAGTTCGAATCCCTTCTTTGTGTAAATTCTCCCCCACATCCAGATTCTGCCTGCTTTGGCTCATTCTCCAATTTTCAAGTAGTGTGTGTATGTGTGTATGTATAGAGGTGTTATCTGAAGGAGGATTGATCCAATAGAAGCTCCTCAGACATTTGTCAGAAAGGGAACCCTTGATTTGTATTACCATATAGTAGAGCTAGAGGAATTTATTTGTTTCTGTAATTTGTATTGTATTTCAATGGGTAAATAGTATGTTAATAGTGGTAAATAATTCTATGTGTTCAGTTTATCTCTTTTATAAGTACTGATTAAATCCTTCAGGATAATTCTGTTACCATAGTCCTAGGAAGTATTACTATGCCAAGGTTTAGGTTAGCTGATATAAACACTTACATATATCTATGTGGGGTTGGAGTATGCTGTAACTTAAGGGTGATGAAAGGTACTTTTAAAAGTTTATTTGTTTTAAAGGACACACGGATAAAAACTAGGGGCAGGAGGAAATGGGAGGGAGGAGGGGAGGGCTGGGTGGGCGGGTTGGGATGGGAGTAAAAGATAGAAAATTGTACTGCAGCAACAATTAAAATAAAAATATATATTTTAAAAAGTTTATTTGTTTTTAGAATAATGTAGAATGATGAAAGAAAACATTTGTTTTAAATATATGACTTCAGTATGTTGTTTATTTGTATCTGTCTATGGGTGTGCTGTCCAGAATGGCAACCATGCCAAACGTGGCCACTTGTATTTAAAATAAAGTAAAATAATAGTCCAGTTCCTTACTTATACTACTCACATTCCAAAACTCAATAACCACAGGTAACTAGAGGCTACTATAGTAGACACAAACAATAGACTATTTCTATCATCAGAGAAACTTCTACTGGATAACACTGTTCAACAGAGTGCTGCTCTGTAAAGAAGACAAGTGCATTTATTGGGAATTGTGTTTGTTCAGTTGGTCTTCTGAAATCCACAGGTATAGAATTCATTACCAACCATACCACAGAACCATACCTAGATGGATGGATACTGATGTTTACCTTTTCTTGTCACATTGACTATATTTTCCCTTCATGGGTTGACAAACTGTACAGATCACTACTTTCTTCCTGTGAAATACCTGTGTAGTCTTAAAGACAGTGATAGATTGAATTGGCTTCTATTTATTGAGGACTTAACTATATTCCAGGCACTTTATCATCTGCACTATCTCACTTTATCATAATAAAAATTTTTTGTCATAGATGTTATTAGTCTCTCCATTTTACAGGTGGGACAACCAAGACAGAGAGGCTGGGTAATTTCCTCACAGCCCTGTAATAGTTGAGGAATGAAGTCAGGGTTTAATTGTGGAAGAATAAGAGAAATGGAAGAACATGTGTTTTTATTATTCCCTGAATAAAACTTCCCAAATATTAAAATTTGGTGACAAAACTGTTCTACTTTCATGAACAGAAATATAGCACAAAAGAATTATACAGAAATTAGTCACAACTTTTTACACTCATATCAGAAACCTCAGTTATGTATCATGCCTGAGTCACATAAATTCCTGGTCTAGGAGTGTTTTTGAAAAATATTTATCCTTCCCTCCCTCTTTCACCTCTCTCAGATGCCAACTTTTCTTTCAAATTACCAGCCTCTAAATCACAGAACATCTTTCTAGTTCTGACCCACATCTCTTTCTAGGCTTTATTCTTATCATGTTTTAACACTATAATTTTGTGTTTATTTTTTAAGTTTCTATTTGAAGATGATTTACATTTTAATGTTTCATACCAAATAGGCATCACCATATTTTAAACTTTTTTCTACATGAAAGAATTTTTTGTCTAAATTAATTTACTTTCATTCAGAAAGTTTTATCTTTTTTATTAGCTTGTATTGATACTTTTTTTATTGACTGCTCTCCCACTATTATCCTTCCTTGTACTTCTTAACATTATATGAAAAGTGTCCAAGGGTTTTTAACTCTTAAATGTAACACTGGAGTAAATGTTTACTTTTCTAAGGAAGTGACCCCTCCCAGAAAGGAAGCATGGTGGTCACAATGCTAAAGCCAGAGCACACAACCACTTTCTTGACCTGTTTTTTTGCCTCTCAAATACTGTGTTCCCTCTTGCCACCATAAAACATGTCTTGTTGCTGTCACCAGTGCAGGCCTCATCAACACTCTCTGGAAATAGACTAGACTAGACTGCCCGTCTAAAGCTTCTTGAGAGCTATCCAGGGTGGGGCAATAATTCTAAGTACGCAAAACACGGAGTTTGTTCTTGTATTATTATTATTTATGAATTATTGTATTACTTTCCACATGAACAACTGTAAACCTGCTTTTACCCCACCCCATATGTGTAATAAAAGGGTAACATCTGTAAAATATATTTTTGCTAAGCAAAGTACGGCATTATTATTGTGACATACTTTTTCTCTGATGAGAATAGAAGAAAACTTTCTAAAAGATTAAAAAAGACATTATTAAAGAATAACTAATAAATTCTTACAAAACACTAAAACACATGATTATAGTTAGAAATACAAGTTACTTTTGCCCTTAAGTAAATGGGTTGAACTTATCCTCATTGAAATGTTCTTTGCTTATGATACAGCTATTATGTGAAGGAAGAAAAATCTGCAAGGAGAGTCTGTAGGCTCAAATCACTGAACTTTATTTATTTGTATTTGGAGGCAGAAACAGGGGAACCCTCATAATTCCATCATGAAGCACATCAACTGTAATTTTAGAAACATGCAAATTTCCTTTGATATTCAGCTGAAAGGCATATTTTGAAAGAATTTTGTAGCATTCTTATTTTGGAGATGCAGCCGGATGATCATCTACATGTGGAAGAAACAGGAAGGCCTCATTTCCTTAACATTTTCCCATTGGGCTCATCAAAGGGACTGAAAATATTTTTGTAAAACGATGGGATTCCCTGGGTTTCCTAATAGATGAAATTAGCTACTCTTCATTGAGGTGTTATATTCCCCACCCTGGGTGGAGAGGCTGTGTTTCTGCTAACTCATTTTTTTAATTCAAAAAATTTTATAGTGATTTGATTAATAAGCATATTAATATGTAAAATTGTAGGGGTTTTTTGTGAGGACCACAGAAGAGCACTTTATTACGTATTGAAAGAGTAAAAAAAAGTACCTTAGCAAAAATTTCAAAGAATCAATCATTACTCTAAAAATAAATTTCTACATCAAGGTAGCATCACCTAATTTAGGGTTATTTGAAATTTACTTCTTTTTCTTTTAGTTCTTTGTTTTAACTTTTTAAGAACAAGAAAATGAAGCCTTTGCATATCCATTTTATTCCTGAGACAAGGAAGGTAGGATTTCACAACATAAAGGACTTTAGTGTGGTCTTTAGTCCATTATTTCCTTATAAATATATTTCAACATTAGATCGGTGTTATCCAAAAATTTTCCATGATGATGGAGACCTTCTGTATATGTGCTCATAGTCTAGTCACATTTGGCTAGTGGCTACTCACCACCAACAATGTAGCTATTATGACTTCAGAAACTGAAAGTTTAATTTATTTAATTTTAATTAATTAAAAATTGGCATAGCCATGTATGGCTAGTGGCTTTTATATTGGACATTTCAGACTTTGATATATTTAAAACAAAATCAGTCACAAGCAGCTAGCATTATTTTTTATTATACAAACTTGCACTTATTTACATAATTAAGACTTTATTTTATTTTTACAGAAAGGGTAAGGGAAGGAAGGAGAGAAACATCAATATGAAAGAGAATCATCAATTGGCTGCCACTCATATGAGCTGTGCCCAACTGGGGACAAATAGGAAACCCAGGCATGTGCCCTGACCAGGAATGGAACTAATGACCTTTCCACTTTGCAGCATTATGCCCAACCAACTGAGCCACACTGGTAGGGCTACATATAGTTCTTTTGATGTTTATTTTTTTTATGAATGATCATCTGTTTATAAAATGGAAGCCCATATTTATTAAAAGCAGAGTATTATTCTGCTTTAATACTAGTAGTTATAGGAGAAATTAAGAACAAAAATGAAATACTATAAGGATATTAATATCTACAAGATTGTCAAAGCCATTGTCATTGATTATAATATTTCAGAAAAGATCAGATGTATGTTATTGACATATTACACTCTCTACAAAACTAGTAATGAAGATAGGTATATGCTAGGAGTAGGCAAGACAGACTGATGAAACTCCCAGTGGTGGGGCTTGACCCTGCAAGAGTGGTGAGAGGTGTATATAGCAAGACTGACCTTAGTTTTAACGGGTGTCACTATGAAAGAAGGTATTTGTATGTGCAAGCTGATATTATTAAAACAACTAGGCATTTGGGATTAAAGACTTAAATATAAGACTCAAAACCATACTTACCAGTCTGGGGTGATGATACTGTGATCATGAAGGTGGTTTTTCCAGGATGAGGCTTATCCATCGTACTCCAGATGTGCTGCCTGCTGTGATTTCTCCAAATATGGGAAACTCAATTGCATAATTTGTGGTAGTGGGGGACTGCCTTTTTGCTCTCCCCACAGAAAAAAAAAAGGAAAAAAAAGACTCAAAACCATAAAACTCCAAACCATAAAACTCCTAGAAGAAAAGATAGGCAGCAAAATCTTGGACATTTCTCTTAGTAATATTTTTTTCTGATATATCTTCTTGTGCAAGGGAAACAAAAGAAAAAGTAAACAATGGGGACTACATCAAACTACAATGATTTTACACAGCAAAGGAAACCATCAACAAGAAGAAAAGACAACCCACAGAAGGGAAGAAAATATTTGCCAATGATAAATCTAATTAGAGGTTAATAACCAAAATTTATAAAGAACTCATACAACTCAACATCAATAGAAAAAGAAAACCCAATTAAAAAATGGACAAGTACCTGAATAGACACTTCTCCAAAAATGACATACAGATGGCCAATAGACATATAAAAAGATGCTCAATGTCACTAGTCAAAAGAAAATCACAAGTTAAAAATACAATGAGATGTTGCTTCACATGTGTTAGAATGGTTAATTCCTATTTGTGCTTCAAGAACAATTTCATATATTAATCTTTAGTTACTGCTACAAATTCTCTAAGAGAGTTACTTATTCTTTATCATGTCCCCACAAAAATTGATGTGACTCTATTGTTACACGTAATACATCACATCACATCACAATTTTTTTATATATCTTTCTTGTGAAACAAAAGGTAATGTTGACTTCTGGCCAAGATGGAGGCATAGGTAGACACACTGTGCATCCTCACACAACCAAAAGAAGGACAACGATAATTTAAAAATAAAAAAACAACCAGAACTGATGGAAAATTGAACTGTATGGAAGTCTGACAACCAAGGAGTTAAAGGAGACATATTCATCCAGACTGGTAAGAGGGGCAGAGACAGGCAGACAGACAGAGAGGACTCATGGCAGGGCAGCAGTGGAGGACCAGGCATGGGCAAGGTGGTGGATAGCAGACCCAGTGAGACATGCAAGGCTGCAGCTGGCCAAGGCAGCAGCTGCAGGACCAGCAAGGTGGTAGATTGTAGACAGGGCAGTCCCACATTCACACACAGATAAACCAGGAAAAACAACTGGAGAGCAGGACACTGCGCAACCCAGGGCCCCAGTGCAGGGAAATAAAGCCTCAAACTGCTGATTGAAAATACCTGTGAGGGTTGAGGTAGCAAGAGAAACTCCCAGCCTCACAGGAGAGTTCGTTGGAGAGACCCACACGGTCCTAGAATGTACACAAACCCACCCACACAGGAATCAGCACCAGAAGGGCCCACTTTGCTTGAGGGAAGCAAGAGTAGTGACTAAAAGTCAGCAGAGAGCGGAGCAAGCACCATTGTTCCCTCTTACCCATACCCCACATACAGTGTCACAACACAGCCAAGTGGGTTACCCTGCCCTGCTGAACACCTAAGGCTCTGCCCCTCACTACTTAACAGGCGCATCAACACACACACAAAAATAGCCCAAATGAAAGAACAGATCAAAGCTCCAGAAAAAATACAACTAAATGATGAAGAGGTAGCCAACCTACCAGATGCACAGTTCAAAGCACTGGTGATCAGGAAGCTCACACAATTGGTTGAATTTGGTCGTGAATTAGATGAAAAAATGAAGGCAATGCTAAGTGAAATAAAGGAAAATGTACAGGGAACCAATAGTGATGGGAAGGAAACTGAGACTCAAATCTATGCTGTGGACAGGAAGGAAGAAAGAAACAACCAAGCAGAGAAGAATGTAGAATCAAGAATTCAAAAAAAAATGAGGAGAGGCTTAGGAAGCTCCAGGACATCTTCAAATGTTCCAACATCCGAATTATAGGGGTGCCAGAAGAAGAAGAGGAAGAGCAACAAGTTGAAACATTATTTGAACAAATAAGAAAGGAGAACTTCCTCAGCCTGGCAAAGGCAATAGACTTCCAGGAAGTCCAGGAAACTCAGAGAGTCCCAAAGAACCTGGACCCAAGGAGGAATACACCAAGGCATATCATAATTACATTACCCAAGATTAAAGATAAGGAGAGAATCTTAAAAGCAGCAAGACAAAAGGAGAGGGTCACCTACAAAGGAGTGCCCATAAGACTGTCAGCTGGCTTTTCAAAGGAGACCTTACAGGCAGGGGCTGGAAAGAAGTATTCCAAGTCATGAAAGACAAGGACCTGCATCCAAGATTGCTCTATCCAGCAAAGCTTTCATTTAGAATAGAAGGGCAGATAAAGTGCTTCTCAGATAAGGTCAAGTTAAAGGAGTTCATCATCACCAAGCCCTTATTTTATGAAATATTAAAGGGATTTATCTAAGAAAAGAAGATAAAAAAACATGAATAGTAAAATGACAGCAAACTCACAATTATTAACAACCACACCTAAAACAAAAACAAACTAAGCAAACAACTAGAATAGGAACAGAACCACAAAAATGGAGATCACATGAAGGTTTATGAACAGGGGAGTGGGAGGGGGAGAGAAGGGGAAAGTTACAGAGAATAAGTAGCATAAATGATAGGTAAAAATAGACAGGGGGAGGGTAGAATAGTATGGGAAATGTAGAAGCCAAAGAATTTATATGTATGACCCATAGACATGAACTAAAGTGGGGGAATGTGGGTAGGAGGGGGTATGCAGGGTGGAAGGGAATGAAGGGGGGGGATGGGACAACTGTAATAGCATAATAAATAAAATATATTCTTTAAAAAAGGTAATGATGATCTCCGCAAACCTCAGTTATCATTTATCAATATATCAGTCTGACCTATATGTTAACTAATGGATATTTTCTTTCATTATTTCTAAAAATATCTACTGAGCACTTTTTCTGGACAAGGCACTGAAGAGGTATTTAAGTCCAAAATATGGCATAGGAACTTTATTTTTATTAATCCATTTGTTTTTGGGGAAGGTTGATGTTTGTTTTGGTTTTGGTGCCAAAAGTTGATGGTGTGGTACCACTTTTCCCCCTGTATATAAAAATGTCCTGATAGGGCAGTGTGATTTGATTTCTTTCCAACATGCTATTTATGATGATGGCAGTTCAATACTAAAATAGTTGGCCTTTCCCCCTTTTCCTCCCACATAATTCTTATGGCTCTCCTACAGCTGAATAGAATAAAGCTTTACATTTTCACATTTCTACTTGTAGATTATTAAGTGTACAAGTTCCAGTTAAAAATGTATCTTTGTTTTGAATTAAGTTTTGTATTTGACGTTCAGATTATACCATTTTATTAGTAGCCTTAGTGAAATTACTTTAAAGTTCTCTGATTGACATGTGAATCTGAAAAATGTATTTCACAAAAGAAAATTGTCGCTTAAGTGATTTTTAAAAGTTCCCTTGAAAGAGCAAGCTTTGGGATAATAACTCATAATTGTAAATACATCAAAGCATGCTGTTTTTATTCATGAATATTCTTACTTTAAATATGCACAAAGCATGAAAGCTTATGTCATTCTCCACTATAAAAAAGAATTCACCATGAATGTCACAGTGTAAAATTGTTAGGTGATATTTCAAAATTGATTCAATCATTTTCCAGTTACTACAGAATGTATTCATTTTCCTTCTAGTTAGTAATTTTAGATGTGTGTTTAAACTTTCATTTTGAATTTTCAAGCAGTACTTTGTTGTAAATAGTTTTCTTACAAAGAAGGTTTTGTTTCTTCCTTCCTTACAGTTGCTGGTTCTCTGCCTGGAGGATAAATGCATCTCATCCTGGCACAGAGAAATGCTATTATTACCAAATAATCATTGCATCAAATAAAATGAGGACAATGAGTACCACACTTTAGGAGAAGCTGGGATTTTAAAACAGTCCAAAGGTAGGTTAATGCTGAGTACCCATTTCATAAAGATCATATTCCTCTGACCATCAGCAGGGAATCTCAGCAAGAATTTTTAAGTTAGAATTTACTTTTATTTCTCTGCAAATAGATTTCAAATACAGGGCCTGTTGAGTTTGTGTTTGTTAGTACTGAATGTTTGAGAACTAAGGTGTAAGACTTGGAGGTCTCTTTCTCGCTCTCTCTGAAAACCTGGAGAAATTCATTTTTGTAGTACAAAGTAAAGGATTAAGGAAATGAAACACTGTGTGATAATAATGATTGTTTTAGTTTGTCACTGCATCTGTCAATAAGAGGCACTGAGGTTTTGGATGTGTTAATTATTTTGTTCTTAGTAATTACTTCACAATGCATATATATGTATCAAATCATCACATTGTCAATTAATCTGAAAAAATAATTAAATTAAAAAATAAAAGACACCCAAGACAAAAGAAATATCCTTCCAGGAAATACAGGAAAAAATAACATTTATTTAGCCAGTTTAATTACAAACCATCTCAGCCACTCCTCAGTTGACCAATTGGCCCACTCAAAGTGCTGAATCTGCTGTCCTGACATGAAGACTGTACAACACACCATGCAGATTAAAATTTATGGTTCCAGACTGATTCAGATTCAGGATAAATGTATATTGTGGATAATTTCATTTAGTCTCATTTTAGAGACAGAAATATATGGGCAAATGGTAGCAGAAGTATTAATTTGTTGGTGGAGTAACAATTTAAACACTATCTAATTAATTTTCTTGTGGTCCCTGTTGAACTGCCTCCTACTGCCTATTGGGCAATAAGGGAGGGAAGCACCTGTTACTCAGGGAAGAGCCCATGAGTGAGAATAAAGAGCTTCTACAGTCTGTATTCTGAACCATATTTGAAGCTTTCATAGTTGAGAGACATCTTGGTTTAAAACCAAAATGATTTGGTGTATGTCCACAATCAGGACAAATAGGTATGTCTTTCTGCTGTTCATACCAGATGAGGAAACCTCACAGGGTGTGGACAGTTTTAAACAAAAGTAAGTTAGACGTGTTGTAGGGACTGTGTGTTCTGTCACTTTCTCCCATTGGGTTTGGTGTGTGTGTGCTTTGGGGGTCAGGGGATGATGGCATGGGAAGACATAATACAATTATCTTTAAGTAGGAATGTGAGAATGAGTGGTCTGGCTCCATATGAGTCAAGTTACATCATTAGAAAGGATCTCAGCATAGGTTGTAAAGAAAGAAAGACTGAAAGACTCCCTGTTCCACTATTACTGTAGGGTGGAAGTTCTCTAAAAACTATCTACCCTCTTGACCCTAGGAGTATAGGTTAGGAATAAAAGAGGAGCATATATACCTTAAAAGTGAATGAATAAAAAAATGAAATTGGTTGAAAGGAATCACTGGATAGGACTGAGAAAATGGAAGTTGACTAAATTGAGTTTTTTTTTTACATTACACAGATATGGGAACTCAGGATACATAATAAATTTTTTAGAGAAAATAAAGTTATATTTTTACTTTACTTTCTATGTCAGTCTTGTTCTAAATTAATTCTTCACACACCATTGTTAACCATGGGACAGAATTTATCTTGTTCACTATAATATCCTATACACTTAATACATAGAGTAACTATTTCTTTAATTGAATTGAACCTAAATTACATGGTGTCCTTTTTCATCAAGATAGACTGAGAAGTGCTACATTACTTATTTGTGTGTGTATGTATATGTGATAGGTGGATAAATATTAGAAAATTTCAAACTCTTTGATAGCAACTTCATGAATATAGTAATGAATTTCTCAAATTCTATGATCTATCTCTATTTAAGCACTATATACTAGAATGTCAGCTATCTTGGAATGCTATTGTATTTATTATCTTATATTTATTTTATTTTGTATTTATCTTATATTTATTCTTATCTTGTATTTATTATCTTATTTTTATTTTATTTTGTTTTTTAAAAATTTATTGGAGTTAATTGGTTAAAAAAACTTATATAGATTTCAGGTGTACAATTCCATAATATATCATCTGGAAAAGTTTTTAATGTCTAGATTTTTTAAAGTATATTTTATTGGTTATGCTATTACAGTTTTCCCAATTTCCCTCCTTTATCCCCTTCTGCCCTACACCCCCAACCCTCCAGCACCCCCCCTTAGTTCATTCCCATGAGTTGTACATATAAGTTCTTTGATATTTTAGGCCTACCAAATATGCTTCTTACTCTCTGTACCTTTCCCAACCATTCTTCCCATTCTTCTCCCCACTGAAAACCCTCCATATGTCCATTTCTCTGATTCTGTTCCTGTTTTAGTTATTTCCTTAGTTTTTGTTTTTGTTTTTTTAGGTTCAGTTGTTGATAGTTGTGAGTTTATTGTCATTTCACTGTTCATAGTGTTGGATCTTCTTATATTTCTTAGATAAGTCCCTTCAGTATTTCATATACAAATGAACAAATTAATGAATCTCAAATAATTATGTTTAGTGAAAGAAGATTGACCAAAAAGAACCCATACTATATGGTTTTATTCATATAAAATAGAAACCAGTGTGTGGTAATATGAAGCAGATCGGTGGTTGCTGGGAGGGGTGGGGCAGGAGAGATAACAAAACACAGCAAAACTTTTGGAAGTACAGGTATATTTATTATTTTGATTGGATAATGGTGTCACAGATGGATACATATGTCCAAGTTTTTCAAATTATACACTTCAAATATGTATAGCTTATAGTGTGTCAATTATACCTCAATAAAATAAAAAAAGAAAGAAGCCATGCTTGATTTCTAACCATACCTCAAAATACCATATTGAATTTCATGAATGAAGAGTGTGTGAATTATTTTTCCAAAATGGTAACTTGCAATTCCTTGATTGAAATAGAAAAACATTACATTATGATAAGAACATGGTCTTTGATAATACTTCTTTTCTAAAAAATGAAAGGTTCTCTCAAGTATTATAATTAATTAAAGAATGTGCATGGATACTGATACATTTTCATTTCTAAATAAAATTTTAAGTAAGTGTCTTTTCTTTCCTTTTTAAGATTTTATTTATTTATTTTTAGAGAGGGAAGGGAGGGAGAAAGAGAGAGAGAGAGAAACATCAATGTGCGGTTGCTGGGGGTCGTGGCCTGCAACGCAAGCATGTGCCCTGGCTGGGAATAGAACCTGCAATACTTTGGTTTGCAGCCCGCACTCAATCCACTGAGCTATGCCAGCCAGGGCTTTAAGTAAGTGTCTTTTCCACTTGGGTTATAGGGGCAGAGTAGCAGGGTGAGAAAATGTGTTCTTTGTTCTTATTTTCTTTTTCTTTTCATTTTTCAAAAGGCAATTTGAATGGAATTGATATTTTCTTATTTTTAAAAATTTAAGACTAATCCTCAGTTGAGGATATCTTTTTCAATTTTAGAGAGGAAGAAAGAGAGAGAAAGAGAAAGGAGGGAAGAAGAGAGAGAGACATTGATGCGAGAGAGAAACATGGATGGGTTGCATCCTGAACAGGCCCCAACCAGGGATTGAAACTACATCCTAGGTCTGTGCCCTGACAGGAGATCAAAACCGCAACCTTTTGGTGTATGGAATGATGATCCAACCAACTGTGCCACCCAGCCAGGGCCAGAATTGATATTTTCTTAAAAGACCACAGGTATATTGAATTGGCTAAGTATTAGGGTTTTATTTAATTTTATTTTTTTACATTTTATTATTTTTACTGTATTTTTCCATTACAATTTAATCTCCCTAAACCCTCCTTTCCCCTGCAAGCACCACACTGATCTCTATGTCCCTGAGTCCTATTTCCTTTTTGCTCGATCCCTTCACCTCCTAACCTCCCGCCATGTACTAGCTGTCATCTTGCTCTCTGAGTTGGTCTCTATTATGTTTGTTAGGTCACTTTGTTTATTGATTCCACATATGAGTGAATAAGGTACTTGTCTTTCTCTGACCTGCTTATTTTACTTAGTATAATATTCTTCAGGTCCATCCATGCTGTTGCAAAGGGTAAAATTTACTTCTTTTTATGGTTGAGTAGTATTCCATTGAGTAAATGCCCCATAGTTGTTTTATCCAATCATCTACTAATGGACACTAGGGCTGCTCCCATATCTTGGCAATTGTAAATAACTCTTCAATGAATACAGGGGTACTTATGCTGTTTTGAATTAGTATTTTGGGTTTCTAAGGCTGTATTCCTAAAAATGGGATCACTGGGTCAAAAGGCAGATCCATTTTTTAAGGTAAATCCATACTGCTATCTACAGTGGTTGTACCAGTCTGCCTTCCCACCAACAGTGCAAGAGGAGAAGTAATAACTCAACACAGAAATACAAAGATTGTAAGAAAATAATATGAATAATTATATGCCAACAAATTGACAACCTGGATGAAATGAATACTTTCCTGGAAACATACAACCTTCCAAAACTAAATCAAGAAGAATCAGAGAATCTGAATATACAGATTACACCTAGTATAATTGAAGCAGTAATAATAATAATAATAATAACAACAACAACAACAACAATAATAAAACAACTCCCAACAAACAAAAGCCATGGACCAGATGGCTTCCCATGTGAATTTTACCAAACACTTGGGAAGAACTAACATCTCTCCTCAAACTATTTCAAAAAATTCAAGAGAAAGGAAAGATCCCAAACTCATTTTATGAGGCCAGGATTATCCTAACTCCAAAACCAGATAAAGACATTACAAAAAAAAAGAAAATGACAGACCAATATCCTTGATGATCACAGATGTTAAAATTCTCAAGAAAATATTAGCAAACAAAATACAGCAATACATCAAAAAGATCATACACCATGATCAAATGGGATTTATTCCTGGAATGCAAAGTTAGTAAAACATTTGCAAATCAATAAATGTGATTCACCACATAAACAAAATGAAGGATAAAAACCACATGATCATATCAATAGTTGCAGAAAAAGCATTTGATAGAATGCAGCACCCATTTGTGATAAAACTCTCAGCAAAGTGAAAATAGAGGGAACACACCTAAAGGACATATATGATAAACTCACTGCCAGCATCATAGTCAATGGGAAAATACTGTAAGTGTTCCCCTTTAGATTGGGAATAAGACATGGATGTCTGCTTTCATCTCTCTTATTCAACAGAATACTGAAAGTTCTAGTCATAACAATCAGACAAGAAGAATAAATAAAAGACATCCAAATTGGAAAGGAAGAAGCAAAACTGTCTTTGCAGATGACAGACAACCCCAAAGATTCCACTAAGAAAATACTAGAACTGATAAATGAATTTAGTGAAGTAGTAGGGTACAAAATTAATATATAGAAATAGCTGCATTTTTATATGCCAATAATGAACTAACAGGAAGGGATATTAAGAAAACAATCCCATTCACAATTGCTTCAAAAAGAATAAAATACCTAGGAATAAATCTAATCAAGGATGCAAAAGACCTCTACTCAGAAAATTTTAAGACACTGAAGAAAGAAATTGAAGATAAAAATAAATGGAAGCAAATACTGTATTTATGAATAGGAAAAATTAACATCATTAGTATGTCCATGTTACCCAAAGCAACCTGTAGATTCAATGTAATTCCTATTAAGATTCCTATGTTGTATTTCACAGAACTAGAACAAATATTTCAAAAATTTATATGGAACCACAAAACGCCCCACCAAGCAACAGCAATCCTGAGAAAGAACAAAGTTGGAGGAATTATGCTACCTTATATCAAACTATGCTACCTTATATCAAACTAAGGCCATAATAGTCAACAGCACATGGTACTGGCATAAAAACAGACACGTAGATCAATGGAACAGAATAGAGAGCCCAGAAATAAACCTATACCTTTATAGTCAATTAGTATTCAATAGAGGAAGCAAGCACATACAATGGGCTAAAGATAATTTATTCAATACATGGTGTTGGGGAAATTGGGCAGATACATGCAGAAAAATGAAACTAGGCCACCTTCTTACACCACACACAAGAATAAACTCAAAGTGGATTAAAGACTTAAATGTTAGACTTGAAACCATAAATATCCTGGAACGAAACATAGGTAGTAAAATCTCATACATTGCTCATAGCAATATTTTATCTGATATATCTGCCTAGGCAAGGGAAGCAAAATAAAAAATAAACAAATGAGAAAACATCAAAATAAAAAGGGTTTTCCCAGCAAAGGAGATCATCAACAAAATAAAAAAACAACCCATGGAATGGGAGAACATATTCACCAGTACATCTGATAAAGGGTTAATATCCAAAATTTATGAAGAACTTATAAAACTCAACAACAAAAACAAAACAATCCAATTAAAAAATGGGCAAAGAACCTGAATAGACACTTCCAAAGAGGACATACAGATGGGCAATAGACATATGAAAAGATTCTCACCACCACACTAATCATCTGAGAAACACAAATTAAAACCACAACGGGATATCACCTCACACCTGTCAGAATGGCTGTCATCAATAAATCAACAAACAAGTGCTGATGAGGATGTGGATAAAAGGGAAGAGTTTGGGTTTTAGAGTTAAACTTTTTCAAGCTCAGATCCCAAATCTATCATTCATCTTTGACAAGTGAATTAATCTGTTCAAGTTTATTTTTCTCATCTTAAAAATGGGGATAATAGTAGTGCATATCTCACTATAGAATTGTTTTAAAGACCAAATAAGATAATTTGTAAAAAAAAAAAGCACTTAGAATAGTGCCAAATATAACATAAAAATGTCAGCTACTATCCAGAATCCTTGAAAACTTCCCACTGACTATGGGGAAACCTAGAACTGAGCAGCCTGAAAGGGTAGGGGACAAAGAAGGAAGTTGGCCGAGGTCTCTATAAAATTATATTTAGCACATTTCCTTTATTTAGAAAAATAATACCACACTGATAGTGTGAAAACAGGAAAATAAACATGGAGAGAAGTCATGATGTGAGAAATAATGAGGAGACTAACATCTGTGCCCATAAATAAGCAATCTAAGTAATAGACATTAGAAATCCTATTATCTGTGCCTCTAAGCCACTATTTTAAACTGAAGAGAATTTTGGGGGGAAGTGTAGGTAGTAGGTGGTACGTTGAGAGTAAATGTGGTAGGTAGAGAATTGGGATTTAGAAGTGTTTAAGTATTGTCTGTTGTTTGGCTTCATACTCAACCACCCACTTAATGGGAGGCTAAGGAGAGTCTAATAGAAAATAAAATGGAGCATCTAGTTTCACAGATAACTCCTTTTGCATTTATGTTGTTTTTCTCCATCTCCTATATTTACCTACTTTCTATTGTTTGATCTACTGCCCACATGCTCTTAAATTAAAATAACTTCCTACACCAATACAGCCGTTCTTCATGAAATATTTCTGATGAAAACTTTTAAAGGTGAGGCTGCATTCCTTACATTTCTCTTGTCTACACCCTGATTTCTTTGGCATAACATCAGTTCTTAGGTTTTGGATATTAAAACATATGTTAATAATCATTGATTAGACTAATAATCTTGCACATATATCAAAAGATGGCTATCTTCCCTGCAATGGGATGACAATGAACAAATATACAAAATACCTAATATCTTTCCTTCTAATATGAAATGAAATATATTTTGACAGTAATTCAGATCTTCCCTAATGAAAGAATATTATTATGAGATTTTTCAAATTTTCCTCACCCCATTTCATATTTTTTATTTTTAATATTAAATTGATTTGGGAGTGAGATTATAATTTGGATTTTTTCCTCATATTTTAATATATTTTATTGATGATGCTATTACAGTTGTCCCATTTTTTTCTCCCTTTTATTGTCTTCTGCCCTGTACCTCCCCTCCCACCATCATTCCCCTACCTTAGTTCATGTCCATGGATCATACATATAAGTTCTTTGGCATCTCCATTCCCCATACTATTCTTAACTTCTCCCTGTCTATTTTGTTCCTACCATTTATGAATCTTATTCCCGGTACCTTTTCCCCCATTCTCCCCCCATCCCCTCCCTGTTGATAACCCTCTATGTAATCTCTATTTCTGTGAATCTGTTCCTGTTCTAGTTGTTTGCTTAGTTTGTTTTTGTTTTTATGTTCAGTTGTTGGTAGTTGTGAGTTTGTTGTCATTTTACTGTTCGTATTTTTGACCTTCTTCTTTTGCTTAGATAGTCCCTTCAACATTTCATACAATAAGAGTTTGGTGATGATGAACTCCTTTAACTTGATCTTATCTGGGAAGCACTTATTTGCCCTTCCATTCTAAATGATAGCTTTGTTGGACAGAGCATTCTTGGATGTAGGGCTTTACCTTTCATGACTTGGAATACTTCTTTCCAGCCCCTTCTTGCCTGTAAGATTTCTTTTGAGAAATAAGCTGACAGTCTTATGGGAACTCCTTTGTAGGTAACTGTCTCCTTTTCTCTTGCTGCTTCTGAGATTCTCTCCTTATCTTTAATCTTGGTTGATGTAATTCTGATGTGCTTTGGTGTGTACTTCCTTGGATCCAAATTCTTCAGGACTCCCTGAGCTTGCTGGACTTCTTGGAAGTCTATTTCCTGTGCCAGAGATTGGGGAAGTTCTCTTTCATTATGTTTTCTTTTTGTTAAAGATTTTATTTATTTATTTTCATAGAGGAAAGGGAGGGAGAGAGAGAGAGAGAGAAACATTAATGTGTGGTTGCTGGGGGTCGTGGCCTGCAACCCAGGCATGTACCCTGACTGGGAATTGAACCTGTGACACTTTGGTTTGCAGCCCGTGCTCAATCCACTGAGCTACGCCAGCCAGGGCTTCATTATGTTTTCAAATAAGTTTTCAATTTCTTGCTCTTCCTCTTCTTCTGGCATACCTATGATTCATATGTTGGAATGTTTGAAGTTGTCCTGGAGGTTCCTAAGCCTCTCCTCATTTTTTTGAATTCTTGTTTCTTCATTCTTTTCTGCTTAAATGTTTATTTCTTCCTTCTGCTCCAAATCCTTGATCTGAGTCCCAGTTTCCTTCCCTTCACTATTGGTTCCCTGTGCATTTTTGTTTATTTCACTTTGCATAACCTTCGCTTTTTCCTCTATTCTGCTACTATACCAAATCTGTGAGTATCTTGATTACCAGTGTTTTGAACTCTGCATCTGATAGGTTGGCTATCTCTTCGTCACTTAGTTGTATTTTTTCTGGAGCTTTCATCTGTTTTTTCATTTGGGTCATATTTCTTAGGGCATGCCTGTTAGTGGTAAGTAAGGGGCAGAGTCTTTGGTATTTGCCAGGGTGGTACAAACCAAGTTGCTGCCTGTGGTGCTTTATGTGGGGGAGGTTTCTGAGAGGGAACAATGCTGCTTGCTCAGCTCTTGACTGGCTTTCAGTCACTTCCTCCACTACCCAGAAGTAAATTGGCCCCTTCTGGTACTGATTCCTGGGTGGGGGCTTGTGTATATTCTAGGACCCTATGGGTCTCTTCAGTGGAATCTCCTGTGAGGCTGGAAATTTCTCCTGCCGCCTCAACTCCCACAGGTTTTAACAGCAGATATTTTGAGGCTTTATTTCCCCATGCTAGAACCCTGGATTGCACAGTCTGTCTTACTCCCAGTTGTTCCTTCCAGTTTATCTGCATGCAAATATGGGACCACCCCCTCTGCTGGCTGTCACCTCATGCAGTCCTCCAGCCACAGCTTTGCCACAAGTCGCCTTCATCCCGGCTGCCCCTCTCCACCCATCCTACCAGTCTGGATGAATGTTTCTTCTTTAATCCCTCGGTTGTTGGACTTCCATACAGTTTGATTTTCAGGCAGTTCTGTTTTTTTTTTTTAATTTTAAATTTTTGTTGTCTTTCTTTTGGTTGTGTGAAGAGGCAAAGTGTATCTACCTATTCCTTCATGTTGGCTGGAATTTCTCATTTGTAAATTTTTATGAGACGTCTCTGGATTCCTCTCTCATTGGATTACTGTTTGGATAACCATGTGTGCTCCTGGTTGATGACACTTTTCTTGTTTGCCTATATCATAGTTAAATGTAGGCAGTCAAAATTAGTCCTCTCATTTGAACACAGAGATTATTTCTTTTTCATGAGTACTTATAATGTGCCAAGCACTCAATAATAAATATGTTATCCTTTTTTTTTCTTTGCCAATGTCTCTTCTATGAGCTTTTCAGCAGCATCCGATTTGGAAGAAGTTTTTTAAAAATGGATATTTGCTTCTTGGATGATAGTCTTTCTGGTGACACTTTGCCCAAATCCCCGGGATGATAAATCAGGTGATCTTTCTGTATCAGGCTATAGAAGTGGTTTTGGGAGAGGAAAGGGAATGAATTGGGCAATGGAATCCTCTAGGGACTGTGTAAAACATACTTTTCTCTGGCCTCACATGACTTGTGGCTTAAGGCATATTAACAATCTTACTGAAGGCAAAACAATAACTAAAATATGTACTAAAAGCATTTGCAATTGCATATACAATTTAATCATTCTGTTAATTTGTATGTAAGCTAATTATACATGTAACTATATAGTAAGACATGACTTTATTTTCTACTGCAACTCCCTGTCATCTGGTAGGATGGAATATAAACAAAATAACAAAATAAAAGAGCAGTTCCAAGTTATGCCATAAGCAATAATATTTACAAGAGGAAAATCTGTTTCTTGTCTATGTGGCCCTAAAGTCCCTTCCAGGAATATGCAGGATCTGTAGAATATGATTCTATTCCTCAAACTCAGAGCCAGGACCCTGGGAGGAAAGCAGAGTGGTGTAATTCAGGCATTGGTGTTAATAGGAGATGACTGTTACATTAAATATAGTTCCTGTGTTCTTTTGTATGTATATTATGCTAAAAAGTCTCTCTCTTACCGAAGACCAGGAGTGGGATTAGAACTGGGGAGATAAAGAAGAAGGTCAAGTTCTTCTAATTAATGTACATAAAATAGTTATATCAAAGATGATGAGGAAATTGTTCTGAAGTTTAAAACAATGTATTTGTTAATGACACCATTAACTCTGCAATTTATTTGTTCTGTAGTTAATTGGGAGTAGGTTTTAAATAACATGAATACATGGTTCAAGTATATGCTTCACTTCTGAATTGGTATACACTGAATGTACTCTATTCTTTCATGCCCAAGTCTTTCAGGAGTGTTTTTGTTGATTTAACATTCAAGAAGATAAGATGAATTGCTTGTCTTATATGAGACATTACAACTGTTTGCTCTAAACACAAACACAATAACTTAATTTCAAATTGGCAGAATGAATATTTATGAACAGTTTAAAAGAAGGATTTTATGCTTTTCAAGCCTTATCACGTGAAAGAAAAGTCATTTGTTGTATATATTAACAATGATTAAGTTGTTTGGCATATAGTAGGTAGTTCCTAAATTTGATGACTAAGTGGATGAATGCATAAGAATGTAGAAACTCTAGGAAGCAGACTAAGTCAAAAAAGGATTCTCTTTCAAAGTAAGCATGCCTTTAAAAGGGCCATTCACTATGTTGCCTGTAAAAGTTCTCTGAAAATGCTTTTTAGTGGAAGTTGCTATAGGAATAATGTTTTCCTTTCTCCTACTCCAACCTCCAACATTTAAAATTATCTGAAAATCAATTGATCAACACATTTAAACAAATTAATGAGGGAAACAATGTGCTAACTACAATTGAACCTCTCCTGGAAAATGTTTAGAGACCAATCTTTGGAAGTGATTCCTTCTACGGTTCTTTTGAACATGCAGCCTTTCTCTTGCCACCCTCGTCCCAATCTGGCTCAGTGAATGTGGAAAATATAAATGCCAGTGTCCCACATTTTTAAGTGTTGAACCGGTCCACATTCCTGGTCTCATCTCTACTCTCTCTTTTATTCCATGTCCACTATTCTATCCTTAGTTCCTGATAGGGCCCTGCCAAGCAGCCACTTTGCTGTCTGGGCTTTTTTTTACCTCATGACATACTAGATCCAGGGATACTTGTAGTTGCTTACAATAAGGGTAAGCTCTTGAGTTGTAAGTGATTATAAAAGAACCCATATTGGGCATTGGGAACATGGTTTACAATCCTGGCTTTGCCACTCACAAATCATAAGCACTTGAGTGGATTATTAAGCTTTTGTGACTTCTATCTCCTCATCTGTAAAGTAAGATTTAATGCTATTTACTACTCAACTCTCTTCTAGACTGAATATTCTCTATTAACATAAAATATCCATTTCAAAGAAGAGAATTATAATTGGAAATTTTAAAAAAATATATTTTATTGATTATGTTATTACAGTTGTCCTATTTTCCCCTTTTCACTTACCTCCACCCTGCACACCCCCTCCCACCCACATTCCCCCACTTTAAGTTCATGTCCATGGGTCATACATATAAATTCTTTGGCTTCTACATTTCCCATACTATTCTACCCTCCCCCTGTCTATTTTCTACCTACCATCTAAGCTCTGTACCTTTTCCTGCTCTCTTCCCCTCATACTCCCCTGTTGATAACCCTCCATATGATTTCCATTTCTGTGATTCTGTTTCTGTTCTAGCTGTTTGCTTAGTTTGCTTTTGTTTTGTTTTAGGCATGGTTGTGAATGATTGTGAGTTTGCTGTCACTTTACTGTACCTGTTTTTTATCTTCTTTTTCTTAGATAAATCCCTTTAATATTTCATAAAATAAGGGCTTGGTGATGATGAACTCCTTTAACTTGACCTTATCTGAGAAGCACTTTATCTGCTCTTCCATTCTAAATGAAAGCTTTGCTGGATAGAGCAATCTTGGATGCAGGTCCTTGCCTTTCATGACTTGGAATACTTCTTTCCAGCCCCTGCCTGCCTGTAAGGTCTCTTTTGAGAAATCAGCTGATAGCCTTATGGGCACTCCTTTGTAGGTAACTGCCTCCTTATTTCTTGTTGCTTCTAGGGTTCTCTCCTTATCTTTAATCTTGGGTAATGTAATTATGATGTGCCTTGGTGTATTCCTCCTTGGGTCCAGGTTCTTTGGGACTCTCTGAGTTTCCTGGACTTCCTGGAAGTCTATTGCCTTTGCCAGGCTGGGGAAGTTCTCCTTTCTTATTTGTTCAAATAATGTTTCAACTTGTTGCTCTTCCTCTTCTTCTTCTGGCACCCCTATAATTCGGATGTTGGAACATTTGAAGATGTCCTGGAGCTTCCTAAGCCTCTCCTCATTTTTTTTTGAATTCTTGATTCTACATTCTTCTCTGCTTGGTTGTTTCTTTCTTCCTTCCTGTCCACAGCATAGATTTGAGTCTCAGTTTCCTTCCCATCACTATTGGTTCCCTGTACATTTTCCTTTATTTCACTTAGCATTGCCTTCATTTTTTTCATCTAATTCACGACCAAATTCAACCAATTGTGTGAGCTTCCTGATCACCAGTGCTTTGAACTGTGCATCTGGTAGGTTGGCTACCTCTTCATCATTTAGTTGTATTTTTTTCTGGAGCTTTGATCTGTTCTTTCATTTGGGCTATTTTTTGTGTGTGTGTTGATGCGCCTGTTAAGTAGTGAGGGGCAGAGCCTTAGGTGTTCAGCAGGGCAGGGTAACCCACTTGGCTGTGTTGTGACACTGTATGTGGGGGTATGGGTAAGAGGGAACAATGGTGCTTGCTCCGCTCTCTGCTGACTTTTAGTCACTACTCTTGCTTCCCTCAAGCAAAGTGGGCCCTTCTGGTGCTGATTCCTGTGTGGGTGGGTTTGTGTACATTCTAGGACCGTGTGGGTCTCTCCAACGAACTCTCCTGTGAGGCTGGGAGTTTCTCTTGCTACCTCAACCCTCACAGGTATTTTCAATCAGCAGTTTGAGGCTTTATTTCCCTGCACTGGGGCCCTGGGTTGTATGGTCTGTCCATCTACCCTGTTTCACCTGGTTTATCTGCACTTGAATGTGAGACCTCCTGGTCCACCAGCTGCCTTGCATGCTGCACTCTACTCCACAGTCCACTGCCTCGCTGGGTCTGCCATCCACCACTTTTCCCTCCTCAGTCTTCCACCGCCGCTTTGACATGAGTCCTCTCTGCCTGGATGCCTATCTCTGCCCTTCCTACTGGTCTGAATGGATGTTTCTTCTTTAACTCCTTGGTTGTTGGACTTCCATACAGTTTGATTCTCTGTCGTTCTGGTTGTTTTTGCTTTTAAATTGTTGTTATCTTTCTTTTGGTTTTGTGAGTAGGCACAGTGTGTCTACCTACACCTCCATTTTGGCCGGAAATCTAATTGGAAATTTTTTGATGCTTGGGTTGTGGAACTTTTACTTGTGTTCATTTTGCATAAATATTTTAACAACTGTTGTATAAACAATAAGCTACTGTTAAACTGTACTACAGTCTTGCTTTTACAAACCTTTTTGTAAATAACAAACTTATGCCTTTTAATCTCATCTTGTATGTTCTATGATTTTCAAAAAAGAGGTTTAAGAATGTTGCATAATTAACATGTCATTTCAAAGTAATAAAAACCCACCTCAGTATAAATTGGGAGAAATGAATTTCCTGATTCATTTTGTTCCAGGCGAAAGACTGAAGTCTAAAGAATACTTAAATAAGCAAGCAAAATAGAACTCATTGGAAAAATCACATCTGTCCACCATCATCACACAAAAAAGCACTTGTGTAGTCTTGAGAAAGATTATACAGCATCCATGGGAGGGAGCTTTAAGAGAGAGATGAATAACTAGAAAAGCAAAGGGTTCTGTGAGAAAAATCAAAGGCCGATTGGGCAGGGCCGGAATTAGAGAAAGAATTGAGGCAAGAGGAAAACCCAAGAACAAATAGAAAGTTTAACTGGCCATTGAGGCTTACAGGCATGATGTAAAATACCAAAAGGGGAAAAAAATGAGTCTTGGATGTGACTCTGATAGTTATATTGTGTATATAGTGAAAGAATGACCATGATGGTTTAAGAAGGAGCATATTTTTAAAATTCCATTTTCTTATCTAAATTTAGCATTTGAATTAAGCCTGGAATCCTTTCCGTGGCAGACACAGGTTTTTCTTCCTTTCTGACCCCATTTATAGAGACTGAAAAAATGAAATACGTGGTTTCCCAACCTCCCGTAGAACTGAGGGAGGCCATGTGGCTAATGAGAGAGAAGCAGACATTTGTTGGGATCTTCCCTCATCCACCTGTTCTTTCCTCAAATGAGAACATGTTGCTCATAGTGGTGAAAGCTATTTTATGACCATGAGGGAAAGGGTAAATGAATCCAACAACAGTGATCAATCACATCACAGAGACACTGAACCCATGCCACCAGTCTTTAAATTTATTATCTAATTAAAATTTTCCCATTTATTTAAATCCCAGTTAACCAGTGTTACTCTTTCTTATAGACAAATGCATCCTAATACACCTTCCAAAGATGCAAATTCTATGCTGTTTCAGAGTGGGGTGAGACTTACTATGCTTCAGGTTTCTTATTCTCTTTCTATAAAAAAATAGAGTCCCTTTCCAAGGCATCTTGGCAGACAGACATGGGCACTCGCCAAGATCATTCTGGCATTCTGTATAACGAAATGGGTAGGAGTAGAGGCTGATCTCAGAACATAAGTTCTTTACTCTAGTAGGAGGTGATCAGGAACCTAGAACCCAGCATGTTTCTTCCTCTGCATCTCCCTTCCTCCCTCATCCATAGGACAATCAGAAAGACAAATAGCTCAGGGTGTCTGTGCCTAAGGAACTGTCCTTTGTGTGTGTGTGTTAGTTATCTCTGGGCTTCCTCCACTCCCACTAAGACAGAGAAAGGTGGGAATGAAATTCAGTTCCATACCTAGAAGAAAAAAAAAACCTCACCTTGAGATCAGCAGAAGGGGACTCCAAGCTTGCAGAGAATAGCAGTAGTAAAGGGAAAGGCTTGGTGTAGCTTAAGTGAGCTACAGAGTGGCTTAAACGTAGTGGGTGATCCAGAAAAAAAAAGTAGAGAATAATTATACAGCATATTATTTTGAGTGGGAAAATAGTGGATGTTCACAAAAGAGAGAAGAGAGTTTATTTTGATCTCATTTTCTCTTTTAGTCACTCAGATTTTATTAGCAATGAAAGTAGTTGGTTATGAACATGAAATTTATAAAAGTGAAATCTGAGCTATATTACATATGTAGCTATTCATGGAGACATTCCATGGAAGGTCTAATGGGTGCAATCTCCCAATTGCCGAGAGACCTTGCAAATACTAATGGAAAATATCTGGACTACTAGTTCAGCCTGCAAAAGAGATTATGGGTACATCTGTCCTCCATAAAATCTACACATCATCTTAACAGGGGTAAGAAAACATTTGCCCCAGTCTTCTGAAGTGATGTTTAATAAAAATTATAAAATCCATGACAGAGACCACTATCACTATAGAATTAGCAGAGCTATTAGATATCAAGTAATTAATATTAATATTAAATTATAATCTGACATATAAACAGATCTAAGGTGAACTTTATTAATCATGAAGGAAATGCCACTTAGCTTGTCAAGAAATGAGTCCCTATGATTTGAATCAGAGATCAGATTTCCTCTATTACTTATGAAATTTGAAACTATTTAACCAATACATTTTAGAGAATCGAGACAGTTGCAGGTATGGGTTTTGACTTTTTGCTATAGAAATTATAACCTAAATGGTATTTACAAATTGTTTATTAATCACCAACATCCTTTTCTGAGAAAACTAAGTAGATTAATATATTCACTGACATTGGGGGTTAGAGTTGGATACCTCTTGTTTCTACTTTTGGGTTACCTACCATCTTTACTAGTTCTTTCTGGCTATTAATGAGAGAGTTGTTTTTTTAAAAAGTCAAACCTAAAGGACTCTACTGCTGAGGACAGCACAAACAATTTTTCAGAGCACACAGTTGAGAAGTGGAAATATAAAGCTTGGTTAATATTCTAGACAGTAGTTCAATATGACCTACTTGATGGATTTTCCATTGACTTCTCACAGATTGAAAATGTTTGACAGGAAACTTTTCTTGTACTTATTCTTCAATTTTCCTTTTCATAATTTCCCATCACTATTCCTTGTTAACATCCCTCTATGGGCCTATTTTAATGGCTAATCTCTGATAAGAAGTGAACAAACGTTTGATATATTAGGTAATTTATCAGAGAAATACAGGCCTCCTGAAATAGCCAGAGGAGAATCCCTTCAATTATCAGATATACTGAGATATATTGTGACTCATTTTATTTATTAAAAATATATTTATTGTTTATGCTATTATAATTGTCCCATTTTTCCCCTTTAGTCCCCTTTGTCTTGTACCCCCACACATCACCATCATTCCCCCACTTAGTTCATGTCCATGGCTCATACATATAAGTTCTTTGGATTCTCCATTCCCCATACGATTCTTAACCTCCCCCTGTCTATTTTGTATCTACAATTTATGCTTCTTATTCCCTGTACCTTTTCCCCCATTCCCCGCCCTCCCCTTCCCTGCTGATAACCTTCCATGGTATCTCTATTTCTGTGAATCTGTTCCTGTTCTAGTTGTTTGCTTAGTTCATTTTTATATTTGTTTTTGTTTTTTTTTTAGGTTCAGTTGTTGATAGTTGTGAGTTTGTTGTCATTTTACTGTTCGTATTTTTGGCCTTCTTTTGCTTATGTAAGTCCCTTCAACATTTCATATAATAAGGGTTTTGTAATAATGAACTCCTTTAACTTGACCTTATCTGAGAAGCACTTTATCTGCCCTTCTGTTCTAAATGATAGCTTTGTTGGATAGAGTAATCTTGGATGTAGATCCTTGCCTTTCATGACTTGGAATACTTCTTTCCAGCCCCTTCTTGCCTGTAAGGTCTCTTTTGAGAAATCAGCTGACAGTCTGATGGGAACTCCTATGTAGGTAACTGTCTCCTTTTCTCTTGCTGCTTCTAAGATTCTCTCCTTGCTTTTAATCTTGAATGATGTAATTCTGATGTGCCTTGGTGTGTTCCTCCTTGGGTGCAGCTTTTTGGGGATTCCAGGAGTTCCTGGAAGTGTATTTCCTTTGCCAGATTGGGGAAGTTCTCCTTCATTATGTTTTCAAATAAGTTTTCAATTTCTTGCTCTTCTTCTTTTCCTTCTGGCACCCCTATGATTCAGATGTTTGAACGTTTTAAGTTGTCCCAGAGGTTCCTAAGCCTTTCCTCCTTTTTTTTGAATACTTGTTTCTTCATTCTGTTCTGATTGAATATTTATTTCTTCTTTCTGCTCCAAATCGTTGATTTGAGTCCCAGTTTCCTTCCTTTCACTATTGGTTCCCTGTACATTTTCCTTTATTTCACTTTGCATAACCTTCACTTTTTCCTCTATTTCAAGACCATGCTCAACCATTTCCATGAGTATCTTGATTACCAGTATTTTGAACTCTGTGTCTGATAGGTTGGCTATCTCTTCATCACTTAGTTGTATTTTTTCTGGAGCTTTGATCTGTTCTTTCATTTGGTCCATATTATTTTTTGTCTCAGCATGCCTGTTAAGTAGTAAGTAAGGGGCAGAGCCTTAGATATTCCCCAGGGCAGGGCAACTCACGTTACTCAGTCATGGTGCTGTATGGAGGACAGGGATCTGAGAGGGAAAAATACCGCTTGCTCAGCTCTCAGCCAGCTTTTAGTCACTTCCATGCCTACCCACAAACAAATTAGGCCCTTCTGGTGCTGATTCCAGTGTGGGTGGTTTTGTGAATGTTCTAGGACCCTGTACATCTCTCCAACAAACTCTCCTTGAGGTTGGGAGTTTCTCCTGCCACCTCAAACCCCCACAGGTTTTTTAGTCAGAGGTTTTGAGGCTTTAGTTCCCCACACTAGAACCCTGGGTTGCGTGTGGTCTGTCCTACTCCCCAGTTGTTCTTCCCCAGTTGTTCTACTCCCCAGTTTATCTGCATGCAAATGAAGGACCACTTGCTCTGCATTGCCTCACTCACCTCATTCTTCCAGCCATGAGTCTTCTCCACTCTGGATGCCCATCTCTGCCCCTCCTACCAGTCTAGATGAATGTTCTTCTTTAACTTCTTGGTTGTTGGACTATAGAGTTTGATTTTCTAGGAGTTTGGTTATTTTTTGTTTTTAAATTTTTTGTTGTCCTTCTTTTGGTTGTGCAAAGAGGGAAAGTGTATCTGGTCTCCATTTTGGCCAGAAGTCCATACTGTTATTCATTTGAAGAGGAGTTTGGCAATAATAGTATCATGGATAAGGAGTTTAAGTGAAATTTGCTGATATATATGATCTCTCTTTTTTAAAAGATTTTATTTACTTTTAGAGAGGGGGAAGAGAGGGAAAAAGAAAGGGAGAGGTATATTAATGTGTGGGTGCCTCTCTGGTGCCCTCTACAGGGGACCTGGTCAGGAACCCAGGCATGTGCCTTGACTGGGAATGGAACTGGAGAGCCTTTGGTTCACAGGCCGGCACTCAATCCACTGAGCCACACCAGCCAGGAGATATACATGATCTCTTATCTTCTTGTTCTAGTCAGCGTAACCTCAGTTTTGTACTTCAGTATTTTAGGTTGATAGCTATTAGTTTTGTGGTGGGGGTAAGAGTAGTATAAAACAGGACATATTTAATTCAGGAAGCATAGAATTAATAGTTTTTACAAATATTTGTTACCCCTCTTCTCTTTAGCCCACTAATGTGAATGAGCCTGCCAGCCAGGGCAATAAAGGCATGATTATGCCTTTCAAGGGGTGCCTCTTTTCAAGGGGTGCCTTTTAGCCCCATGGCTAGCAAAGTGGCTGCTCCTACCAACTGTGTGGACTTTGGAGGCCCCATTGAAGATATCCCCCTGGATTTCTTGACCCTAAGCATCCTTCATAATCTCTTGTGAAATACTCATTTGATCTGTAATTGGTGAGAACAAAGCATATGATACCTGTTATATAACTCCAGGATTCATAGGAAAAAAAAACACAAAGTAACAGAGATTTTTAAAAAAAGACTAATGTGGTTCTAGTAGACTATTTTACTGTTTCTGAGGGGTCTATAGAATTAAGTTTATTATACTAGACTAAAAAAAGTGATCAAAGACCCAGGAAAAGATTTCTTTCACTTCTAAGCATTTTATAAATCTAAGTAATCTGTGTAAAAAATCACTTGTTTAATTATTGAGTGTTCCCCTAAATGACTAGTGTTATCTCCCAATGGTCATTAATATTCTTCTCCAAAGGTTCCAACTATCATGGTGAAATGTGATCCAGTATAAATAGGATGAGGTATTTTCATTGGTTCCTGTGGCCTCTCATGGCTTGCTGCTATTCCCAAGGGGAGACAGAAGTTTGTTCCACACAGTTGGAAAGTTTCTAGCCTCCAAGTGTCAAACAAGGAGCAGAGTAGCAACAATTTTCAAAGGAAAACAAAACAAGTAACTGGTAGTTCTATCTCCTTTTCTCTTCTAGTGTATATTCTAGCACTTCCCCATTTAAATTTTACTCTCTCACCTTTGTTTGAACTGCAGCTTGTGTTTACTTTGAGCCAATAAAAACTACAGAAAGGAAACATCTGTATTGTTGTCACAGATACTTCTAAGATACTCCAGCAAGGTGAAAATCTAATTAAAGATCACATGGGCAAATTTTCAGTGGATGATATTTTTAAGGTGGAACAAAATTTTGTACTATATCTGTTAATTTCACATATATGAAATTAAATTTGTGTCTAATTAGTATTTGTATTGTCTTGTATTTAATAGCATTTAAAATATGTATTATTTGATGACATTTGATCCTTGAGATAAATTGAAGGCTAGGTATGTTACACAGATTTATTTTAAAAACATACAAATAATTAGTAGAAGAGCCAACACAAAATCCTAGCAAATTCCTTACAAAAATTACCTGCCTGTGTTTAAAAACACTGTTGGTTGTAATTAGGTGAATTATTTAAGAAATTCTCTTTGATTTGCTGGTAGGTATTTTAAATAATATACAAACTTTCTGGAAGGCAAATTTAAAAACTTTTTTGCACCCTTTGACCCAGAAATTCTACTTCTAAGAATATATTCTAATTAAATAATTAGGTGTTTGCTCAAAGACTTAGCTACAATAAAGTCTCCCTAAGCATTGTTCATATACTTTTTTAGAGTAACAGTATAACTAATTGCTATAAAAAAGAAATTTAAACATTTTATAAGTCAACATAGAGAAAAGCATATTTCTTGCTCATACAAATTCCAAAATAGATGTCTTTGGCAATTGCACATGCATATGGTTATTCAGAGACTCATATTCCTTCCACCTTTTGATTCCTCCATTTCCTGAGAGCTAGAAGTCCTCTGAGGGAGATCCTCTGCCTTTGGTTGATTTACAGATATGGAGGTCACATGGAAGATGCATTATGCTGAGTCTGCAAGTGGCAATGATCACATTTGCTCTTGTTTCATTGGCTAGACATAGTCTATGGTTATGCAACAGTATGTAAGGCTGGGAAATGTACTCCAGCTGTGTTCTTAGGCAACAGAGAAAATGGATTTTGGTGAATAAGCAGTAATCTTTCTGAAACTCATAATTGTGAATATACTTTAAAATAAATTACATACATAGAGTACTGAGTGGTTACAAAAAAATTTTATCAGTGAATGCAATGAAAAGTTGTTCTTATATTGAGTGAAAAGTGTTGATTACAAACAGTGTTTTTGGCACAAATGTTATAACTGTTCACATGGTCCTCATGACTTATGATAACCCTTTAGTTATTAAAAGCTGACAGAGAAAAATTAATGAAATGATATGATCACAGTGATGTCATAATTCTTACTTTCCTCCCCCCTGCTTCTAAAGCTACATGTGTTTTTAGAACATACGAACTGATTGACATAAATTTGAAGGTGGATTTTGTCATTTCTTAGTTGGGTTAACTTAAACAAATTAATCAACTTATATGAGGTTACATTTATTTTCTTTTTTGAAAAATAAGAAAAATATTAATCCACTTCATGTGTTTACATAAAGATCAAGTGTAATTTTATATGGAATACACTTAGCAAAGTGTATAGTAGGTAGAAGGGACTTTAAAAAGCCTACAAATAATGAAGTGATGTCAATGCTAATTTGATGTCATGCAGCAAATCAAGTTATTCCAACTAGATAGTAACTTGTTGAAAATATCATATTCAAATTGACTACATTTTTTTTCTTTTCCTTAGTTTCTAATAGTTTAATATAATTTTAATGAAAGTTTCCTTCTTTTAAAACCCAGCATCTTGTTATAAGCCTTACAAAGTATATGCCATAGGCTCACAATCTTTATTCCTAGACTTAAAATAAATATTTTATTTTAATTATATTTGATATTGGGGAGTCCTGTTCTTGACTCAATATTAAGAACTGCCTTCTCACATTAAGGTAAAAGACTGTATGTATTGACAGACACTGTGGATTGCCTCCCAAACAGCCACTTTCTCCTTATCCCTCAATATTGGCAAAGTCTGCTTGTCTCTGTGGACCTGAAATTGTCAGACTCTGGCTATCCCAGTCTTTCTTGCATGTGATCCAGTCCTGTGTGTGTCAAAGGAGAAATCTACTGGGGACATCTTTGAGAGGTGTTCCTCCTGCTAGTGAATTGACTGTGGTCTCTGATATCTCAATTTCCTTGTATCCATAATCTGTGCTTTGTAGTTTCCCCCACCTGGAGGTGGAGTTTGTTTCCTCACTTTTTGAATTTAAGGTTGATCTCATGACCTAATTTTGACAACTGAAAATAGTGAAGTAATTGTGTACGATTATGGAGGTTAATCCCAAGAAAACTTGAAAGGTAGGGCTTCTGCTGTAACAAAAAAATAAGCTAGGTGGACTCTTTCCCCAGAAACACAATAATTTAACTGGTAAAAATTTAATAAATCAAGTATTTGTTTCTGGAAATTTTCCTAAGAACATAACACAAATAGAGAAACATTTATTCAATAAAATCTACTAAATTGGCAAAAATAGTGAGAGTTTGTGGAATTGGTGCAGCCATTTTGGACTATAAGGGGAAACACTGGCAACACCCTGAAGATAGGAATGTATCCTTGATAACGTCATAGACTCCCTGAACTGGCTACCTTTTGAGCTGTCTACTTACTGATTAGTATTTATGTGAGAAAATAAATTTCTGACTGTTTAAGAAATTTTAAACTAAGTATTTTATTTTTGTAGTGAATTGATATTTATATGATTCTCTGAATAGAACTGATCCATGGCAAAATCATGTATGGTGTAAAGTTTGTACTTGGCTGTGTTTTTTCTAAAGCACTGTTCCTTAATCACTTATTCTCCTCACCTGCCTGCAAAGTGTTTTATTCTCCAAAGACTGCTTTTCCTGGTCCAGTATGCATGCATTCCTGCATGCTCTCACCATTGGTATTTATGACTCATTCAGATCCAAGGTGTTGAATAACAAGTCTTTGCTAATCCAAATAGGATTACTTGTACTTAACATGTTCATAGCTTTTGTATCCCGGACTTGGTCAAATATGGTCAGTTATCATGAGACAAAAATGGGCTCATTAGAGATCTTTAAGTAAATGCTGAGTGCAGGTTTATTTTCAGAGCTCATTTTTATTGGCTTAGGTGTGTACATGGTGGATCTCACTGCAAAAGGCTCCTAAAAACATGGCATGACCTATACAGAAGTGAGTAATCTAATATAAGAATCCAAATTATCTGACTCCAAAAGGGGTATTGCCCTCAGAGGGTACATGCGTAACCTGTATGTCAGCTACTCGACTCCACTGAAACTCTATCCTGGAGGTGCAATCACTTCTAGGAAGCATTTTTAAATTCTTGCCTGTACATTGTAGTAATTACTTCAAAATTTATTATATTTTACCATCTCTCTTTTCTTTGCAAGAGCAATAACCATAAAAAATAGATAACAATGGATAAATAATTATGTGGTAATTGTGTTTTTATCTTTTGTTTTAGAAATCTTATCAGTCTAATTTTTTGTATTTGAAATACAGATAAAGAGGAACTACATATTGGGTTGGCCAAAAAGTTTTTTTTTTCCTCCATAAGATGGCTCTAGTAGTGCTTAGCTGTCTTTAACTTCATTTGAAAATATTTTCTTGGATTGTATTGTGACAGCTGTCATATCAGTGTGCATTTAAAAAAAGCTCATCAAAACTGGTGAATTTTTGTGTAGCCATTTTAATATTGAAGATGGAAGAAAATATGCAACATTTTCAGAATATTATGCTTTATTATTTCAAGAAATGTAAAAACACAACTGAGATGCAAAAAAAGTTCTGTGCAGTGTATGGAGAAGGTGCTGTGACTGACTGAACACCAAACGTGGCAAAAGTGGTTTGTGAAGTTTTACAATGGAGATTTCTCACTGGACGATGCTCCATGGTCAGGTAGACCAGCTGAAATTGGTAGTGATCAAATTGAGACATTAATTGAGAACAATCAATGTTATAACATGTGGGAGATAGCTGACATACTCAAAATATCCAAATCATAGTTATTGCTGAAAATAAAAATGTGTTTTTAATTTATGGAAAAATAACTAAATGAACTTTTTGGCCAACCCAATACATAAAATAAAACAGCAGACTTAAAAACAAACAAACAAAAAAAAAACAATGACATACAAGCTTCTGAATTTTAGTACACTTAACTTTCATAGGTGCTATTTCATTTTGCTTCTCAATTAATAAGAAAAGACAATAAATAAAGTTCATGATTATTTGTAGAACCAAGCCAGAGACTTGAAAGGAAATAGAGCTTCCTGCTCATGTAGCTGAGTAAGCTTGAAAATCCTTTACAATGATTATTTCTTTCCTGGGCTGCTTACTTTGAATTGCACACTTGCATTTTTCCCACAATAATAAAAATGTGTGGAGCTTATTCTTCTCACTTAACTAAATATGCTCAACACCTGAAGTCTGCTGTTGACCTGAACCCACTGTTGTTTAGAATTTGGCCTTACTGTGAAAATGTCATTTCCCAAGTGGTGATAGCCATTTATGGCTAAGAAAAGATTTAATTTCACAGTATCTGATCTTGTCACAGGGATGTTAGGAAAAAAATAGCAAGTTCCTGGTTATTCTTTGTATGGGAAGGAACAGCCTTCATTCAAGCCAAAGCACAAGCATTCTTGCTTTGAGTAATTTCATCTATGAATCAATTACTTATACCTTCATAAAAATTTAAAGTTATGAGTTTACTAATTATTAATAGAATTACAGAACAATACTAACTAAAGACATTTGTTAGACAAAACAGAGAATGCAAATATAGCTAATAAATCTTGGGTGGTTACCAAGTTAAGGTTTTTCAGGCCAATGATAACAAACATGAGGTTTTGACCCATTGATTCCAGTGCTGAGAATATACCCTAAAACCCCCAAAACACCAGTTCAGAAGAATATGCACCCCTATGTTCATACAACACTGTTTACTATAGCCAAGTGCTGGAAACAGCCTAAGTGCTCCTAAGTAGATGAGTGGATAAAAACGCTGTGGTACATTTACAAAATGGAATACTATGTGGCAGTAAAAAAGAAAGAATCCTTATGTTTTGTGATAGCATGAATAGAATGGAATTGGAGACTATTATTAATGCTAAGTGAAATAAGCCAGTTGGTGAAAGACAAATATATGATCTTACTTATAAGTAGAATCTAATGAACAAATAAACTAATGAGCAAAATAGAACTAGAGGCATAGAAACATGGAACAGATTGACAGCTGTAAGAAGGGAGATGGATACTGGGTAAAAGAAGGTGAAAGGACTAGTTAAAGAACATACGTGGATGACCCATGGATATGGACAACATTTTGGTATTGACTATGGGGGTAGAAGGTAGGCTAGGTGGAGAGGGGAAAGGGGAAAAATTGGGAATCTGTAATAGCATAAACAATAAAATATTTAAAGATAAAATAAAATTAAAAATGAGGATTTTAGTCAGGGATAGATGGCTAGATGTGCAGAAGAGCAAAGAAAATAGTAAGCAATAGAGAAATGGATGTTCGGTTAAAATCTAAGCAAAGTGAACACAGGATTTTAAAATGTTTATTTTGGTACTTCATTGAGTAGCAAAATGATGTAGGCTTTTGGAAGAGAAATACGATGCAATGATTTTTTTTAATGACCATGTCAGTCATTTGTCTACCCAATAATGAATTTCTCCTTTATCTCCACTCTGCCACCCTTATGCTTCGTTGTTATTAGAATCAATATTTTGCTCACATTATCATTGCTTCTGAACCATTCCCTACCTCATGATTATGTATTTTTTTCATTTTTTTAAAAATTATTTTATTGTTGTTCAATTACAGTTGTCTGCATTTTCCCCCCACCATTTCCCCCCAACCCAGCCAAATCCACCTCCATCCCTTAGGATTATGCATCTTGATTAATCTAAATCAGGGAATGGTAGCCAACTGTTTTCAGGATGGCTGCCTGTTTTATAAATAAAATTTACTGGAACATACCATGCCCTGTTATTTAGTGTCACTTATGGATTCATTCCTACTACAACCTAAAATAAGTTGTTTTTTTCAAAAAAATAATATTTGTTCTGTGTGCAAAAATGGGAAATATAGAAGTTTATGAAGAAAAGAATTAAAACAATACAGAATTATATTATTAAAAATTATAGTCACTCACACCATTCAGAGACACGTGCAAATAATACCTCAGTGCATTCTCTTCCCTTTTCTATCTTCTTTACAAGAATTTAATTACCATATATATTTGCTTTGTAACCTTGTGTTGAGATTTTTTGATGTCATTAATGTATTATGATATCACTATTGGTTGTACTGTAGTCAGATGGATATATTACCATTTACTTTACTAGCTTCAGGGCTCCTGTGTTACACAATTTCATGAGGAACTTGCATTTTATTTTCGTATTTCCATTACATTTTGCATTATGTATTGAATTTGCATTTGTATTATATTCTACATATAAAACACCATTATATGGTCAAACAATTGTGCTTGAGCAACCCAGCCATGACTGATATCTTATTAAACATCTAAGTTGTGTCCATTTTTTCCTAATTATTCCATAATAGTCATTCCATAATAGTCATTCCACATATACAATAGTTTAATCTCCAAACCTTCCTCATTTTGTCCAAATTTTTTATCCTACACCCACAAACTTCTTAATAACAGTACATTTATCCCATTCTTACCATCTTTTTTTGCTGTTGTCTTTTTTCCAGTTTGATCTCTTGCAAATCACTTACATTTCTTATTCAATTTCTCATCTTAAGATACCACTGATGTGGTACTAAATAGAAACAAAAATAAATGGATTCAGTTCTTTTTCTCAATTCTATTTCCATTCCTTTCCCTAAGAATGGCCATTTGGAAAAAAACCCTTCATTGTATTTAACAATATTCTTTCTATTGTTTGCCTTTCTCTTAAAACTGGCTTTAATGGGAATCACAACTTTGACTTATTTGGTCTCTATTTTATGCAAATGAATGGTTCACTACTACAAAGCAAATGCAAAGGTTCTCCACATATCAGAGTAACCAGGAGCCACAAGAGGAAGTCTCCACATTTCAGAAGTATGAAACAAACAGGTCTTGGGTGGTTGCATTTCCTTCTAATGGGTCTGTTTCTATAGGAACATGATTGTTCACATCTTTGGAAAGGACCAGAGGAGTTCCATGCTCTTCATCGCAAACTCCTTTGCTGTGTCTTCTGAAATCTGAAGTAAACCTTAAAAATGAGTGGCAAAGTTCTCTTTAAAAGAACTAGTTACACTAGGATCCATTCCTTAATTCTTTAGTAAGAAAAAGAACAGTTGGTTATGTGATAGGCACTAATCCAGGATTCCTTTTTTTTATTTTTTAAAAATATATTTTATTGATTATGCTATTATGGTTTTCCCATGTTTTCCCCTTGATCTCCCCCCCTGCCCTGCACCCCACAGTCCTACAGCTTTCCCACCCCTTAGTTCATGTCCGTGGGTTGTACATATAAGTTCTTTGAGTTCTGTTTCCTATAGCATTTTTGACCTCTCCCCATCTATTTAATGCCTACCAATTATGCTGCTTCTTCCCTGTACCTTCCCCCCATACCTCCCTTCCCCCTCCCCACTGAAAACCTTCCATGTGATGTCCATTTCTCTGATTCTGTTCCTGTTGTAGTTGTTTGCTTAGCTTTTGGTTTGGTTGTTTTTTTCTCTTGCTTTTAAGGTTCATTTGTTGATAGTTGTGAATTTGTTGTCATTTTACTGTTCATAGTTTTGATCTTCTTTTTCTTAAATAAGTCCCTTTAACATTTCATATTAGAAGCACTTGGTGATGATGAACTCCTTTAACTTGACCTTATCTGGGAAGCACTTTATTTGCCCTCCCATTCTAAACAATAGTCTTATGGGAACTCCTTTGTAGGTAAGTGTCCCCTTTTCTCTTGCTGCTTTTAAGATTCTCTCCTTATTTTTAACCTTGGGTAATGTAATTCTGATGTGCCTTGGTGTGTGCTTCCTTGGGTCCAACTTCTTCGGGACTCTCTGAGCTTTCTGGACTTCCTGGAAGTCTATTTCCCTTGCCAGTTTGGGGAAGTTCTCCTTCGTTATTTGTTCAAATAAGTTTTCAGTTTCTTGCTCTTCCTCTTCTCCTTCTGGTACCTCTCTGATTCAGATGTTGGAACATTTAAGGTTGTTTTGGAGGTTCCTAAGCCTCTCCTCATTTTTTTGAATTCTTGTTTCTTCATTCTGTTCTTGTTGACTGTTTATTTCTTCCTTCCGATACAAATCATTGATTTGAGTCCCAGTTTCCTTCCTGTCACTGTTGGTTCCCTGTACATTTTTCTTTATTTCACTTTTCATAGCCTTCACTTTTTACTCTATTTTACGACCATACTCAACCAACTCTGTGAACATCCTGATTACAAGTGTTTTGAACTGTGCATCTGATAGGTTGGCTATCTTTTCATCGCTTAGTTGTATTTTTTCTGGAGCTTTGAAATGTTCTTTCATTTGGGCCATTTTCCCCCCACTTCTTAGTTCCTTACTATGTATAGTAAGGGGCAGAGCCTTAGGTATTTGCCAAGGCAGGGCAACCTTGTTGGGGAGGGGTCTGAGATGGAACAGTACCACTTGTTCAGCTCTCTGTTGGCTTTCAGTCACTTCCACCATGACCCACAGGCAAATTGCACCCTTCTGGTGCTGATTCCTGGGTAGGTGGTTTTGTGTCTGTGCTAGGACCCTGTGGGTCTCTCCATTGAAGTCTCCTGTGAGGCTGGGAGTTCCACCTCAACTCCCATAGGTTTCTTCAATCAGAGGTTTTGAAGTTTTATTTCCCCTCACTGGAACCCTGGGTTACACGATCTGTCTCACTCCCAGTTGTTCCTCCTGGTTTATCTGCATGCAAATATGGGACTACCCACTCCACTAGCCACCATTTTGCCTGGTCCTCCAGCTGCCACCTTGCCACAAGTCCTCTACATTTGGTCACCTGTCTCCACTCCTCCTACCAATCTGGATGAATGTTTCTTCCTTAACTCCTTAGTTGTTGGACTTCCATACAGTTCGATTTTCTGGGAGTTCTGTTTTTTTTTTTAATTTTTTATCCTTCTTTTAGTTTTGAGAGGAGGCACAGTGTGTCTGTCTATCCCTCTGTCTTGGCCGCCATATGTTGTAATTTTTTTTTTTTGACTGAAACCTCTGCAGGGTTAAAAAAGTCCCTTTAACATTTCTTTTTTTAAAATTCTATTTATTTATTTGTAGAAAGAGGGGAAGGGAGGGAAAGAGGGAGAGAAACATCAATGTTGCCTCTCATGGGCCCCCCACTGGGAACCTGGCTTACAACCCAGGCATGTGCCCTGACTAGGAATTGAATCAGTGACCCTTTGATTTTCAGACTGCGCTCAGTTCACTGAGCTATTCCAGCCAGGTAACATTTCTTGTGATATTGATTTGCTGGTGAAAAACTCCTTTAGTTTTTTCTTGTCTGGGAAGCTGTATGTGTTCTTCAAATCTAAATAACAGCTTTGCTGAGCAGAGCAGTATTGGTTGTAGGTTCTTGCTTTCCATCAGTTTGCATATGTCTTACAAATCTTTCTGGCCTGTAAAGTTTCTGTTGAGAAATCAGCTGACAAATCTTATGGGAGCTTCTTTGTAGGTAACTAATTGCTTTTCTGATTCTCTCTTTGTCTTTAACCATTGGCATTTTAATTAATTAATTAATTAATTTTTAAATTATTATTCTATTACAGTTGTCACAGTTGTTCCAATTTTTCCCCCTTTGCCCTTCTCCACCTAGCTCATTCCCAGAGGCTCCTTATACTATCCTCATTTTATTTTTTCTTTTTGCTCTTCTGATGGGTGTTTTCTGCTTCATTATTTTCCATGTTTCTCACTAGATCCTCTGCTTCATCTACTGCACTATTGATTCCCTATAATGTATTCTTTATTTGAATTAATGTATTTTTCATTTCTGACTGGTTCCTTTCCATGTTTTCTAGTTTCATTTTTATGTTTCCTCTCTCTTCGTTGAAGTTCTCACCAATGGAATTCAGTATATTTAACAAGATTGGAAACTTGATTGCTCCAAGAAAAAGGAAAAATATAACTAAGAGGTTTCATCTTGTGTATATCATAAAGAGAACATTGCTGTTTTTAATGAACTATTCATTTCCTTTGCAGAATATGGGTTCAGGCAATCAAGCAAATTATTTGTAACAATGTCTATGACTTACTAGCTTATTTCATTAAAGCATCAAGTTAATGAGTCTAAGTTTCAGATGCATCCCCAAGTGAGCCAATAAATTTACTCTGGCTTAGAACCAACAACTCTATGCAGATTCAACCAGCCATCTTGCAAAATTTTTCCTTGAGACTGGTTGAGTATGAGTGGATGTCTCAGTGCAAATTTACTCTCACCATCTCCTAGAAAATCCACTCAATGTTGTGTCAAGAGTGATTCTCTTCATAAAGAAACAGGAGTTTCTTAGTATAGATGTTACAAAGCCTGATGGTTTAGCATATGGACATCCCACGTAAGCTGATTTTGTATCCTGGTTCCAGCTTACTAAACATCTGATTCTGGGAAAATTACTTACCCTCTCTTCTTCAGTTTCCCCATGTGAGAAGTAGGTCAGATAGTAGAATATAATTCATAGGGTAATTAAAAGGATAAACTGAATTGACATATTTAAAGTTTTTAGTGTAACCCCTCACACATTAATAACCACTCAGAAAATGTTACTAAATAAGTTCTCATTTTAGGAGGTGGCTTCTCCACTGAGGTGATGGTGGCAAAACTCAAAAGATCCTACACATTTTTACTTGTGACTCCGTTTGGTTTCAGTACAAAGGGCAATGGCTATGAGTTCCACATAGGTAGTATTCTTTGGCAGGCCTGGATCTCCTATCTTTATGGAATGTATTAAATTGGATGTGACCTACCACCAGCTAATTGGCCTTTAAATGAATGCAAATGGAGGGCCAGACTTCTATCCCTCAGCTTAGTGAGTAAGAGATTTTAACTTAGCACTCTGTCTTTTGTGGAATAAGTTATTGAAAACTCTCTGCGTGGCATTTTCTAGTTTTACCTGATCTCTGTTTTTTTAATTCAATGGTGCTCTGAGTGAGAGGTTGTGTATGAAGAATTTAACCATGAAAAATCTCAATCTTTTTAGTAGTATTATATGTCTTGACCATCTCAGGAATTTTATTGGCAGGTTATCATGAACCTTCTGTTATAGAGATTGGAATGTAACACTGGATGAGATAAACAGATGGTGATTAGAGATTTTCCACTTTCTACTGAGATATTTGAAAATATTGAGAAAAATTAGAATCACCATTCAAGGAGAAACATATCCAGATACCTTGTCAGTTAAAATTATTACCTGAAGCAAAAGTTTCTCTCCAAACACAAACTTTATTTTTTATTTAAAATAATTTCTTTTCACTTTCTGTAGTGTCCAAGCCATTCTTCTAAGAATAAAGGTGAAAATTATATAGTATTTGGAGAAGCTGTAATTTTTTTATGCAGGCTATAACATTTTCCTTATAGTAGTCATTAGATCTATCTATAAATAATTTGTCTGACATTTAATATTTGTAAATCTCTCTAAACAGTACTATGTATATAAAAACTCGAAACCTGAGTACAGCTTTGTCACACTAGTTGGGTCCCACATTTACAGGACCAGTTTCAATCTGTATTTACTTGCTAGAAATGCAGTATCATTTCTCAGGCTAATATATTTCTGGTGCCCCTCAAAGATGTTCATATCTTAGTCCCCAGGATCTGTGACTATGTTACCTTGTACCACAAAAGGAACTTTATAGCCCTGGCTATAAAGGGTAGCTCAGTTGGAGCATCATCATCCTATACACCAAAAGATTGCGGGTTCTTTTCCAGTAGGGGCACATACCTAGATTGTGGGTTCTATCCCTGTCAGTGAGTATATAGGAGTGAACCAATCAATGTTTCTCTCTTGCATCAATGTTTCTCTCTCTCTCTTCCTCTCTCTCTCTTTCTCTCTTTCATCAATGAACACATCTCTGGTGAGGATTAAAACTTTTTAAATAAAGGATTTTACAGATATGATTTATTTTATTTTTTAGCTTTATTGAGGTATAAGGGACAAATAAAATTGTAATATATTTAAAGTATTTGGTGAAAAGCCACTGTCTTCAAGTCATAGGAATTGTATGACAGGAAATTTGAAGAATGAAGCTTGCCCCTGGGGAGCTGACAATCCTATGGACTACAGGTAAGGACATATGTAAGCATACAAGGCAGTGTGTGATATGGACTATAGGTGATATTGAGTGGAAAGAATAGAGTTTCACCATTTGAAGGACCTGGATTATTTATACCACTTATCATTTCCTGTTGTCATTGATTTCCTCATATTCATTTTTTTATCTGAAAATGGGCAAAGTAACTTTAATTCACAAATTGCTGAGGATTAAATAAAAGGATTGATTGATTGTTTTTATTGATTATGGCAACAAATACAGGATGAAACAGGATGCAAAAGTAGGTTTCCGGTTGTTGGTATGGAAAAATAATACAATAATTAATGAGTAACAGTAGAAAAATCAACTCTGTGGTTTGCATACTCAACAACCATAAATCCACTTTTGCCCTATACTGTATGTGCCTAGTGTCTCTTATGTGTTGGATACTATTCAAAGTTCTTGGAATATATTTGTGAATGAAATAAAGTCCCAGTATTTATGAATCTTATATTGTGCTAAGAAGAGATATGCAATAAACAAATAAGTGAATAAATAGAATATCAGTTAATGAAAAATGTTATATAGCTAAAAAACAAAAAGCCAAACATAGGTCATAGAATGGCTGGAACAGAGAGGGGTAGTGCAGAGGAGGGATATCCCAGCATAATTGCACAATTCCTGATGTTGTGTGCTCACCAGGCAGGCCAACAGTGATCAAGTTTTATCTCCATTCCCTCTGTAACTTTCCTTCTCTCTCTCTTAAAATTTTGCTGCTATTTCCAGTGGAATAAATCCCTCTTTGCTTGCCAGAGATATTTCCTAGCTTGTTTTAATAATATTAATGTGTTAGGTTAAAATTTCCAAGACAAATTAAGCTTGAGATATAAAAAAGATAGGTGAGGTGAGGGTGTTGGATGATGGAGGGAAGAAAGAGCCAGAGAGGGCAAGGATGCCTTTGATTTACCACAGGATGTTCAGACTCCCCTACCGAAGAAAGCAAACAAACAGCAAACTGCCTGAATCATGGTGCTGTTTCAGAAGGGCAGGGAATTCCTAAATGCTGACTGATGTAGTCTACATGACTGTGTTGAATAACAGCCTAACATTAATTTTCAGTTCTTTGGAATTTTAATATTTTTAATAGTTTTATTTCCTCGACTATGAAAGGTTTCTGTCCTTATCTTAGTTCAAATTCCTACCACTTGTGCTTTCCTTTTTCAAGAGCAAGAAACTGCCCCCCCCACCACTTTCTCCCTTCTCAAGATTTTTTCTCTTCCTTTTCCCTGTTAATTTTTTTAGAGAATTATCTATTCAAATTTTCCTCATGACCTTACCACTTACTCACTGTAATCTGGGTTTTCTGGCAACCTATTGGTAGTTTCTGCTCTTATCAGTCTACTGAAATAATTTTATCAAATGTAAAAACTTTGCCAATTTGCCAATTTTGATGATCCATTCAGAGTTCTTTTCCTTTTTGATCTCTCTGTATCATCTGAGTTCCGTTTACCTCTCTGCCTCTAGGTTTATTTATTCTTTTGGTTTTTCATTTTTTCTAGATATTCAGTAAAATTATTTATTTTTTTCTCTTTGTCCCCTGAATATAGGCATTTTTTGAGACTTCATTTTTAACCCTCTTATATTTTCTCTCTTTTGGCATTTTTTTCCTTTTTTAGTATCCTCAATCTGTCTCTCGAAATCTAGGCCCAAATTCCTAACTACCAGTTGAACATTTCCATCCATGTTCTCTCATCAGCTTCTCAATTTAAGCATATCAAAGATGTGGTTCATTTTCTTCCTCTGATGTCTCAAATCAGGTATCTAAAAAGTCTCATGGTCAGGCATTTCTTTCAAGCAATGTAACTGGAAAGTAATACATGAAAACAAGATATTCAGTTCTTCAATTGCTCATACTTTTCATTGTGTTACCCAGTAATGGTTTTAAGATAGTTCAGTATACATTTTTAAGAAAAATTTTCAAAATGGGAGACAATATACTTTTCTAAAACAGAACATAAGAATTCGAGTATTTGAAACCCATTTCTAGAAGATTCTTTAGGAGAGCTACTCCATTTTAACACATTATCATTCTATTATGGAGCCTCACCATGGCTGTTTATATGGTAAGTTTCTAAGTTCTAAGTTGTCTTAGACTGAAAGTTATTTTATTTTCTATTTTATGTAAGTCCTATTCTGAATATCATAATTCTCTATAGAGGTTGGAAAAGTCTATGGTGATATGAGTATTATTTAAAATACCTATTTAGGTTTTCTATCTCATAACCACCTGATAATTTATTGCATAAATACCAGGTTTAAAAATTGTTTTTCTTCCCAAGTCTCCAGCTGCTGCCAGGTCAGGCACTGAATGAGCTTGTACCGCTCATTATAAGCAGTGTTTCCTGTCAATAGGAAGGAGGAAGCAGTGCTTTTGGATGAACCCTCATTGTCCTGGCTGGAACAGTGATCATCAGGCAGTGATAAGGCCCTTTTTCAGTCTGCATGATCTGTGTGATTCTGACTAACCTTGTTAAGGAGAAGAGGAAAGAAGGGGCAGGCACAAATAATGTTGGCTGCACTATTTCTTTCCTTGGCCTCTCATATCCCAGCAACCAATAGAATCTAAAACACACTAAGATAGTTATTTTAAATAACCAGAATATTTATCTTGCCACAGTTTTGGATCTTATCACTTTGAAAAGTGAATATAAAATTATATCATCACATCAATTACAAAAAAGGTAATTAATGGACTCTCTTTTTAATTAAAATTGGCTACTGTAATATGTTCTAGATTGTGTTTGATTTATTTTTAAAACTTTTATTTGGAGTAATTCTATAGTCTATCATCTTCACTTAAAAAGATTATGCCACAGTGTCTCCCTGTGTTTCACCTTTATATATTCCTCACGATTTCCATCTCATTCTTGTTTCCTTCAGTGGGCCCTTATATTTAAAAGATGCTTCTTAAATATTTGTTGAATAAATGCTTGATATAATGAAAGATATCAGTTTGTATTTCCTTTACAAAAAACTTGACAAGGTATGGTATTTTCTGTTATATTAAAAATTATTTTTAAGATGTTAAAGCAAAACTATCATTCCCACTTTCCAGATGACAAAACTGAACCCACAAAATGAGATGAGTGTGTAGTGAGTAGAGAGGGTGGTAAATCAGATGTCTGGGGAGTGGACTGGCATGTAGATAACTAGCACATTAACAGTAGTCTCTGATTTTAGCTGTTTCCAGGGGCCTATGATCCTAAAATAGAATAAAAAGACTCCTACAATTTAAAAAGCATTTTTGTAAGGAAAATTAATAGTGATAAAGCTAAGGGAAAAATTGAAGGGCAGATAAAAGATGATTTGTTGTGACTCCTTTACCCAGAGGTCAACAGTAGCATGGTTCCATTGTTCAAAAGCATTTATATTGAACATGGCATCTTGTGATGTTCCATCTCAAATGCTCCCTATCATAAAATTCTATTTAAAATTAGTAAAGGTCAGAATGGGCTCCTAAATCCAGTTAGAGTGGGATTTGAAAAGTATTTTCCAGGTAAATGTAGGAAAGCAAAAAGCAAAACAAAACAAAATTAAATAAAAACAAAAGTTGTATTTATTTCTTATAATTACTACATTTTAAAATAAAATATTTGTAGCTTTTTCCATTGGGAGTACAGTGGAAGTTTAAGGGCTTTAGATTTATATAATTGGGTTTGAGTCTCAGATATAATATCTTGAAACTTTATTAAATCGAGTTGAGCTAAATGACCTTATTTTTACAATGTTAAAATATAAATGAGCAATAATGCAAGACAGTGTTGAGCACAGCAATAGTTAATTAGTTAATTTAGTTTTTACTACCATTATTAGTTTAAAATACTTTTCTTTTTAGTCACCAGTTTTATCTGTATTTATAATGGTACTGATTCAAGTGTTAACCTTTTCCTGACCAATGAGTGACATTCTTTCTGAGTGAATATCCTAGGTGCCATTCATATTGATTATGTGTGAGAATAATGTCTACTTGCAAAAGAACACTTTTCTGAACAAAACATAGAAATGTGTGATAGATATGTGATATTATTTACTTCTGTCACTAGCTGAGCATTGTTTACTTGAATTTATGCCATTAAATAGCATTTTACTTTATAGAATTCAGGGCTCATGGTGTGTATGTATGTGTATATGTTAAACTAAGCAGGTAAATGTCCTGGTGAAGATGGAAGTGACAGTGTTTGACTTGTTTAGGCAAGATGTATTTAACCTGAGTTTCAGAGTTTACAATAATACAAATGTATGATCTAATATAAGAAACGTGGTGAGATACCGAAGTAACAGATTTCTTTTAGGCCAAAAACTGTCCTAAAATTTGTTACAAAAAAAAAAAAATAGAATAGCATGTAAGGCAGAATTTTCAGTATGCATCTGGAAAATATTCTGAACATGTTCTATAGATGTTCTGCACTTCAGAGACATGTATTTTCAAATTCATTTAAATCCAAGAAATTAAAATGATAAGATGAGGGGGACTTCCAGCAAGATGGAGGAATAGGTGGACGCACTGTACCTCCTCACACAACCAAGATTAGAACAACAATAATTTACAGATAGAATAACACTCAGAACTGATAGAGGATTTATCTAAATGGAAGTCGGACAGCCAAGAAGTTGAAGTAGACTCGTACATCCAGACTGGTAGGAGGCGACGAGCCAGGCAGGCGCATGGAGGTCGGGGAAAATTTGGCGTGAAATCAGCGCGACAGCCATCCGGGGTGCAAGAATGCAGCGGTGATCCCTGAGTACGCAAGCTGCGGCTGGCGGACCCAGTGAGGCAGCGATTGTGGACCAGGGCAGAGCTCGCAGCCCAGGATCCCAAAGAAGGGTCTGAGCCCAGGAGAATGGAATTACCGCCATTGTTCCCTCCCGTCCCTGTTCTCGCCCCCGCCCCCACATATAATGTCACAATCTAGCGACCAGGGTGCCCAGCCCCGGTGAACACCTAAGGCTCCGCCCCCCACCGTAACAAGAGCGACCAGACCGCGGGGGGGTGGGGTGGGGGAGGAGAGACAGGGAAAGACATAAGACATATTTCCAACAGAACAGATCAGTCCCCTAAGACTCATCCTTTTGAGCAACCAAGAAATAGCCAATCTATCAGATGCACAGTTCAAAACACTGGTGATCAGAAAGCTCACGGAATTGGTTGATTTTGGGCGCAATTTAGATGAAAGGATGCAGGTTACCATAAAAGAGATGCAGGAAGATACGTGGAGGAGAGCCAATAGTGAAAGGAAGGAATCTGAGTCTCAAAACAATACAGTGGACCAGAAGGAAGATAGAATCAACCAAGCAGGAAAGCATGATGAAATAAGAATTCAAAAAATCGAGGAAAAAACTTAACAGCATCCAGGACACCTTTAAACATTCCAACATCCGAATTATAGGGATACCAGAAAGGGAAGGGGAAAAGCAACAGATTGAGCACGTATTTGAACAAATAATAAAGGAGAACTTCCCCAATCTGGCAAAGGGAACAGTCTTCTAAGAAATCCAAGAAGCTCAGAGAGCCCCAAAGAAGTTGGACCCAAGAAGAAACACACCAAGGCACATCATAATTACATTAGCCAAGGTAAAAACAAAGGAGAGAATCCTAGAAGCAGCAAGAGATAAGGGGACAGTAACCTACAAAGGAGTTCCCATCAGACTGTCAGCTGATTTCTCTAAAGAGACCTTACAGGCAAGAAGGGGCTGGAAAGAAATATTCCAAGTCATGAAAGACAAGGACCTACATCCCAGATTGCTCTATCCAGCAAAGCTCTCATTTAGAATGGAAGGGAAGATAAAGTGCTTTTCAGATAAGGTCAAGTTAAAGGAGTTCATCATCACGAAGCCCTTATTTTATGAAATGCTAAAGGGACTTAGCTAAGAAAAGAAGATAAAGAAAAGACATGTATAGTAAAAGGACAGCAAACTCACAATTATTAACAACCACACCTAAAGCAAAACCAAAAGAAACTAAGTAAACAACTAGAACAGGAACAGAACCACAGAAATGGAGGGCACATGGAGGGCTAGCAGCAGGGGGGGGTGGGAGGAGGAGAGGGGGGAAAAGGTGTAGAGAATAAGTAGCATAGAATGTAGGTTGAAAATAGATAGGGGGAGGGCAAGAATAGTACGGGAAATGTAGAAGCTAAAGAACTCATAAGTATGACACATGGACATGAACTAAAGGGGGGAATGTGGGTGGGAGAGGGGGTACAGGGTGGAGGGGAGAGAAGGGGGAAATGGGACAACTGTAATAGCATAATCAATAAAATACATTAAAAAATGATAAGATGAAATCCATTAGTTTTAACTGCTTTTGTAATGATTCTAACATAATGCTATTGAAAGTAACATGTGGTAAGCATGGTATTTGGGGGTATACAGTTGAAAACTATACTAGATATGTACATATACCTTCAAATTTGTATATATACCTGGTATATTTCCAGAGTAAGGGTTCAAGTCAAAAGTGCTGGCTTGTGTTTGTCTACTGTCCTTCCTCCCCTCATATACCATTCTGATCTTCCTTATAACCCTTTTCCATCTCACTGTCCTCCCTAACACACAGAATAGGGTTATTATGTAATGCAGCTTAAAAGGGATATATGCACAATAAATGGTGCTCCCTGCAGTTGTGGAATACTCAGCCTGTTGACCATAGGCAATAATCCTGTCTAAAATCTGGCAAAAATACGTATCTAAAGAAATAGTAGCTTGGAAGTTCAAATTGATGATGCATATACTTTCTTCTTAACAAAACTATGTCTTTGTAATTAACCTTTTCCCTTTTCTCCCAGCTTTCTCATCCTACCTATACCCCAGGTTACAAGTATAAGCAATTACACAACTGATCATTTGACTTCTTAAACTATCACCTTATTTTGTGACATTTTTTAAAATCCTATTAACATAGAAAGTCTTTGGAGTTTTCTCTCCTTCTCTCTGTTTTTAGAATGGAGAGCAATATCCTACCTAAACCTCTCAATATATCTCAAGGTTAAAAGTAACTTAATATACAATCAAAAGAATCACTACTTTTCTTTTGGTTTGTTCTAGATAGTGTTTTGTCACTGACAGCAGAAATGGGATTTAAGGAAGGGCTTGAATAAACTCCACAACATTGTTTTCAAAAGCTAAGACATATACAAAGCCTGTCCAGAAAGTCTCCAGCCATGTAATATGAAAAATGGAAACATTTACTGAAAAAGATACAAGATACAAGAAAGATTGTACATAGGACAATGACACCTCAGTCCTCTTCAAAGTAGGCACCTTGGGATGTCACACAGTTCTCCTATTGCCATGATCGGCCTCATTATATTTTCCTGAATCTCATCAACTGTCTGAAATCTCTTTCCTTTCAAAGGTGATTTTAGTTTTGGGTAAAGTGGGAAGTCACAGGGCACCAAATCTGGGCTGTAGGGAGATGAGTCACCTGGGTGATTTGATGTTTCAACAGAAAACTCTGCGTGAAATTTGATGCCTGAGTGGGCATATTGTTGAGATGAAGCTGTCAATCACCAGTTGCCCATAGCTGCAGCCCTCTGAATGATTTGCACAGTTTGCACAGTGGAATGTTCAGGCTTAATACATAATTTGGTGTAGATTCATTGTTCTACTTGCTCAGTTATTTTTTAAAATAATTTATTGTTATGTTATTATAGTTGTCCCATTTTTCTCTCCCCTTTATTACCTTCCACCCTGCACTACCCCTCCCACTAGCATTCCCCCCTCTTAGTTTGTGTCCATGGATCATATATATAAGTTCTTTGTCATCTCCATTTCTTATACTATTCTTAACCTCCCCCTGTCTATTTTGTATCTACAGTTTATGCTTCTTATTCCCTGTACCTTTTTCCCCATTCCCTGTCCTCCCCCTCCCTGCTGATAACCATCCATGGTATCTCTATTTCTGTGAATCTGTTCCTGTTCTAGTTGTTTGCTTAGTTCATTTTTATATTTGTTTTTGGTTTTTTTTTTTTTAGGTTCAGTTGTTGACAGTTGTGAGTTTGTTGTCATTTTACTGTTCGTATTTTTGGCCTTCTTTTGCTTAGATAAGTCCCTTCAACATTTCACATAATAAGGGTTTCGTAATAATGAACTCCTTTAACTTGACCTTATCTGGGAAGCACTTTATTTGCCCTTCTATTCTAAATAATAGCTTTTCTGGGTAGAGTAATCTTGGATGTAGGTCCTTGCTTTCCATGACTTTGAATGCTTCTTTCCAGCCCCTTCATGCCTGTAAGATTTCTTTTGAGAAATCAGCTGCCAAAAATCTTGATTTTTGAGAAATTTAGAGTGGAGCTACTGGCATTTTTCCCTCTCTGACCCTTCCCCCACATACAGCATCACAAGGCAGCATTGTGGGTTTCTTCACCCTAGTGAATACCTAAGGCTATGCCCTTACAACATAACAGAAATGCCAAGACAAAGAAATATGGCCCAAATAAAAGAACAGATCAAAACCAGAAAAACAACTAAGCAATAACGAGATAGTCAACTTATCAGAGGTAGAGTTCAAAACACTGGTAATCAAGATGCTCACAGAAATTGTTGTGTATGGTTGCAAAATAGAGCAAAAAGTGAAGGCTATGAAAAGTGAAATAAAGAAAATATACAGGGAACCAACAGTGAAGGGAAGGAAACCAGGACTCAAATCAATGATTTGGAGCAAAAGGAAGAAATAAACATCCAGCCAAAACAGAATGGAGAAACAAGAACTTAAAAAAATGAGGAGAGCCTTAGGAATCACTGAGACAACTTTAAACGTTCCAACATTCAAATCATAGTGGTGCCAGAAGGAGAAGAACAAGAGCAAGAAACTGAAAACTTATTTGAATAAATAACGAAGGAGAACTTCCTCAAACTGGCAAGGAAATAGACTTCCAGGAAGTCCAAGAAGCTCAGAGAGTCCCAAAGAATTTGGACCCAAGGAAGTACACACCAAGGTACATCATAATTACATTGCCCAAGATTAAAAATGAGAGAGAATCTTAAAAGCAGCAAGAGGAAAGGAGAGAGTTACCTACTTGCTCAGTTATTTTGAATGTGATGGCCACACAGTACACATGCTCACTCAATGGCATTTACTACCCCCACTGTCTAGTACTGTGAAGTTGTCATTGTTCATGCATGGGCATGCTAGTCCACTCTTCTTGGCTGTTAGGTTACAATGATGTTGTACAAATTGTTCTTATTATTTTAACCATTGTTAGTCTTTTTCTGAATAGACCTTGTACACTGACATGTTTTACTTTTTGTTAATAGCCTAATTTTCATTTAGTATTTATGAGTTGCCTAAAATCTTCTTATATTGATGTTTGTTTTTCAAAGAGTAAAGCCAATTGTGAAATAGTTTGGGTCCATTACATAAAGTAGACTAATAATATGATCATCTTGTGGTTTTGAAGCCATAAGAAAATTTCTGATTTTCTTATTCTTACTGTATGTTAAGACTTATAAGGCAGTAGGACTTCCAGCCAAGATGGAGGCATAGGTAGATGCACTGTGCCTCCTCACACAACCAAAAGAAGGACAACAATTTAAAAACAAAAAACAACCAAAACTGACAGAAAATTGAACTGTATGGAAGTCTGGCAACCAAGGAGCTAAAGAAGAAACATCCATCCAGACCAGCAGGAGGGGCAGAGATGGGCATCTGGGTGGAGAGGACTCATGGCAAAGTGGCGGTAGAGGACCGAGGAGGGCAAAATGGCGGCTGGCAGACCCAGCAAAGTGGTGGATTATGGAGCAGGGAGTGAAAGGCTGCAGCTTGTTGGCAAGGCAGAAGCTGGTGGACTGGCAAGACTGTGGGTGGTAGAGCAGGCAGTCCCACATTTACCTGCAGATAAATCAAGAGGAACACCTGGGGAGCAAGACAGACCTTTAGCTTGGGGTCCCAGTGTCATAAAGAAAATAAAGCCTCAAGCCTCCCAAGGAGGAACACACCAAGGCACATCATAATTACATTATCCAAGATTAAAATTAAGGAGAGAACCTTAAAAGCAGCAAGGGAAAAGAAGACAGTTACCTGCAAAGGAGTTCCCATCACACTGTCAGCTGATTTCTCAAAAGAGACTTTATAGGCAAGAAGGGGCTGGAAAGAAGTATTCCAAGTCATGAAGGGCAAAGACCTACATCCAAGGTTGCTCTCTCCAGCAAAGCTTTCATTTAGAATGGAAGGACAGATAAAATGCTTCTCAAATAGGGTCAAGTTAAAGAAGTTCATTATCACCAAACCCTTATTATATGAAATGTTAAAGGGACTTATCTAAGAAAAAGAAGATAAAAAAACTATAAACAGTAAAATGACAACAAACTCACAACTTTCAACTACTAAACCTAGAAAACAAAACCCAAAACTAAGCAAACAACTAGAACAGGAATAGAAATGGAGATTACATGGAGGTTTAGCAACAGAGGAGTGGGATGGGGAGAGTGGGGAAAAGGTATAGAGAATAAGTAGCATAAATGGTAGGTAGAAAATAGACAGGGGGAAGGCAAGAATAGTATGGGAAATGTAGAAGCCAAAGAACTTATATGTATGACCCATGGACATGAACTAAAGGAGAGGAATGTGGGTGGGAGGGTGTGTGCAGGGCACAGGGGAATAAAGGGGGGAGGGGAAATGGGACAAGTGTAATAGCATAATCAATAAAATATACTAAAAAAAGACTTATAAGGAAAGTATTAATTCTTTCAGATAAATAGCTTATTTTAGCCAAGAAATTCTTGAGGTCAGACCCTCTGCCTTATTTATTTCACTTTCCTTAATGCCTGCCTCACCCAGAATTTGGCATGTAGTAGGCACTGAATGTGTGTTTGTGAACATTTGATATCTTTTTTGGGTCTATCCTAGTTTCATTATATCTGAGGTACATACAACCAAGGAGATGTCTAAAAAAACATTTAGATGTCAATTGCTTTTGGTCATTTGTTTCCAGGGACTGGTCAATTATTTTTATTTTACAACTAATATAATATTATAAGATGGTATCATTTTAATTTTGAGCCATAGGAGTAAAGTGAGCTAAAGCATTAGTATATTCTTCAATAAGATAATCCACTGCTTTTGAGATTTTTTTTAATCTTGTTATTTGTAATAGTGCATATTGTATAGGCTTAAAAAATCCAGTGGGCTAGTTATGCAGAAGTTCCAACACCAATGCCAGCCATGCTTACATTTGGATGATGCCTTTCAATTTCATGTTTAGTATCTCATTTTATCCACACAACACCACAGTGAGATAGGTACTTTTTATCTCCCCTTTACATAAGAAATCATTGAGATACAGTGAAAGTCATTAATTGTTACACAGCTCACATGGTTATAACTCATCTGACCTGGTTCCAAATTTAGAATGACTTCCTAGACTTGGGTAAGTCATTTACCTTTCTGAACTTCTATGTGCACACTTAAAATGGGAATGATAGTATTCACATTTGAGGGTTTTTATAAAAAATAAATGTAACAAATGTTAAATGTTTGGGACTGAGTAAATAGTGGCTATGCTCTTAATTTAAACATAAAAGGCATATTTAGCTCAGGTAATGACAATAAAACCAACCAATCTGAAGTATTCATGTTCCCACAAGTGTTAGGAATGAAACTGCTAAAAAGAAAGATAGGAGTAGCTGTATAGTTGGGGTAAGAAGTGACATATATTCAAATGAATGCTATACAAAATATTAATTACCTGCAGTCATTACTACTAATTACTTGGGGGTAACACACAACACTGAATGCTGATGACCATAACTACACCAGCATCACCTGAAGAGCTAAAGAACTAGGACTGCCTTGAACATCTTAAAATCCTCTCAGAGAGGAAGACACTTTATATCCAATAAACATTGGTAGAATTAATAAAATAACTTCTTTCACAATGCTATCTTGTGTTGGGTTGATAAATCAATTTTGTCTTCATAAGACTTTTTCTATAATTGCACTTTGTCTTTCATGTAGTTTGTCAATGTGCAAGATATATTCCCTTAAACATATAAGATGCTAAACATATATTATTTACATAGGTGGCTGTCAAGAGTATGTGACAGATGTGCCCTTGCCTCTATCACTTTGGATTGTCCTTGGTAGTTTGGTTTATGGCAAGAGGCCTTCAGTAGCTCATGTTTTCATTCAGTGTAGTGCTTTTATCACAGAATTTAGAAATTTTAGTTAATACCTGCCCTATATTCACCGTCTATTGGTTTAATCCTTGGGAAAATGTTTAATTAGCCCATTATTTTACTAGCATGTTGCTGTATTACTGGAATATTTATTAGCCTACTATATTCTTAGATTTGTCCTGTTGTGGGCATGGGGCTAGCCAACATAAGGTCTGGGAATGATGCCAAGTTGGGAAATGGAGATGGGAGCAGTGGTCAAAAAGACAGAACACTACTTTTGTCTCCCCTGTGGAAATAGATAAGAAAATGAGTTTCTATGCCCTATTTTTTACATCATTTTAATTAATCACTAAATGTAGGATTCTTTTTGGTTGAAAAGACTAAGAACATTTAAAGAAATAATTTTGAGTAATTATTCATAATTGCTATTTAAAACTGAAAGAGATTGACTGACATAGGAACAGTGAGTCTCCTGTCAACAGAGGTATTTAAACAGATACTTCAAAGATGGGATCCATAAATGAGATAGGGTTATATTTTGAGTCAAGTCTATGATTCTGTCCCTATTATACAAAGCATAGTCTCTCACTTTATGTTTCTATGAAAAAATTGACCTAAAATCTTTACTTAGGATGTTGTGAGAAGTTGACCCCAAGAGAAGACCTCATGAGAATCAGAATACTGTAACTCATATTTTTAAAAAGCCTGTCATGATCAGGATGCTGGAGAAGAATGAGCATCTGCAGCCTGGCCTGAGCCATAGATGGCTTTTCTTTTGGGTGACGTGTGTGGTGCTTATTCTCAAAGATTTAATTTTAAATTATTGTAGCTGGGGGAGATAATTTTTTTCATAGGAAGGCAGTTGGAGTATCTTACTTCTTTTTTCCCACTAAGCAAAATAGTAGGATTAACAGTTAAATTTTTAAGAGAAGACAACTTTTTAGGAGCTAGTTTAAGTCAGTTTATATTTGGGATTGGGAAGTGACTTTAGAGATTGCATCAAGAGACAAATATAGCTCAATTTGCCAAGGAGCTGAAGGCATTTTAAAGAATTTCTATATTCTTTCTTCAATAGTAACATATAAAAAATTTATTTAGGAAAGGTGATTTACTATGATGTAAACTACCCATTGAAAAAAAACAAAGCACGTAATTTACCAAAAAAAGTAGTGTACTAAGACCCTGTATTGGTTTAGTAGCTAAAAGCAACACAAGTTTATTATCTCGTATTTTCTGTGGGTTAAAAGTCCAGGTGTGGCTTAGCTGGATCCTCTTCTTAGGATCACATGAGACTGCAATTAAGGTATTGCCTAGAGCTAGATTTCATCTGGAGTTCAGGGTCCTCTTAAAACCCCACTGATTGTCGGCAGAATTCAGTTTCTTGAACACTGAAGCCCTCAGCTCAGAGACTGTCTACCAATCTCTGCTAGGTGGTTCTATTTACAACATGGCAGTTTGCTTATTCAAGGCTAACATGGGAGCATCTGCTGTTGCTCTGGGTCTCTAACTTTTTCTGACTCTGACTTCTAGATTTTTATAAATGCTTATACATTTAGGTCAGGCCCACCAATGATGATCTCCCTTTTGATTAATTTAAATTCAGTTAATTAAAGACTTTAATAACATTTGCAAAATCCCTTCATCTTTGTCATATAACTTAACCTAATCTTAGGGGGTGACACTTACATTCATCAGTTTCACCCACACTCTGGGGAAAGAGTTTGAACAGGGCATGTACACCAGGAAGCAGGAATCTTTGGGGCCATTTCAGAATTCTGCATACCACATATCTTCTTTTCTATGAGAGAATAAATAGTTTGCCTCAGACCTTAGGTGCAAAGAAACAGAAGTCACAATAATTTCTTAGAGAAGAGTTTAAAGTCAACCACACTTAAATACTTCATGAACTGTCCTCTAGTGAGAATACAATTACTTATTCTTTTATTCTATTACAATTACTTATGATAACTTTACTATTTTGTGATTGGATTTGTCTCCCTTAAACAAAAGTAAGCAGCAGACCAATCATGACAATTTAGAGCATTCTAAATTGCTAGAGACTATTTAGGACCACTGTGTTGACAATGAGTCTAAGGACACATCTGGGCTTAGTAGGAAGCTATGCTGTGATTAATGAGGACTGTCTGAAATGGCAAAGGAAGTGGTATAGTGACATAAGTATTTGTCATCTCCTATATGTATCTTGAGCTATTTTCTCCTTGAAAATTTTAGCCTTATTTCAGAGTTGTAAAGGAAATAGAAGTTTAATTGCTTTTAATTTTGATCCCTTTTTAATACCTTGAAAGCAATCTTTAAGAGATTTATTTCAGGTAAGTTCAAAATTCAGCCTATTGTAAAAGGAAAATATTTAGGGAATGGATATTTTTCAATTATTTATTTATTTTCCAAATATTTATAGTGTACCTATTTTAGTGCACCTATGTGCCAGACACTGTCCTAAGTATTTTACAGGTATAATCTAATCTAATCTGTGTAAACAATCCCATGAAGTAGATATAATTATTCACATTTTAGAGATGGGAAAGCTGAGACAATGTGAGGACAAATAATTTACCTATTCTCACATAGTGGAGGAGCTGTAATTCAAATGCAGTCTGGCTCCAGAGACTATGATTTTAACCATTGCAATATGCTGGATAAATCTGAATCCTTGAGTATGTGGTTACATATCTTTTCATAGATATTACTAATGTAACTAATTTCACAATTGCTCTTGAAGTCCTGATAAATTGATCCATTCAATAAATCTTAAATGACTAACACATACCAAATATTGTATTTGGTTATATCTTGAGGAAGGTTTGGGAGATGAGGAAAACAGGTAGAAAAATTAGACAATTACTTTGTAATAAATAAGTGTATAATCTAGCATTGATGATAAAATAAATAAATAAATAATATGTATACAATCAACAAATTATAATAAATTCTGTAAGAAAGTTATAGGTAAAGAACTAAGGGAATTCAAATGTATATTGGGAAAACTGGAAATTCACATATTTGCCTTGAAAGAGTTTGAGGCTGTTTGGAGAGGAAAGATTGTTTGTAGAGTTATTAAAGGCAGGAGACAATTAAGTGTACCCAGGATAGAGAAGTGCAATGGAAATATCTTGAGGATCACTTGAAGCAAACAAGTGAGAGGAGGATGAGACAGAAGTTGGGGAGAAGTCAAGGGGGCAAGGGTGGTCCCCAGGACATAATGGAAAACATGTGAAGTGTGGAGGTCAGAACTGATCAAAAGGGCTGAGTTCTTCAGAGCAGAAGCAGATGCCTATAGTCACTAGGGGTGATAGAAAGTTATCAGTGAACTTAGAGGTAGTAGTTTTGAATTGACAAGAGTTAATAAGCTAATGGTTTTCAGGAATGAGGATAGACGACAGAAGCATCATGAAATGTGTCAATCAATTGCAGCTACTTTTCACAAGTAATACATGTGTCACCTTTGTCAGCTTCAGATCAGAAGGCATAAATAGTGTGTACGATATTTTCACAGGTCATTGCTCACTTCTACAAAAATTTATTTTTCTATAAATGGAATGTATTCCTAGTGTAAGTCTCCCTTCCCCGAATGGTAGAAAACTCAGTTATTTTCAAGTAAATTTGCAAATTCAGTCCATGTTGAGACTTCTTTTATTTCAGGTCTTTAAATTGGTCAAAGAAGGGCTCAATGTCCTGTTCTGAGAGTTCAGTTACACACATGGTAACTGGGCTTCTGTAAAGAAGGGGAATTTGGGTCTTAGTTATTCTGTGACATGTGCCAGCATGGGCTGGAATGGAAACCATCTGGTTTGGTTGTTGGTCTATTTCCATTGTACTCACTGAGGTGTTATGATCCTATGGGCCCCCATATCAAATCCATGTAGGTCTATCTCTGCCCCACTTTCCTCTGCTTATATTCTCCCACTGTCAATCAGGCTCACCTATGATCAATAGTTTGTTCTTGGCCTCTTCTAACCTCCCCTAGGGAGCTCAGAAAACTGTCAGAGGCTGACCTGAGCTGCTGAGAGCCAGGGTAAGGTGGGTGGGGATAGTGATTTTCTGTTTCAGGTTCTCCTTTATGCCCAGACTTACCCTACTCATTTCTACTTGATGGCTGCCACTCATACTGGAGCAGATGGCATCACTAAAAGCTTTGTTATCTCCTTGGGTTTTAGCTCTCCTCTACAACAGCCTGAAACGTGTCTGCCTGGGTTATCAAAAATCATCCCCCACACCCAATCTACCATTCTTTGGGACAGGCTGTGAGGCATTAGGCCTCATCTCAAGAGTTTAGAGGTTTAAAAGCGGTCTTCTCCTCCATCCCAAGTCACCTTGATCTTGTTTGTAGAGGTTAGGTTAGGTAGCTTTTTATATTTTCTTCTTTTCAGTGTATTTGTTAAATGATATAAAATTTATATTATATTTTGTTTCCCCTAAAGATTGACTTTTTGAGTTTCAAAATACTCAGATTTTCTGAATTAGAATGCTTGGCTTTCACAATGATGACCCTGCTATGAATTGCAACACTTTATTTGGAGCTAAAGCCAAGAACCTCCTCTGATTCTTCATGCAGCTGTATTAGTCATCCTCAAGCCAATGTGTGCCATCCATGTCAAAGAGTGATGGTCCCAGAAAGAGTGTGTGTTGGGGAATGGGGATGGGGAGGGGGAGGGTCAGTGTGGCAATGCTATTGGTGAAACTGGGTGGTGATGTCAAGGAGCAGAGACACTAATATCACAATATTTTATCCTTTAACACATTTATGAAATTAAAATGTCTATTAATTTTCAAGAAAACTTTCCTTTGACTCCTCTTATGAGGAAATTTTAAAGAACATGGGGCCTTTTTACCTAGAGAAAATTAGTCTCTGGGGCTTATTGGCTGGTTTCTAAAAGTTCTCTAAGCTGTTGGGTGGGGAGCCACCAAAAGAAGGAGGAAGGGAATTCTTATGTATTGAGTCCCTGTTTTGTGCCACTACTGATAGGCATTTTGCTTCTATTATTAGTTTTATTCTTTACAAAAACCATGTGAAAGTAAGTATTATCAACCTGTTTCCACAGTAGAGAAACAGAGGCTCAGAAAAGTTAAACAACATAACCTTAGAGAAATAGTAACACAAAGTGGCCATAAGCACAATCTCTGGAGCCAGACTGGTGTTAAACCTGGCTCTGTCACTTACTACTGTGTGACATTGGACAATTTCCTTAACTTCTTTGTGCCTCAGTTTTCATAATTGAAAATGGGGAAAATAGTAATATCTACTCTTAAAATTGTGAGGACTAATGTGCTAATGTATAGAAAATAATTAGAAGAGTACCTGGCACTTAGTAAATGCTATAGAGAGGTTTTTATGCTATTATTATTATTATTATTATTATTTTAAATCACCCCAGCCATAAAACTATAAAGTAACAGAGCATGAATTTTAACCTAGGTCTGTCTGAGTGCTTTTAAGCAAATGTTACATGAAGTAATACCATATATTTATATTTGTTTAATTTTATAATTTCTTTAATAATTTTCTGCCATAAATATTGATTAAGCTTTTTCTATATAATAGGTAGAATGCTACATAGCCTGGAGAAAATGATCTGTGTACATAGAATGACTTGTTGAGTGCTACCTCATCAAGAAAAGTGGCTAGACAGATTGTCTCAAATTGGATGGCTGGCTTAATACATGGGCTTCATCAGGAATATTGGGAGAAGACCTCAGAGCATTAAGTCTTCCCAAGAAGCCGTAACTGCCAATTGAGAAAAACATATTTAACATATTTAGAAACTGACCCTAAATCAAATATCATAGGAGTACAGTGTCCACAGTGCAGGGGTTGATTTATAACCAAGTCACCTCTTACATGGGCAATGCCATATAATAGTATGGATTGAGTTACTCAATGATGGTGCCATGGGGTCAACTACAAATTTAATCAAAGTCAGGAGTACAAAAAGAATCATAATTTCTAATAGCCCATAACTGAGCTAATGTTGTCCTCAAGCCCTGTCCCTCTGGCTAATTGGGTGGGGAAGGGTGGAAGTGGGGAAGAGTATTTAAACTTGCTGATTGACATTATCTTATTCTCTTCTACTTTAAAGTAATCTTACTTAAAGTTTACACAGTCTTTTGTGATCCATTTCTCTTTCATATAGTGGCATCTTATTTCAAGGGGAAGCCTGTGTGTCTCTTTATACCATCTAGGAAAGGACCTTTGGTCCAGACCCTGTCCCTGGAACAGCAAATCTATTTGCCAACTTATCAAAACAGGGATGATAGTGCTGGGTGTAATTAGTTAATATCTAAAGTCACATGTCCACAAGATCTTTGGAAAATACTAGTACATTGTTCTGACACTCTTAAGTTTTCAGATTGTGGATCCTTCTTCATTTATAAGGCCCTAAAATATAACAACAACAAAAAATCCCCTAATCTGTTTTGTTTATGTCCTTAAGACTACTTATATATATTCAAGTTTATACATCTCATTATTTTGAACATATTATTAGTCCTAAGTATATTTACTTGATAAATTGCCTTTGGAATAGTACCATACAATGAAATATTTTGTGACCTAAAAGAAAATGTGAAGCCAGTTGTCACAGCAGCATTTTGCTGAATTTTGGCATAGCTTAGAATAACTGAATATGAAACATGATAGAACAAGTAGAATTTTTCAGTCTCCACTTTTATATTTAAGTTCATGGATGTCCCAAATAAGGAGACATTCCACTTACAAATGGTCTAATCTTATAGTGAGCAGTGTGGAAAGGTGTCAACTAATAATAGCATTCCAGAAGAAAATTTAGAAAATACTTCTAAATTTACTTAGTTATCTGAAAGAACTAATAATTTTTTCAAAGACTGAAATAATTTTTTCAAAAGAAGAGAAATATTCCTTTGAGTTAGAATTTTCTTTTACTTTATACTCAAAGTTGAAATGCACAATATTCAGACATTTTCTTAAATTGTGCTTAAAAATCCATTTACAAGTATTTTCCTTACTCTCTGAATTTAAATGTCCTTTGTAAATCAGAATAATTGCAAATGTCCTTTTGTGGTGGGGGGGGGGAAAGGGTTAATAGGTCAGATCTGAGATATCTGTCCTTAGACAGTTTTGCTTGCAACATTGGTCTTTAGCTGATGTAGAAGAGTTTGAATTTTGGGAGTTTATCCCCAACTTCCTGTTTCCATTCCCTAACTGATAAAGGTGGTTCTCTGTGCCCAGACTGCAGCACAATGTGGTTAATACTGAAAACCTGCTTTTTTTCTGGGAGTCTGAAATTTTGGTACATGCCAAGTAGAGGGTACCTTGGACACTGAATCTCTAGTGGGCTCTCCTGGGTGAAACAGCATGAACATGGTATATTTTGTTGTTGTTGTTGGGGAAGAACACTCCCATGGTAGGCAGGGAGCATAAGGAAGCCTGCACATGTATTCCTACAGACTGCCTGTGCCTTCCCACTATGATCTGCTGTCTATTCTAACCACATTGTTGTTTTAAGTCTTAGCTGTGAGTACAACTATATGCTGAGTCCTGTGAATCCTTTTAAAGAATAGCTACACATGGAGTGCTCTTGGGGACTCCAGTGCCTTTGCAATATGTTACAACTTTTTAAAGAAAGAGCACACTTGACATAATAATAAAAAAGTACACATGTGCCGTAACTGGTGTTTTATAGGTCTTTCACCACAAAGATTAAATTTTATCTCATCTTTCTGATAAACAACTAGGTCAAACTTTATTTCTTTTTCCAATAGTGTATAATATGTAACAGGACAGCAGGGATATCTGGCTACAATATAAATACCAAATAAAGAAAACAAACATGCAAAATTTAAAAAGAAATCCTGTTGTGTGAATGGTATAAATTTTAATCCAAATAAGGTTAAGAGTGGCCCTTTATAACTGTTGGGCCCAGAGGGGGAGAAAAATGTAGCTGAGCTGGTAAATGTGCAACATCTGGCAGGCCGCTGTTACTAGCTCTTATTTTAGATTACTCAGACTCCTGGCTCTATGAAATGTAACTCTGAATCTCAAAGAACCTTCAGAGGGAATTTTTGAAACTTCATTTCTTTTTCATTTTGGGGGGCTCATGTAGTTGGTAAATGTAAAAAAAAAGTGTGACTTAAAAGAATGTATGGTAAATATGATGATGAATAACAAGTCAGAAAAGCAGACAGCGGTAGCTCTTGGTGTAATGAGTTTTAAGCTGATGCCTCCACGTTGCCAGTTAAACTATTGTGAAAACTTGCCGTTGACTAGTCACATGCTGGTTTATTTAGATGGTAAAGTCTGAAAGCCAATTAAATCTGAAATGGTTGTATTCCCCAAGCTCTCTGAAAGTACCTATTTATAACTATTCTGGGCTTAGGATACGATTTTAAAATGTTACTAACAGATTTCAAAATTCTATGAATTTAGTTATTATTTCATTGAATGAAATGAGCCGAATTACAGATTTTGCTGTAAAAGAAAATAGAAATTAAAAGTAAAAACTCAGTTTGCATAATAACATGGCTGTCTCTAGTTGCAAACTGTTTGCTTTTCCAGGCTTCATGTCTCATATTGTTATTCTACCCAGTATAAAAATCAATTATTACAGTATCAAAGGACTGGAATGACAGTGCCCCACTAATGTAACCTGACCTGAGACTGAATAGGCAAGTGTTTTGGAGTGTTATGTAGATTTATAAAAACCCAATTTATTGCCATTGTTATACAATTAATTTGATCAATTAAAATGTGCCCACTGAGCCCTGGCTGGTATGGCTCAGTGGATTCAGTGCTGGCCTGTGAACCAAAGGGTTGTTGGTTCGATTCCCAGTCAGAACACATGCCTGGGTTGTGGGCCAGGTCTCCAGTAGGGGGCACATGAGAGGCAACCATACATTGATGTTTCTCTCTCTCTCTTTCTCCCACCCTTCCCCTCTGTGTACAAATAAATAAATAAAGTCTTTAAAAAATAAAATTAAATGTGCCCACTGATAATAATACCCACCATTTATGATCAATAATTTCCCCAAGAATACATAGGATTCTGCACATTTTTTCTAACTAATGAGAAATCTCTCTTTTATTTTATTGCCTTCCTGTGTTACATTTTTTTTTTCTTTTTCCAGGATTATTTCTCCTTTAAACATATGTGGTCTGTCCAGAAAGTGTCCAGCCATGTAATATGAAAACTAGAGACATTTATTGAAGAAGATATAGGATGCAAGAAACATTGTATATAGGACAATGATGTCTCAGTCCCCTTCAAAGTAAGCACCTTGGGACTTCACACAGTTCTCCCAATTGCCATCAGCTGCCTCATCATATTTTCTTAAATTTCATTGACAGTCTGAAATTTCTTCCCTTTCAGGGTAATTTTAGTTTTGGGAAAAGCCAGAAGTTGCACAGCAGCAAACCTGGGCTGTAGGGGGGCTGAGTCACCTGTGGGATTTATGTTTCACCAAAAATCTATGTAGGAGACATGGCCTATGATTGGCATTGTTGTGATGAAGCTGCCAGTCACCAGTTGTCCATAGCTGCAGACTTCTGAATCATCCACAGTTTCTGCTGAGGAGTGTTCAAGCTTGATGGAAAATTTCATGTAGATTCATTGCTCTAATTGCTCAGTTATTTTGAATGGGAAGGCCACACAGTACACATGTTCACTCAGTGGGATCTACCACTCCCACTGACTAGTACTGTGAAGCCCTCATTATTCACACATGCACATTCCAATCTACTCTGTTTGGCAGCCAGATTATATCAATATCTCACAAATCCATCTTGTTATATTAACAATGGTTGGACTTTTTCTGGACTGACCTTGTATGTCTCCCTGATCTCTGCCTAAGTACCCTCTTGTGCTTTTCTCCAGCTGTTGACAGAGGAGTATTGTGGATATGCTTGATTGAAGATCTGTATTTTATTGAAATAATAGCTTGTCTTTAATGTCTGCCCTTCCTAATTTCCTGGCTAATGTGAGGAAAAACACCATAACACAAACCCTTGGCCACTTCTCTGATTTGTAAACATTGTGTGATATACCCAGTGTCCAATTTTCTCCTTCCTATTCATCTGAAAGAGAATGTACTTCTTGCTTCTAGCAACATCATGGATCTTTCCTTAACCCAGCTTCTTTCCCATTGACTGATTATGTATAAATACCACATGCACATACATACCTTGCCGTAAAAATTATATCACATAAAATATACTCTTTTCTTTTTCTTTTCAGAAACTAAGAAAATCTAAACCAAATAACATTTAGGTATATATACTTTGATATCCCCCTTCTTGTTCATTTTATCACCCATTTTATCATCACTAGGCTAGATTAATGCTCTAGTCTATGGAGCCTCAATCTTCAGTCATTTGAGTAGGTCTTCATAATGGAACATCTATATGTATCCTTCCTTTATTATTACTTGCTTGATAATTTCATTTAAATCAACTCACTAGCTGTTGTGGACTATTTATAATTTAAATAAGCTCACTACCATGTAGCTTTTTTGTGATAGTAATTCTGTAATTTTTAAGTTACTGTCCTTTATAATTTTCTAATGTACAAATACATTGAATTAAATATCATTTGAAATATAAAGCCATCTTGAACATCTCTGATCGCATTAGAGCTTATTAAATTTTGTGTGTAAATTACCCACTTCTAATTTTTAGTCTACTGGTGTTTTATTTTTTTTATTACAACTTTTCTTTTCCATCTCCCTATCACAGGTGCTCATTCATGTCCCTTCATGCCTTCATGATCTGACATAAAACAACTCCACTAGCACATTAGGTTGACTCTTTCCATATTTTTTTCTTCTGCACTTTGTACTTGCACATTGTAATATTCTAAATTTCACTGGGGAATATTTTATTTTCTAGTATTTTAAAGTTTTATACAAGTGTTCATGGATTTTCTCTCCTAACTCCCTGAGGTATATTATATTCTTGTTCTGAGGTTCCAGAGGACAAAGATGATTATCTTTTAGTGCTTTACCATCTTTCCTCTACCTAATGCAAGGATCTTTACTCCCATAAACTTCCAATAATGCTGATAGGCTGGGCAGACAATATCATAATATTTCATCTTCAAGTTTTTCACAGTTTTAGTTAGAAATAGAGTCATATATATGGTATACAAATTAGGATTCCTTGATTTTTCAGAGTAAATATGTAAAGGCTGAAAGAGAAGGGAAAACATAGAATATTGAGCAAATGAGAAGAAGCTCAGAGTGTCTGGAGCACAGAACATGATAATGAAGTGTGGAAAGATAACACTGGGGAGGGATGCAAGGGCCATGTTAGATAGGGCCTCAGAGGCTATGACAAAGAGTCTGGATTAAGTCACTGGTGAGCAACTGGAGTGACATGTATGGGCGATGGATAATGAAAAACAAGTATGAGCCTCTGGAACCATCCAAGCAAGAGATGCTGCTGGCCTGAGTTAGGGTATGGCATTGGGGAGGAATGATCTGGGTATATTTGAGGACTATTTAGGAGATGGAATCAACAGGACTTACCAATTAGCTAGATAGGTAGATGAGGAAGATGGAGGGGTCTAGGACAATGATTTTCAACTGGTGTGCCACAAGAATTTTTAAAACATGCTATACCTAACTATTTAGTCAGGGGCACTGACATCTTTTTCCTTAGATTGTCAAATACAAAAAAAAGTGACAACAGACAACATAATAGCTATCCAGTATGAAGGAATAAAAATTATACCTATTTTTTGTCAGATTGTCAAGAATATATATTTTGGTGTGCCACAGAATTTTAGTAATTAGTTTATGTGTGCCGTGAAATGAAAGAGGTTGAAAATAGCTGGTCTAGGGAAACTGCCAACTATCTGGTTTTGGCAATGGGTAGAACATTGTACCCATCACAAGCAAAAAACAGGCAGATCTACAGACTTGGGCAGGAAGACAATAAGCTGAATATTGCACATGTCAAAATTTATTTTCTGGTGAGTAATCCAAGAGACAGTTTGGAGCTCAGAAGTGATATTGGCTTGAGACAAAGATTTAGGAAGTATCAGCGTAGAGAGGTATTTAAAGCTAAGGTACAGGAGTGAATTTCCTAGGCAGAGTTGGTAGGAGTACCAACACATCCTCCTATTATATATGTACATGTATATACATGTGTGTGTAAATGTATGTGTGTATACTATGTATAAAATGCATAACTGATTATAAAAAATTGGCTCATGCAATTATGAAGACTGGTAAGTCTCAGGATATACAGTACGATCCAGCAATCTGGAGACCCTGGAGGAGCCAATGTTCTCGTGCAAGTGCAAAGAAAGGAAAAAAAATCAGTGTTCCAGTTCAAAGGCTGTCAGGCAGAAAAATTTTGCTGTTACTCAGGTGAGGTTCAGCCTTTGTTCCATTCAAATTGTCAGCTGATTGGACAAGGCTTACCCGTATTAGGGAGGGTAATCTGAGTTACTCAGTGTACTGATTTAAATGTTAATATTATCAAAAAACATTCTCACAGAAACAAATAATGTTCGATGAAATATCTGAAAACCCTGTGACTCAATCAAATTGACACATAAAATTAACAGTCATAGATATGTTCATCACTTTTATGATGCCTGCACTCTAAACATCAGAAACAGCTAAGGGTTTTTTTTAAATGTGGAGTTCTGAGTAGACCCTCAGAATTTAGTCCCTTTGGTGTAAGACTACTTTATCACTTTCCTAGGGTTGCCACAACAAATTACCACAAACTGGGTGGCTTAAAACAACAGAAATTTGTTTTCATAGTCTGAAAGCTAAAAGTATGAAATCAAGGTGTCACAGGGCTGTTCTTCCCCAGAAGGCTCTAGGTTAGAACACTTCCTTGCCTCTTTCCAGCTTCTGGTAGCTCATGATAATCCTTGACATTTCTGGGATGGTACCCACATATCCTTTTCTTATGAAGATGCCAGTCATTGAATTTAGGGCCTACTCTACTGCAGTATGACCTCATCTTCACTAATTGTATCTATGAAGACCGTATTTCCAAATAAGGTCATATTCCAAGGTTCTGGGGGGACATGTATTTTGGAGGACACTATTCATCTTACTATACCCACCAAATAAGCATCTCTAATGAATAATGCAATGGGTTCTCATGTAGGTGGTTCACAGATAGTACTTGGAGACTGCTGAGCCTACACAAAGGGCTTTTAAGGTAAAGAGGTGGGTCCATTCAGGTAGGTGGGAAAGGGATTCCCTGAAAGCTTAAATCCCACTATGACTGATTTTAAGGGTGAGGCACTGGTAAAGCCATTACTTAAACTGGATTTTAACATTTGCTCTCTAATATCAAGAAGTTTTAAGTGAAGAAAGATTTCAAGCTGGTTTAAAGTTTAACATTGTTGCCAGAATTGAAAACCAATAGGGGCTTCATTGTCCTGAGCCCTGAGATGGCATTCTGTGCAATAACACAAAAGCACAAGCACTTATGGCTCCTTTAGTAAGAAACTGAAAGTAAAGGTTATTAGAAAATGAAACTAAGAACATTGAATTTTATTCTCCCATGTCAGTCTAGCCAGAAACCTCAGATAATCAGGGAGATACATCATTATTGGATAATTTGTCATATTTGGAAGATATATGCCAGAATAGCTCAGGGAAAGTACTGATATTACACAAAATGCTTTATTCAGTTTTATTGTTGCAATGATGTGCAACAAGTAATTTAACATTGAACATGGTATTAAAGAGCAAAATGCTGTGACTATTCAATAAATGAATTATTAAAAAAGAAAAACAGAAAAGTTATCTACAAAAGATGAATGAAAGTAAATTGGTTAAAAAGTAGTCCCCAAGGTAGCTGGGATAATGTTTCATAGAAAGTCTGTATTTGGAAAGCATTATGACAAATCTATGAAGACACTTGTGATGAATTGATAATTTATATAGAATGAACACTATTATTGTTATAGAAACTTTACCATACAAGTTGCTTTTCTGAACTAAATATGTTGGTATATAATTTGTATTAATCATATGTAAATAAAAGGATAAGTTAGCTATCCACTTAAACTTTTTCGTAGACCTAGGATTTTATGATATTTACAAAAATAATTATTTATCTGGAATGGAGATAATATGGCACTAATATTATACTAATGAAGGAAAGCAAAGCAGAGGGGGCGGGGATGGAGGAAGGCCCTGGAAGTGCTGCTCTGTGTTTCCTACCTTCGGTGGTGGTGATCACACTATCACACACTGAGAGTGCAAAGGCTGAAATCGAGGACACAGGAAGCCTTCTGCCACGAGCAGAGACAAGGCTGAGTGAAGATAGCTATACCTTTCTTACCACAGAATCAGAAAATTGTCCCTACTACAGCTATTTTGTTCCTGAAGGGTGGCTGTTAGTTGTTAACCTTACATTCATAATAGCCAAAGATAACATTGTTTTGTACATAATTTATATCTCACTCAGTGTTAGGTTTTGAAATGATAACATTTAGAATAGCTGAATCTGTTTGAAATACCAATAAATGTTTTATTGAATGAAATCTTTAAAAATACAAATTACTCAGGGAAGTACAAAGTCATTGAACTACTCACACTTTTTAGTTTTGTATGAACTGGAATTTCTCAGCAAAGACTTCTGGCCGTATAGTGAGTACCCAATAAATAGAACAAATGGAACAGTTTTAAGGGCATAATGAAAACCCATAAGTCTATTTTCTACCTTGTTCATAAGTTTCTTTGTGTTGTACATTTTCAATACGTCACATAAAACTTTTAGAAGAAATTTCTACTTCTTGACTACTTCAGAAGATTTTAAATCCAAATAAAAATTATTCATCTGAATTAAATAATGCTGAAAAACGTTTATATGATGTGCCCTTGGATTCATGCTGAGGGCATACTGCCTCCTTGTACTGCCTTCTTCTGGCACCGAAGGATGCCAAAAAGTTGATACTGTGTATCGTTATTTATTGAATATCTGCAGCCCCTGTTAGTTAGTTAATCCCTTCTGAGAGGATTAAGAGGTACATTCATGATGTCTAACATTATACACAGAGGGTTCTCAATAAATACTCAGTAAATGAATAAATAGAGGGAAAAGGGAGAGAAAGAGTGGTGAGGGTAGAAAATAATTATTTCTTGAGGATGCACTATATGCCAAAACCATCATGCTCTGAACATAATTCAGGTTTTAAACCAAAAATGGAAAAAGAAGTTTTTATTACCTTTTTAGTAATATTTTCAATATATTTGTTCTTACAATGAAGTAACAGAGGACTATAGTAAAATAAAACTAATAAAAGGAAGTAAGGAATTCTTATATTTCATTATTGGTTTAAATTTGTATAATTTTATACATTCATAGATTATAATAACCACATTTTCTAGTTCCTATATTTGATGCTTTGACATTTTAGGTCCTTGCTGACTCTGTAGGGACTGTCCTTTCCCAGGCTAGCTAATTCTTAGAGGAGAGCAAGCAACTCACCTTCCAGTGTGCTTTTCACATGCACACCAATTAATCCAGAGCCCACACCCCAACCGTCTCCTTCACTGAGCTCTCATACTCTGAGTCATGCCTGCCCTAATCACTTCAAGGCCAGGTACCAGATAACAAGGGCAGCCTCTATGTCCCAGAGCCCACTGAAATTATTCAAAACAGTCAATCCTAAAGATGCGATAAATACCTACATTTCCTCCTGCTCCCTCTGCCTGACCCAACCAGGCACTTCCTTGTGTGACCCCACATTATGTGGCATATTCCCTCCTCTTGTGAACTTTGAGTATAACAAACTATCTTTTCAATGGCAGTTGTCTACTCTTCTGGCCTCTCATACCTGAATAATAATAAACCTACATTTTAAAACATAGGCTCATTGTAAAAAAATTTCTTAAGTATAGGTCATAACATATAATAAATACATATACATAAAACCTCTGTGAATTAATACTTTTGCCTTACAAGACAGTTGAAGTTTCCTAAATGATTACAGTGAGAAAGCCCTCTTACTACTCTGCTGTTTGACTTAATAAGATCATGATACACAAGCTTTTCAGTAATTTTATTTTTTACCAATTTTTATCCTTCCAAATAATATAATTTACTGGCAGGATAAACAAATACAGATTAATTTACATCTTTATAGCAATATAATTTGGAAATTAGATTAAAATTCAAATAAGACATAAAAAGTATTTTATTTTGTTACTGTATTTTTGTAAGAAAGAATAATAGCTTGTCCTAACATCAGTTTGGAGTGCATTCAAACAGACTGAGTTAAAACACTAAATAGATTTTATTATACATGTTCACTATTCCTTATTTACAATCCAAATTACAAGAAAAAAGCTCTGAAACCTTCCCCCCAAATTTTATGAGTTTGTGGTAAATTCATTTTGTTGCAAAACCTAATCTGAATTGACGAGGCTGTTTCCTTTTTACTTATTCTTTTTCCTCTTTAGTAATGTGTTTTATTTGGAGAATATTAATAATGTGCCCTGTACAGGCTGTTATATTCTAATATTCATTAAAAATTCTGAATTTTGAAATATAGCTATCCCAAGAGTTTTAGATGAGGGATTTTGGATCTAATTCAGTGTATACATGTATTCATGTTGTTTACATGATTTGGTTGTAGGGGTATGAGCTGTCACTCCTCTTTTACTTAATATTTTATTTTATTCACTATTGTGACTCCTGTATTAATTTTTGAAACACTAATTTGAAGGAATGCAATAAAGTTGGTGGATCAACAGATCTAGGCAGATATTGATGGTTTGTTGTTTAGGGGGCATTGTAGATATGAAGGTGACTGAGACCCTGTTACCACACTCCAGTGAGGATGGTTGTGAACTAGATAATAGTGACACAGTGCGACAAATACCATTTAAAGTGGCATTGAATGTGTTTTCTGTTCAGAGAGAAGAGAACTATTAATTGCCTGCAGGGAAGAGGGGATTGTTGAAAAGGGAAGGAAGGAAATGCAGTTCACCAGGGCTGTTCAATTCCACTACCCTTGGTTCTCAAAACAAAAGGTAAGTATTAATGTGATCCCTTAAATAACCTGACATGCTGTAACTTTTGCCAGTGCTGAAACTGTTCTCATTAGTATCGCTCTGTCATCTATGAGAGACATTTTAAAACTTTATAACATCAATAGAAGTTCCTACAAAAGCAGCCTGGCTTTGATATGTCACTGCACTGTAACAGAATATAATGTTATTTGCAGGATTTAATAAAATGTCAAGGTAGTTTGGATTATCTTCAAGGAGCTATCCTCATACAAGTACCAAATATCCCTGTCCCACAAGGTACTTCCTTGGACTAAATGACTATGAGACACTGCATTGTACTCATCCATAAAAATCACCTTAGCAAGATAAATATTGGAACCCCTTTCTTCCTCATAAGTGCCTACCATTTGCCTGCAGTGCTGTGGTATTTAAAGCTCAGGTTAGAACTGACAGTGCTAAAGTTCAACCTGGTATTTTCAAATGCTTAACACTAAAGTGCCAACAGCAAAGACATGATCTGTTGGGTCTGTTTCAAAGAAGTAAGATGACAATGTGGTTTTAAGGAACAATGCAAAAAGACAGGTTACAGACAAAAAATATAAAATAAAATTTTAAAACTCCTCACTCCCATTTCCATTCTGCTAATTTATTATGGAAGGAAAGTAATGGCATCTGTAACTTTGCGGCTGAGTCCCTTTTCACTTTGCATAATGGCCGATACAAATCATTGAGAATCTCTGTTCAATAAATCATTTGAAAATATATACAGGCAATGAGCCAAGAAAGATATTTAGCATTTAATCAATGGTGACCTAATATTTCTACCCACCATCTATAAAATAAAACATATCATTCAACTTAATCACCAAGCAATATTAATTCAGAAGGGAAAATATTCAACCTTGCAACAAGGAGGTGGTTGGGAATAGATAAAAAGAAAAAAAAAACTACTGAACTGAGAGTTTAGGTGTCTGACTTCTTATTGGATTTCTGTAACTTCTTCACTAATTTTCCAAGTTAATTTATTATGTCACTACTGGAAATTCCACATTCCATATATTCTAAGGTCTCTTCCATTTTTAATGTTGTATGGTACTATGTTGTACTGTAAGCTATGACCATGTTTGGGTCTAATATTATTGATACTTGGATCTTAAATTCAATTATTTTGCCTCATAGCTTCATTATTTATGCAGTTGTTAATTAAGTAATAATACCTAATACTTCATAAATGATACCATTTAATGCAGATGACATACATAACCATCCCTACTCTTCACAGTTTTTGCAATAAGTGACTTGCTTTCTGCTAGACTCAATGTATGACCTGAAGATAACTAGAGAATCCATTGTGTATGAAAAGAGACCATTATCTCTGATAAAAAATTATAAAGCCCATACATTTTATACCTCTTTTAAGACATTATTACAGTGGTTAAAAAATCTGTGGTAGCAGTCCATTTGTCTTTCTGCCTATGCCCCTTAAACTCTCATGAGATCAATCCTGGGAAAAAAGGAGAAGCATTGAAATCTGTCAGAGTCTTATACATCATGTGAGACATTACTACATAAAGACTGGATGAATGAAAAGACTGGAAATATTCAACACTACACCCCTGGTTATGTCTTTTGCAGTTTTAGAAAATTGCTTTATTGTTAATTCATGCTCCTAAATAAATACAATTGCTTATTCCTCAAAACACTGGCATCATTTTTCTCAATGAAATTTATTATGTACATGAAATTATTTTAAGTGCTTTACATGTACTTATTCATTTAATTTTCACATCACCTTCTGTATAGGCACTATTAGTGCCTTCATTAGAGATGTTTAAGTAACTTGTGCTGGGTCACACAGCTAGACAATTGTCAAGCTGGGATTCAAGGCTAGGGCTAGGAGCAAAACACCATAAATTTAACCAACATGCTATACTGCAGTGATGCAGAGCAGCTCACATATATTTCTACCTGGTTTTCAGGATTTCATGTATAAATGTAGAACTGTCATAATTTTCCTATATATTCTGCATCTTTTGCAGCAGATTACAGCAGTCCCCCTTACTCCCTTATTTGTGGTTTCTCTTCCTGTGGCATCAGTTACCAACAGTCAACCATGGACCAAAAACATTAAAAGGAAAATTCCAGAAATAATTCATAAGTTTTCAATAGCTTGATAAAATATTATGCCATCCAGTTTCATCTCATCTAAAAGTGAATCATCCCTTTGTCCTGTGTATACACATTGTATATGCTCCACATCTGCTAGTCACATAGTAGTCATCTCAGTTATCAGATCAACTGTCAGTTAGCACAGTCTTGTGTTCTAGCAACCCGTACTTTACTTAACAATGGCCGCAAAGCACCAGAGTAGTGATACTGCCCAAAGATATATGCCAATAAGAAGCTAAAAAGTGCTTCTTTTAAGTGAAAAGGGGAGTATAGTACAATAAGATATTTTGAGATCTTGCATTCATATAACTTTTATTACAGAATATTATTATAATTGTTCTATTTTATTGTCAGTTATTGTTGTTAATCTCCTTCTGTGCCTAATTTACAAATTAAACTTTATCACAGGTTTTTATGTACAGGAAAAGACAACAGTATGTCTAGGGTTTTGTGCTGACCATTGTTTCCACTGACTGTCTTAGAACATGTCTCCCATGGGTAAGGGGGTGCTATTGTATTTTAAACTACTAGTAATTGTTAAAAAATTGTTGCAAAATGAAATTAAGGAATTTCTTTAAGTCTAAAATCTTTAAGTCCTACAATGTATTTTTGTTAAATATGTTAGTGATTAAAATTCAACATAAGTTAAAAGAAACATTGATTCTCTAGTCACTCCAAAGACATTGTCTCCAATGAATAAATAATAAAATTCTACATTCAGGATATTGTATCACTATATAAACGTCAACACATTTCTTATATTTCTGAATATTGGTATGCTTCAAGGACATAGTAATAGAAATACATATGACTAAGCATATAATTATCCTAATGGGATATGACAAGACTTACAACCTTTTATAAATATTTGACTAGATTGTAGAAAAATTATTTCTCATAATTTAAAAAATCCATGTGTTAACCTGAGCGGAAATCTCTCTTTAGGGTCAGTGGGATAAGTCTTTAGAGGTGTGACATTCAATGAGATGTTGGCCAATGGTAAGAATTCATTTTTTTACCCATCTATTTATAAAGATCATGTTAAGTATTTAGTGGGAAATGATGATAGGGATATTGTCACTAGAGAGAAGTAACACTAAATTTCATGAAAACACATTTTTAAAATGTCTATTTGACATAGTTTTAAAAACTGGAAAATTAATAAAAACATGGTATCAATATAAATGCTCATTTTGCAGCCCAAATTTTAGTGTGAACTTCTTTGGAGAATGGTTTGTGGAAATGGATTGGTAGGGTGATTGTTAGCTAATTTTTCAAATGAATTCCCCCTTCTCTCTCTGCTTACACAATACCTGTAATGTGATAGACAAGTTGAGTCACAGTAGTGAGAGAAGGAATGATTTCTTGTCTATAAAAAAGTAAAATGTTATAAATATGTGGATACAGTAAATAGTAATTTGAATTCTTATGATATAATATCCCAAACCAAAGCTGACCATATAGGTATTTTTTTTTATAAACTGTAGTCACTAGCAGGTTTTTCAGAAAATCTCATCCTGAAGAACAGACTTGTGAACCTTGAGTGTCTAGAGATGCACGTCACTATTTTCTTGAATTTTTCTCAAATACTTTGCAGAGTCTAACTTTTAGGTTGAGCTACTCAATCAATTACACAAAACATAAAACTCACCTTTGGTAAAAATAAACAACATTCACATTATTTCCTCAGGACTTAGCCTCTTGGCATGTTTAAGTTGTGAAAATGAAGTACTCTATTTTTATCTGAAAATATCTGGCTCATACTTTATTGCCACCCAATATTACACCAAGTTAGATTTTGAAAGTTATAATTGTTAGTCATATTACCACACTACCACTATTAATGATAGTAAGGAAAATCACTATTATGCAATAGAATGTTTATAAAACGTAGTAATTTGTCTTAAGGTTTATTTAGCATATACATTTATATATTCAATGTTTAGCATTAAGGCTTCTTAGATTTAAGAGCACTTAACTCTTTGTTGACCCAAGTTAAAGAAATAAAGCAATATTTTTTCTTTTATGTGTGTGATAGCTACAAATAAATAAAGCTCTTGAGGTTATATAGCTAAGCTCACCAACAAAAATCCAATTATATTCAAAGATGGGAAATGCTTGGCAGGCATCACACCACTTTCCATCCCATGCTTCTAGCATACATACCTGATGGTGGCCAGAGGCAGCCTTAGACCTCTCCTTGAAACTCTGTTCTAGGAAACCACAATCAGTCAGTCATGAATGCCTCAGGGAGCGAACCAATCTACTGATCCAGATAGATAAAGACAGAACGTGATGTCTTATCTGTAAGTCTCTCCTATCTATATCTATAAACCAAAATGGATCCCCTATATACAAATTAGGTTGAAGGAAATGAGCCCTTCATTTGTAGGAAAGAAAATGGAGAGAGATCACCCCAAAGTTGTTTACATATCCTTTTGGACCTACAGCTACAGAGGAAGCACATGTCCTTATATGAAGCAATTAGTTTTGGAAAGGGAAGTTAGCAAGGATTCCAGCCTCAGGAGTTTCTTTCTACAGGAAATGTGCTCTTGCAGGCTGAAGGTCTGGGCTACTCAAAGGAAGTCTGCTGCAGTGTTTGCATATGTCAGAGAAACAAACCCTGACCCAGAGGCTGTTCTTCTATGGAAGACCTAGGCTCACTAAGAATAGAAATGGGCTATGTGGCAATGAACTTCACAATGATTTCCTCTTGTCCTTATTTATTTAGTTTTAGGGATGGTTTCCCTTGATGTAAGTTTCACTGGTAGGCTGTTGACAACCATTAGAAATTGAAAACGGCCATTAAATTTGAGAATCCTTGTGTGTGTGTGTGTGTGTGTGTGTGTGTGTGTGTGTGTACATGAAGAGTAGAATATACCTACTGGGAAAAGAATTTAGTAGTTGGCTTATACCAAAACATCCAAAACAAACAAGCAAACCACAATGCCAAAGTATTGAACCTATAAGTTTCCGTTTTAAAAAGATTTTATTTACTTATTATTTTGTTTTGGAGAAAAGGGGATGGAAGGAGAAAGAAAGGGAGAGAAACATCAATGTGAGAGAGAAACATTGATTGGTTGCCTCTCACATGCACTCTATCCAGGGACTGAACCCACAGCCTAGCCATGTGTCCTGACCAGGAATCATATCAGTGATCTGTGCCTCTGCAGAATGACTCCCAACCAACTGAGCCACAGATAAGGACTGAACCTGTAAGTTTTGATTCACAAACAAGAGTTACATGTTTTCTCATTGGAGTTCCAGTACATCTCCACTATGCCTAACATAATGTAAGCTGTCTGTCTTAGCTTGGAATGCCATAAAAAATACTGTAGTGTCAGTGTTTTAAGCAACAGAAATTTATTTTCTCATAGTTTTGGAGGTTGAAAGTGTGAGATCAGGATGCCAACATAGTTAGCTTCTGATGGGAGCTCTTTTTCTGGTTTATTGATGGACACTTTTTTACTATGTCCTCACATGGACTCTCCTTGGTATATACTTTATGAAAGAGAAATAAATCTCCTTCTCCTTCTCTTCTTTTAAGATCACACATCCTGTTATGAGGGTTACACCTTCATGATGCCATCTACCCCTAATTATCATCCAAAGATCCCCATCTCCAAATATCATCACATTGGGAGTTTGGGCTTCAATATATGAATTTGGAGGGGGACACAGACTCTCAGTTTATAACATTCTCAAAGAGTGACTGTTGATGGGTTGCTCTTAAAAAAACTTGAGTTTGAAGTTTTACTAAAATTCCAACAACTAATCTGAGAAGTATACAGAAAGGTTTTCTACTAAGAAAACATCAAAGGATGACAAGAAAAATTATTGTAATTTAAGAAAGTACTTTAAGAGTATAGAAAGGTGATCAGATATAAAAGTCAATATACAAAAATTGATAGCTTTTTTAATATTAGCAATAGTCAATTAGAAAACATAATGGTGAAAGGGTCTCATTTACAATAACAACGAAAACCCATTTTATACTTAGGAATAAATAGAAAATGGTACTTTAAAATGACTTCACATGACAAGTGTATTTATAAATGATTTTTAAATGCCCTTTTCAGAAAAAGATTTTTTAAAGGGTATTTAAAAATATACATACATAAAGTGCTATTTCATATTTCTCAATGGAAAAACTCAGAATTGCAAAGTTGTCAACAACTGGTTCTCAAATACACATGGAAAAAAGAACAGCAATGCTTAGCAAGTTAATTACTTTCAAAAAGGGGATAATGATGGGATTTGACCTATTAATTTGTAGAATATAATATAAAGTAACTTAAACAGTGTATTTTGGTACAGGAATAGACAAACACATTAATAGAGAAAAATAGAATGAAAACTCAGAAATGTAGTTGTATATTGATAGTTAAAATGTTATCTCTAATTAGTAGAAGCAGTCAAGATTTCTCAGTAAATTGCATTTTTGACAATTGGTTATCCTTTTGAAGAAAAATAAACTTATGAATTCATATTGTAAGCAAAAATACATTTTGGAGAGGTTAAAGACAATAAATGTTAAGACAAATTATAAAAGTATTTGAACAACATATAAAAAATTGAAACCTCTGCAGCTGTGCAAAACTTTCCTAAGCAATACACAAAACTCTTAATTCATATAAGGAAGTATTTATCGCTTTGTGTTGATAACAAAAATCTTTCTTTGAGACAATAATAAAACCAGAGTCAAATAATGAGCCATGGACTAGGGGAAATATTTATAACATATTTTAAAGATTCACAATTTATAAAAAGTGCCTACATTTAACCAAAATACAAGAAATCAAACAGAAGGTGGACAAAGGATACAAAGGGCTATTTACAGAAAATACACATGACCTACACATAAAATAGGCAACATTTACCAACATTTAAGGGAAGCCTAATATTTGATCATATTATCTACTTCTAGAAATCTGTTTTACAGAAATACTCATTCATAGTAAAACACATTTCGAAGGACACTCTCTTCTATTATAGCAAGTAGTAGAACAAGCTGAATATCATCAACAAAAGAATGAGTGAATGAATTAGAGAACATTCACTATTAGAAAGAGAAAATGAGATCTTAAATTATTAAGTTCTTTAGGACCCAAGTAAAAAGTTGTGACAGCACCTTGACCAGCATGGTTCAGTTGGTTGAGCATTATCCTACAAAGCAAAAGGTCACTGGTTCTGTGTCTGGTCAGGGCCATGCTTGGATTTTGGGCCCGTCCCAGCTGAGGTGCATGCAGGAGGCAACTGATTGATGTTTCCCTCACATATTATGTTTCTTTCCCTCTCTTTTTCCTTCCCTTCCCCCTCTCTAAAAATAAATAAATAATGACTTCCAGCCAAGATGGAGGTGTAGGTAGATACACTGTGCCTCTTCGCACAACCGAAAGAGGGATACTAAAAAAATTAAAATAAAAAAACAACCAGAACTAACAGAAAATTGAACTGTATGGAAGTCTGACAACCAAGGGATTAAAGAAGAAATATTCACCCAGATCAGTAGGAGGGATAGAGGTTCGCAGCTGAAGTGGAGAGGACTCACCACAAATGGCAGCTGGTGGTCTGAGTGAGGTGGTAGCTGGTGGAGTGGGCAGTCCCACATTGGCATGCAGATAAACCAGGAGGAACAACTGGGGAGTGAGATAGATCATGCAACCCAGTGTTCCCTGTGGGGAATAAAGCCTCAAAACCTATGACTGAAAAAACCTGTGGGGGTTGAGGCAGTGGGAGAAACTCCCAGCTTCACAGGAGAGTTCACTGGAGAAATCCACAGGGTACCAGAACTTACACAAATCCACCCACCCAGGAACCAGCAGCAGAAGGGCCCAATTTGCTTTTGGGTAGTGGTAGAAATGACTGATAGCTGGCAGAGAGCTGAACAAGCAATGTTGTTCCCTCTTGGACCACTCCCCCACATACAGCACCACAGTGGAGTGATGTGGGTTGCCCCGCCCTGGCAAATAACTACGGCTTCCCCCCTTACTACATAACAGGTGTGCAGAGACCAAAAAAAAAAATGACTCAAATGAAACAACAGATCAAAGCTCCAGAGAACATACAACTAAGTGATAGACAGCCAACCTATCCTATCAGATAGAGAATTCAAAACACTGGTAATCAGGATGCTCACAGAAATGGCTGAGTATGGTTGCAAAACAGATGAAAAATTGAAAGCTATGAAAAGTGAAATAAAGGGAAATGTGCAGGGAACCAAAAGTGACAGGAAAGAAACCAGGATTCAAATCAATGATTTGTATCAGAAGGAAGAAATAAACATTCAACCAGAACACAATAAAGAAACAAGAATTCAAAAAAATGAGGAGAGGCTTAGGAACCTCCAAAACAACCTTAAATGTTCCAACATCTGAATCATTGGGATACCAGAAGGAGAAGAGGAAGAGCAAGAAATTGAAAACTTGTTTGAAAAAATAATGAAGGAGAACTTCCCCAATCTAGCAAAGGAAATAGACTTCCAGGAACTCCTGGAAGCTCAGAAAGTCCCAAAGAAGTTGGATCCAAGGAAGCACACACCAAGGCATATCAAAATTACATTACCCAAGATTAAAGATAAAGAGAGAATCTTAAAAGCAGCAAGACAAAAGGAAATGGATATGTACAAATGAGTTCTCATAAGACTATCAGCTGATTTCTCAAAAGAAACTTAACAGGCAAGAAGGGGCTGGAAAGAAGTATTCCAAGTCATGAAAGGCAAGGACCTACATCCAAGATTACCCAGCAAAGCTACCATCTAGAATGGAAGGGAAGATAAAGTGCTTCCCAGGTAAGGTCAAGTTAAAGAAGTTCATCATCACCAAGCCCTTATTACATAAAATGTTAAAAGGACTTATCTAAGAAAAAAGAAGATACAAAATATGAACAGTAAAGTGACAATAATTATCAACAACTGAACCTAGAAACAAAAACAAAAATGAACTAAGCAAACAACTAGAACAGTAACAGAATCACAGAAATGGACATCACATAAAGGGTTATCAGTGGCAAAGGGGAGGGGGTAGTGGGGGAAAAGGTACAGAAAATAAGTACCATAAATGGTAAGTAGAAAATAGACAGGGGGTGGTTAAGAATACTATAGGAAATGTAGAAGTCAAGGAACGTATATGTACTACCCATGAACCTGAACTAAAGGGAGAGGGGGATGCGGGTAAGAGGGGTGTGCAGAGTGGAGGGGAATAAAGGGGAGAAAGTGGGATAACTGTAACAGCATAATCAATAAAATATATGAAAAAATATAAATAAATAAAATCTTTGAAAGAAAAAAGTTGTCACAGCATAATGAATCATGTAAACACAGGGTGGGGCAAAAGTAGGTTTTCAGTTATTTGTATGGAAAATAATACAATAATTAATAAACAATAATACAACATTAAACTCTGTTTTGAATACTCACAATGGTAAACTTACTTTTGCCACATGCTGTATGTAACCATGACCCATATATTTAAAAATAAATTTGTCTCTATGATTTTTTCACTCTATATGCTTTTGTGTGGATTGACTCTTTCATTGTAAGAACATAGTTTTGTTTTTCCTGTTCATCTAAATAATTTTTTTTTTAATCAGAGAAAGGAGTATTCAGGGAAGGCTAGGCATGGTGGCTCAAGCTCTTCTTCACATGATAAAGAACTGCTTCAAAAAGCATGTGAGAATCACATCTGTCACTAAGGTGGCTGGGGCCTCTCAGTACTTACATTTTCTCTTGACCTCGAACTTTGCTGCCAACGTTTCTTTTCTGGGATATTGAATTGGACATAAAAGAAAATTCTTTAAGAATGTTCAGACTCTTGTTATGCAAAATTACATTGCTGGAGGGAGTTTTAGGTATTATCTAATGTACTCCCAAGCTTCACGTGGAATCCTGATTTCTGAGATGGCCAGGAAACTTTTATGGAAATTTCATATTTGTCATGCTTGAGTCACATCCCCTTATCCAGAAATGTGAGGAAACTTTACCACTGTAAATCCAAATAGGGTGGTACTATTCCCTCAAGCCAATAATGTAAGAACACAAAACAAATAAACATAATAATTTCATTTATAAAATAAATATTAATAAATATTTTTTAGCAAAAAATGAGTACCATAATCCAACCTGATGAACCACAAAGTGTTTCAGAGTGTTACTTCTAATGCCTATATTAAGAGTTTTTAATTCATTAATTTTTCTGTATTACCTTCCATCAACTCAGCCTAGCACTGGCCTGGTTGGCTTATCTCCATTGGCCAAATCACAAGTTAGTCAGCCAACTTGGTATGTTTAAGCCATGTCACATTCTTTTAGTCAGGTCCGGTGTGTCCCAAGAGCCCTTTAAGAAACTCATTCGTCTCCTTAGATACTGGCAAGGTTAGGCCGGAAAGTTCTCATTCCAATGTGGTGAATTTTCTTCCTATTGAGTACACTGCTTTGGCAATACTGTGCCCAGGTTCTTTGCTCAGAGCCTATCTGATGTATATCTAGCTAAAGTGCCTCTGTGTACTCAGATGTGTTTCTATATAAAGAGACCACCTCTCCACTTTTAGAATGCCACTGCCCTTTGGCCTATGTTGGAATGGGCTGTAGCTCTGATTATGAGATCAAATAAGCTACATTAAACCCCTCTGAGCTTCAAGTTGCTCTCATTTGGTTCCCACTGAAGAATTTGCATAGTGCAAAGATCGTTGGCAAGTCATGATTCCTCTTCAGAGCTCCAGGCTGGCTTCCCATGGGTGCTTGTGTTGCCTTCTAACTGAATTTAGTAAGGTCTAAGTTCTTGATTAAAATTTCATCCCCTTGAGATACAGGAGGTTAGGAGAATGACTGCTCCCACATCTCCTGTCATCCAGATATTCACAGAACATGTGTGAGAACTGTGAACTACTGAACCCCACAGCCAGTGTTAATAACTTCCTAAGTTAAAAAAATACACACACATATTTTTCAATTTTTAAAATTTCATGTGAAAATGAAAGGCACTGTGCAAAAATAATTTCTTTCCTTCCTAAGTTCTTTAATGTTGTTTTATCTTTATATCTTTACAATGGAAGGAAGTCATCCTATTGGCTGCCAGTGATTAAGGGAGCAAAGGAGAGCTGATGAAATCCAACCTAACATTCAGGACAAGTTTCTATGGTCTTGGTCATTTGATGTGGTGGCTGTTAGGCCTACAGAAATACACCTTCTGTTTATGCTTCCAAGTGTTTCTTTTATCTTTACATAAAAGTGTACAGGGGAAGTTTCCAAAATTAGTCCACCTTTTGGGCTCATGCCACAGTTAAACTTAGGTGTAAAAGAGATCAAAGCATTTCCATTCTGATCCAAATAGCAGGAGCTCAGCAGTGTAGCTGGTGGCACTATGAAATCTCTAGATACTTTCTGATTTGGAACATCTAAGCAATATATTCTAGGCAGCAAGGCACAATAAGAGGCAGCACGCATGTCTGCTTTTAAAATTACTGCCTACCTTCAGGAATTTGACAAAGAAATACTTGTTTGGACTGGTATATAATATAGTGGGAAGTGCCTTCATGTTAATGAATCCATAAATGAGCAGACCCTTGCAGGCACCCTTTGTGCCCCAACAAGTGAACCAGCCTACGGCAGTTGATTGTTTAGAGAGCGAAAGGCTGTCTGGACAATGCCTTCTGGGTCAGGACTTGACATCCTCTTTTATCATTCTCAAAATGGTAACAGCTGCCCTTCCAAGTTCTGGTCAGAGGAAAAGAGTGCTTTATCAATAGTAGATTAATACCCTAATGAGGATCCCTCTGTTTATGAAGATAATTCTCGTGGCCTTTCTATGGCATGTGACTTGCTAGCAGGGTTTTCAGGAGATAAATTGCATTTTCATGGAGTGGCCTTGGTACTGCTTAATTAGATATAATCTGAATCTAACTAGAACCATCAAATTGCTTGCTCAACTTCCAGAGCCATTTGTGTCTGACACACATCTTTAAACTTTTAAGCACAAGTAGTACTTGACAAGAGGGTCACCCTTGGTTATGTGCTCAGACCAAGGAGGAGTTTGTGCCATAGTCAATGCCTCCTGGTGTACCTGGATAAATATTTCCTCCCAGGTAGAATTGGATGCAATTAAATTCCTTAACCTTTCCAGATCCTTTAAGGAGCATTCCATTTTTGCTTCTGGTGTCAACTGTTGGTTAGAATTTAAATTTTCCGACATTTCCAGTTGACTCCCAGCTGGGCTTGGAGCTACTTTAAGGCCTGGATTGCAAATTGTTTTGTTTATTGTTATTCTAATCTGTTCACTATATTTCATTATCAAACTATTGATGTTCTGTATACCCAAATATTTGAAACCTCCTACAAAAACTGGAGTAATGTTTGCATGAAGGATAGAAATGATCCACCAAGCCACTGTATCCCGTTCATTTGTATAATTCATGATAGTTGGAAACTTTACTCCTGATTCTCAATACATTTTCTTAATTGCCCATGATTTCTCTTGCAATATTAAGTGCCTTTGTTCTTTAATTGTTCCGAAGTTGTTTCAGCTGCTTTTATAAGAAACTGTGAATTTTGACTTTAGCAGATGCCTGAGAGACTTCTCATAAGCAAATGGCTCTAGTTCCTCTGCTGGCTACTGCCCTAACATAGGAGGACCATCGAGGGCCTAGATGAAACTAGAGCAGGTAGCCAGCCACTCTGATACTGACACAGGTAAAACAGACCTGATCCATCATCAATGTTGTCTGTGGACAGATTCTGATTGAAAAAGGGAAAATGTGAACCCTGAGAAGAACATACCTAAAAAGAGCTTTTGGTAGCTAACTGAGCTCAAAGTTTTTAAAAAGCAGAGTCTAGGAGCCATTGCTGTATAGGGCCCTCTCATTCAAACTGTGCTTCGCAGAGAAGCCTTTGCACCAGACTACCTGTCTGCCTGAACTGTGTTTCCACCATGTGAGCCAGGCCTTACAAAGAAGTTCCTGAAGTTTATAGGTTCCAGGCCTTATAAAGAAGTTTCAAGCAATAGGACTGAGACTTTCTCTATCCAGTGGGAGCTGCATAGCTCTGACCAAACAGAGCAGCTCTGATCTGACCAATCAGGAACGGAGTCATTGTACCAACCTGTGAGGATTCAGAGTCCTCATCTGTGTGATGATGGACCAATCAGGGCGAAGGGGAAGGGACTGCTGTCCATATAAGCCATCTCCCTTTCTGGCTCTGAAAGCACATTTTCCATCAAATAACAAAGATTTTGTTTTCTTGGCTATAATGGAAACACTGAAGACCTCTCTCCAGGGCAGAGTGGAGCAGACCATCTAGAACAGAACTGCCTACCCTGTGAGGGGTCTGGCCCAGAACTGTCTAGCCCTAGAACTGTTACACAGCAGTGCTGTTTTCACAGCAATTCTGTATCACTGTTGAACTATTTGCACTAAATAAAGTTTCCTTCTTCAAAAATAAAATAAAAAAGATAAGAAAATAAAATATAAATATAAAATACTGCCTGTCTTCCAGGGTTTTACAAAGAAACACTTGTTTGGACTTTGGTTTATAATCTAGTGGGAAGCACACAGGCACTCCTGAAGACTGCCTTAGGGGTCCTCTGTGGATGGACAGTTTCTCTCCTCTGCCCAGCGGGAGCAGAGTTGATTTTGTTCATGGTCTTTCTACACTTCTTTTATGTGAAGCCATACTGTTGAGGGTTCTTCTTTGCAAAATGACAGCAATTCTCTTTTCCTTCCTTTTTAATATTGATTTCAGGTTCTGACCTCAGCAAAGTGTTAGACTAATTTTTCTGGAGAAAGGCAGACGACTCTTGGTCTCTGTGCAGGAGTAGGATCACTAAATTATGTTATCCAAACCATTTCGGTGAGTGAAAGGGACTCTAATAGTAATTAAACCTGGTCAGCTGGAGTGAAATGAGACTGCCCTGGCAAATTTGGATATATTGTCAACCTATGTATAGGGAAATGGGTGATTTCTGATGCCTAGTACCTCAATGTTAATGCTTCTTCTTTTCTGTGCAAGATCGGGCATTTTCTAATCACTCCCTTACATTATTATTACAGAGGATTATTTTCTGCTTTTGATAACAAACAACGCAACAAGAAAGAAAAATTAGATAACACCTTTCCACATGACTCAGAATGCAAACCCTTATTAAGTAATATAGCTCCATAATAGATTTTGTTGCAAAGAAAATGTTCTGTACAAATTCTTTAAAGAAGTCTTTCAAGTGTATTTTTATTTAAGGACACTACCACCCATTACTTACAAAGAAAGTCCTGAAGGGGAACAGCAGACCCCTAAGGCCATTTCTGGCAAAGAGCTGTACATTTAGTACCAACAAAACAAAAACACTGTTGTAATTGCACCCAAACTGTTTTTTGTGTCCAACATATTTTTGTCTTCCAAATGCAGTCAGAAAAGACTGCTGAGTTTCTTTTCTGTTTGTTTTACCACTTCCCTTCTAAATATTTTGCATCATCTTGCAGATTTTCCCAAGTTGTAGTCTTGCTTGCTAGGGCCACATTCCTCTGACCTGTGGCATTAAGTTGTGTTTCTATGGCAAGGTTTGTTTATCATGAGGGAAGGGCACCTTCCACAACAATTTAAATGTCCTTTTTTCCTCTTCTCCACACACTCAGAAATTCTGAAACAGCAGTCCAGATATGGCTTTCTCTAATCATAAACTACATTCCTAGAGTGTGAATTTTACTTTGCTCTGCTTTCAAGATAGGGAAATATTTGGCTCTGTTTATTTCTTTTATACTGGGCAGTGCCCTCTTGACTGTTATGACTAATCCATTTCTCAGGGCAGGAATCTCCTAACAGTTCTTTCCCCCAGGTAAATCACATCGTGCAAACTTGTACAGGAAAAATTCCATAGAGGCCAAAGAGTGACCTAGTGGTGGTCAGAGCCCATCCACTGGACTGAGGCCTCTGTTGACCATAAGGATTTTTTTCAAGAGAAGGAAAGCTTAGTCAGAACCTGACAGTTCTTGCCCCTCACATTTGTGCAGAGGAACCAGCTTGGGGAGAGATAAGAGCCCTGGGTTGACACCCTGATTGTGTCTACCTTTTTATTTGTTAAATGTGGAAATTGACTTCATCCAATTAATAAGAGCAGGAAACAGTTTTTGTTTTCTCTTTGTAGAAAAACATGAAGTAACAGTTTTATCTTAATATGTCAGGCATTGCCCAAGAGACTACAGACATGTGGGCTGGTGGCCAAAAAATTGCTCTAAGTCCCAAGTATTAACACCCAGATATAAAAAGAATGCTAATTGGTTTTCCAGCTGAAAAAAAAAAAAGCCACTTGGTGCCAAAAATGCTGTACGGCATGGAAACCCCAAGTTTACACAATAGGGCCTGATTGCAATCTGGGGTCTCCACTTGTACTCCTATGTAGAGCTAAACAAAGGGCGGTGTTGCACTCTTCTGCCTTTGTAGAAAGCCTATGCTCCAGATCCCAGGCTGGTGTTGCACCAGGCTTCCCACAGTCTTCCTGCCAAATCTCTAAGTTTTTTCCTGGCTGCCATTCAGGAAAGTACAGCTCTGTCCGTAGGATGGAAAGTTAAAAAGGCCTTGCTTGGATACGCTGCAATATATACAAACACTGCTTGACGTATGCAGAAGGCTGGTTTTGCACACGCAATTCCTGCCTGCTTTCTAAGGGAAAAAGAATGTGAGACTTCTAAAAGTCATTTCAGTTATGTGAAGGAGATGAGAGCTAGAAGAAAAAATAATTTTTAAAGCAGTTCTCCTTAATTCCAATAAACTTCCATCTTAGTTTTCTCTTTAGCAAAATGTTGCCTAACCTCTAGGAGCCCATCCAGCTTGGGTTGTTTCTAACTTAAGGACCAGATTTAGTATACGTAGAAGATACTGAATGTAGATATGCCAGCAAGGTCACTGAAAGTGAACTGGGCAGACTCAGTCTCAGGACCATTGGCAGAGCTAAAGCCAAGGATAGTATAGTGATACGTTTTGCCTAATTACCAGCCTTGCCTGTGGCTTCACATTTGGACTCTAGTTCTATATCACTAGTGGGAAAGTACTTGAATTGAAAAGACTTTCTAATACTGAAACCTATTCTCATTCTTTTTGCTGATGGTAAATACCACTGCAGCATTCACAGCACTTATTTAATATTACTCCAAAGGCTTTTTAATTCTAGTTAATTCTAAACCTTAGTTATACATAATTTTTAAAAAACTATTTTGATAATAGAAGTAAGACATTCCCCAAATAACTAACTCATGCCAAATTATACAGAGAGAATAAAACAGGTCATAACTTCCATTGATGTGTACAAAACATTATTTTTGACAGAAACTGGGAAACAATTGTGTTTCTATCAATGCTTTCCTTTTGTGTATTCGTTTCAGTTTGTTATTATTAGTGCATTTTCCCCTACAGTCATGATGTGGAATGGATGCAGTTAAGAATTTAGAAAGCATTTATTAAAAGTGCTAGGAATTACAAAATTAATTCAAAAAGATATATGAACCTCTATGTTCATTGCAGTGTTATTTCTGCGAGTCAAGATGTGGAAGTAACCCAAGTGCCTATCGATAGATGAGCAGATAAGAAAGAAGTGGTGCATAGGGTATAAAATGGAATATTATTTGATCATAAAAAGAGTGAAATTTTACCATTTGTGACAACATGGATGTACCTAGAGGGTATTATGCTAAATGAAATGTCAGAGAGAAAAAGACAAATGCCATGTGATTTCACTTATATGTGGAGTCCAAAGGGAAAAATAAACAAAGAAAATATAAACAGACTTACAGATACAGAGAACAAACTGAGGGTTTGCAAGATGGAAGTGGGATTAAGTGAAAAAGTTGAAAGTATTAAGAAGTACAGATTGGTAGTTACAAAACAGTTATGGGGATGTAAAATACAGCATAGGGAATAGGTCAATAATGTTGTGATAACTATGTCTGGTGCCGGGTGGGTACTAGAACTATTGGGGGGATTGCTTCATAAATTATATATGGAAGTACTATACTCTACACCTGAAACTAACATAAAGTAATATTGAATGTCAACTGTAATTGAAAAATTAAAAAAAAATACTGGGGATTAGGACTTTTTACCTGCAGGGAAAAACCAAAGAGAAGAAGACCATTGATTAATTGATTGATTGATTGATTTTTAATTATATTTTATTAATTATACTATTACAGTAATCCCAGATATGGCAGCCACCTGCAAGCTCTATGTCTTTGTGGGGAGAAGGTTAAGAAAAGGAACAATGGCCTCTTCCCACCTTTCTGTCTGGGAGAAAGCTGTCCCCTAACTTTCAGCTTGATGCCAGACACTTCAGGTCCTCCCCATATGCTACTGCCATATGCCAACAGCTTCAAGCTGTTACCCTGGTGCTGGAGCTCAGAGGGAGTAAGCCTGAGTGTGCAAATTCTTTCAAAGGAACTGCTTGGGACTCCAGGAGTTTCTTGCACTGACTCAATCCCCACTGCTATTTGCAGCCAGAAGTTATGGGGACTTATCTTTCTGGCACTGGAAACCTGCACTGGGAGGGGGGGGCCTGCTCTGAGGCTGGGTCCCCTCACTCCTGAGATATCCCTTCCGAACTTTTATCCACCACATGTGGGTGTGGGACCAGCCCGTCTGCATCTTTTCCCCTTATACCAGTCTGGATGGATGAGGTTTCTTTAATTCCATAATTGTTGGACTTCCATTCAACTCAATTTCTGACAGTTGTGGGTGATTGTTGTTCTATAGTTTAGTTGTAATTTTCATGTGGTTTTGTGAGGAGGCAAGCCGTGTTTACTTACACTTTCATCTTGCTAGCTTTCAATCTGATTCATCCCCATGGAGCTAAATTAATTTTCCAGTGTCCTCTGTACTTTCATATAGGTGCCAGTCTCCTTTGGCACATTTCTGTCCCTATGACTTTGTGCTTTTTTTTTTCTCACTTTGATGGAGCTACTTTCTTCTCTCCATCTTCTCGGTCCCAGTTCAGATCCCAGCTATATTGTTAAACCTCCCAGACCACTTCAGCACTCTGTTTTCCCATTTATCTGAGTTTGTAATGCTTTTCCTATTTTCACAAAACAAAGTAAGAATGTATGAGTGTTCACAAATCAGGTAGGAATTGCACTGGGATCTGGAATATGAAGAGGAAAAAGGAACAAAGATCCACTCAACTAGGTCAAAATAAGGAAAATGTATTGTAAACCTACAGAGTCTAGGAAATGGGCCCTTGCAGGATATAAACTGGCCTCTGTAAGTAGCCTAGTCAGCTCTCTGTCTCCGACACTCAGGTTCATACATTACCCCTCCGTCTCTTCCCCAGGATTATATACTTTCACATTCTTCCCTTTTCTTTCTGACAAATTGTCCTGCTATATCATTTCATCTTTCTTTCAGCTCAACTACCTCCAAATGACTGAATTAGACTTTTATGATTTTAAGTCCAAATTTTCAGTGATTTAGTCTTCTCATCTTGTGCTATATATCCAGTCATCTGTTTTGTAAGTGTGGTTGTCAGAAGCAGGAATTTTTGGTACAAACAGTTGCCTAAACCCACTCCTGTAGCAGTCTGGAGGTAGAGAAGTTTCATGGAAGTGAGAAACAAGTAGGTAGACACTGCAAAGATATCCACTGCCTCCTCATTGTATTATTCCCCTAAGGCAAATTCTTTAAGGGCAGGGAATAATTATACTTTGCTCACTTTCATCACAGTATTTAACACAGTGCTGTTCATCGACCACAATGATTCACAGCCTGGCTACAGAGTACAAACAACCACATCCCTCTGGCCACCATCATATCTTTCTGATTTCATTGGTTGGTGGTATGGCCCAGTCACCATGCATCAAGGGCTGTTGTGCTTTCAAGATGTCAGACTTATTCTTACTGAAGTCAGAGCCACAGAAAGTGTTACTCTTATAGATGAAAAAGTGATTACTCTTGTAACTGAAAACAAGGTACAAATTCAAGAGTTATTAAATAGCTTAAAATTCTTGCTGGTTTTAAAATTCATCTCTTTGTAGTTTTAATTTGTATCTCTCTGATGATTAGTGATGTTGAGCATTTTTGCATATGTGTTTGGCCATCTGCATGTCCTCCTTGGAGAAGTGTCTATTCAGGTCCTTGCCCATTTTTTAAATCAGATCGTCTCCCTGGAGTTGAGTTCTATAATTTCTTTATATATTTTGGAATATAAACCCTTGTCAGATCTGTCATTGGCAAATATGCTCTCCCATACAGTCAGTTCCCTTTTTATTTTGATGATGATTTATTCAGTTGTGCAGAAACTTTTTAATTTGATGTTTATTTTTTCTTTTGTTTCCTCTGCCTTAGAAGATATATTTGCAAAAATAACTTAAATTTTAATACCTTTGGTTTTCTCTAGGATTTTTGTGGTGTCATGACTTATATTTAGGTCTTTTACCCATTTTGAGTTTATTCTGGTGTATGGTGTAAGTTGGTGGTCTAGTTTCATTTTTTTCATGTAGTTATCCAGTTCTTCCAATACCATTTATTCCATCGTATACTCTTTACTCCATTGTGTGGTCTTGTCTCCTCTGTCAAATGTTAGTTAGTTGACCATAAAGGCATGGGTTTATTTCTGAACTCTCTCTTCTGTTCCATTGATCTATATGCCTGCTCTTACGCTAGTACCTGGCTGTTTTGATTACAGTGGCCTTCTAGCATAGTTTAGTATCAGGTGTTGTGATCCCTCCAACTTTGTTCTTTCTCAGGATTGCTGAGGTAATTTAGGGTCTTTTTTGGTTCTGTATAAATTTTTGGGATATTTGTTCTATATCTATGAAATATACCATTGGCATTTTTAATAGGAATTTCACTGAATCTGTAGAATGCTTTGGGTAATATGGACATTTTAGTGCTATTAATTCTTCTAATCCATGAACACAGTATATGCTTCCACTTATTGGTATTTTTCTCAATTTCTTTCTTTAGTGTCCTATAGTTTTCTGAGTTCAGGTCTTTTACTTCCTTGGTTAAATTTATTCCTATGTAATAGGAATGAATTATTCCTATTACATAGGAATGAATTATTCCTATTAGGAATAAATTCATGAATAATAATGAAAATAATGAATTATTCCTAATAGGAATAAATTTATTCCTATGTAACAGGAATATGTAATTTATTCCTGTTCAAGTTTTCTGACCTATTTTTTTGTTGCCATTGCAATAGTAAATGGGATTGTTTAAATTCTTAGTTTCTCTTTTTGCTAGTTCATTATTGGTGTACAAAAATGCTATTGATTCTGAGTATTGATTTTGTACCTAGTTATTTTGTGAAATTCAGTTATTAGGTGTAGCAGTTTTTTGACAGAGTCTGTAGGGCTTTCTATGTACAATATGAGGCTGTCTGTGAATAATGACAGTTTTACTTTCTCCTTTCCAATTTGGATGCCTTTTATTTCTTCTTGTCTGATTGCTATTGCTAAGACTTTCAGTACTGCGTTGAGTAAGAGTGGTGACATTGGACATGCCTATCTTTTCCTCATCTTAAGAGAAACACTTGTATATTTTTGTCCATTGAGTATGATGTTGGCTGTATGTTTTTCATATATGGCCTTTATTATGTTACATTATGATTATTCTTTTCCCACTTTGCGGAGCGTTTTTATAATAAATAGGTGCTAGATTTTATCAAATGCTTTTTCTAAATCTATTGATATGATCATGGGATTTTTATCTTTCATTTTGTTTATGTGATGTATCACATTTATTGATTTGTGAACATTTTACTAACCTTGCATCCCTGGGATGAATCCCACTTGATCATGGTGTGTGAACTTTTTAATGCATTGCTAGATCCAGTTTGCTAATATTTTGTTTAGAATTTTAGCATCTATGTTCATCAGGTATATTGGACAATTTTCTTTCTTTGTTGTATCTTTATCTAGTTTTGGATTTAGGATAATACTGGCCTTTTAAAAAGAACTTGGAAGTCTTTTCTCTTCTTGAATGTTTTGGAACAGTTTGAGAAGAATAGGTTATTTTTTTTTGAATGATTGGTAAAATTCACCTGTGAAGCCATCCTACCCAGGACTTTATTTTCTGGGGGTTATTAGTATTATTATTTCTTCTTCTTCTTATTGCTTCAATTTCATTCATTGTTATCAGTCTGTTCAAGTTTTCTGATTATTCCTGATTCAATTTTGGAAGGTTGTATCTGGGAAGTTATCCATTTTCACCCAGGTTGTTCAATTTCTTAGCATGTAGTTGTTCATAGTATTATCTTATAATACTTTGTATTTCTGTGATATCAGTTGTTACTTCTCCTCTTTCATTTCTGATCTTACTTATTTGATTCCTCTTTTTATTCTTGATAAGTCTGTTTAAAGGTTCACCAATTTTGCTTATCTTTTGAAAGAACTAGCTCCTGGATTCATTGATCTTTTGTATTTTTTTTTTAGTCTCTATATGTCTTTTATTTTCACACTGATCTTGATTGTTTCCTTTCTTCTACTAACATTGAGTTTATTACCAATAAATCAACAAACAACAAGTGGTAGCCAGATTGTGAAGAAAAGAAAAGAAACCCTTTTGCACTGTTGGTGGGAATGCAAACTGGTGCAGCCACTATGGAAAACACTATGGAATTTCCTCAAAAAATTTAAAATGGAATTGCTTTTTGATCTAGAGATACCACTACTTGGAATATATCTTAGGAATCCTGAAACACCAATTCAAAATAATATATGCACCCCTATATTCATAGCAGTGTTATTTTTAATAGTCAAAATCTGGAAACAGCCTAAGTGTCCATTAGTAGATGAGTGAATAAAACAGCTATGGTACATTTACACAATGGGATACTATATAGAGAAATAAAAAGAAGAAACTCTTACCTTTGGGGTACAACCTAAATGGACCTAGAGACTATTATAATAAGTGAAATAAGCCAATCAGTGAGAGACAAATACCATATGACCTCACTTACATGTGAAATCTAATGAACAAAATAAACTGATGAGCAAAATAGAACCAGAGATATAGAAATATGGAGCAGACTTATAGCTGTAAAAAGGGAGAGAGGAGATGGGCACTGGTTGAAAGAAGGTGAAAGGATTAGAGAAAGAACATATAAGATCTGTCCAGAAAGTATCCATCCATGTACTATAAAAAGTAGAAACACATGTTGAAGAAGATACAAGATACAAGAAACATTTTACCTAGGATAATGATGCTTTAGTCCCCTTAAAATTAAGCACCTTGAGACCTCATACAGTTCTCCCAATCACCATCAGCTGCCCTGTCATATTTTTGTGAGTCTCATCAACAGTCTGAAATCACTTCCCTTTCAAAGGTGATTTTAGTTTTGGGAAAAGTCAGAAGCTGCGGGGTGCAAAATGTGGACTAAAGGGAGGCTGAGTCACCTGGGTGACTTCATGTTTATCCAAAAAATTCTGCATGATATGTGATGCATGAGCAGGCACATTGTCGTGATGAAGCTGCCAATCACCAGTTATCCATAGCTGCAGCCTTCTGAATCATCCAAATAGTTTCCATTGAGGAATGTTCAAGCTTAACACAAAATTTGATGTAGATTTGTTGCTCTATTTTCTCAGTCATTTTGAATTGTGATGGCCACACAGTACACATGCTCACTTGATGGTGTCTATTGCACTGACTAGTACAGTGACGTCATCATTGTTTACTCATGGTTATTCCAGTCCACTCATTGGCTGCCAGGTTACACTGATATTGTACTAACCTGTCCTGTTATATTAACAATAGCTGTACTTTTTTCTGACAGACCTGGTATATACACCATCCATGGACATGGACAATGGTGTGAGAGCTGCCCGAGGGAGTAGGAGGGGGTGCTGAGTGAAGGGGGGCAAAGGTGGAAACATTGGGACATTTGTAATAGCATAAACAATAAAATATAATTAAAAATAAAATTCATGCTTGGCCTAGCAATAAGGTGATTGTAGGTTATTGTCTTATTGCAAATACCAGTAACATTGGCAACTATAAAAAAAGAGACATTAATAATTTTTATTTTACATTTGTAATTTTTCTCCCTTCTTGTAACTGATTTAATTAAATGTGGAAGTGATAGTTGTTTCCACAATGTTGTCTGATTACATAATCAATATATCTTCAAAATGCAGCCCTGTTCCTGGATTCTTTGAAAACAAGGTCTCTTTTAACTAGAAAAAGTAATGATTGAATAGTAAATTCTAAATTGATAAGTACCATTTGGATGAAAATTGTTTAATATTTTTGTGTTAACTCTGAAATTGGCATTCTATAAGTTTGGACTGAGTCAAGTGTGCGTCCAGAATAGCAAGAAGCTGATTTATTGCAGGTAGTATATAGAGATCCTGTTCCATAGTACTCTTTATGGTATCCACCTCAGTTGTGATGACTGGAGAATTCCTTAAGACTGGTAAAACCCAGAAGATATTTCAAGCCTCCAACTATTTTCAGATCAATTACTGATTCCTGAGAATAACACTATCTTTCCTGTCAAGTGCCTTTGAGACTACCTTGGGACCTCTGCTAAGAACCTCTGGAAGTCAAGCTACTCTAATCTTTTTTTTTAAATCCTCACCCGAGGAGAATATGTTTATTAATTTTAGAGAAAGGGGAAAGGAGAGAGAGAGAGCAGGGAGAGAGAGAGAGAGACATTGATGTAAGAGAGAAACATCTATCTGTATGTTCTCCAGACCTGAGATTGAACCTGCAGCCTAGGTATTTGTCCTGCCTGGGGATTGAACCTGCAGTATTCAGGTGCATGGAATGATGCTCCAACTAACTGAGCCATTTGGCCAAGGCAAGCCACTAATTTGGCATATACCCAATTTCCTTCTCTGTGAAGGATCCATTTTTTCACCAATCAGCTGCATAATCCTAAGGAAATTCTGGTAAATTGACCTCTTTGGCAAAGGGTCCAGAGAAAGAATACTGTGGAAGACATCTTCACTATTTTTGAGCCAGCATAACTAGATTCAATTTACTTCTTGTGTTACAGCACAGACCAGGGCAGTACTAAAACTTTATTATACCAGAGAACCTTGCTGGTATATAAGGATTACTTCTTGGAATTATGATCATGTGTCTAATAGTGAGCAATAGGAATTGTGATGCAAGTTCTTAAATTTCCTTTGGGGATAATGTGAATGCCTTTCTTTTTTAAAAATATATTTTATCGATTATGCTATTATAGTTGTCCCATTACCCCCTTCATTCCCCTCCATCCTGCACACCTTCTCCTGCCCACATTTCCCCCCTTTAGTTCATGTCCATGTGTCATAAGTTCTTTAGCTTCTACATTTCCCATACTATTCTTGCTGTCTATTTTCTACCTACCATCTATGCTACTTATTCTCTGTACCTTTTCCCCTCTCTCCTCCTCCCACTTCCCTGTTGATAACCCCCATGTGATCTCCATTTCTGTGGTTCTGTTCCTGTTCTAGTTGTTTCCTTAGTTTTTGTTTTTGTTTTTGTTTTAGGTGTGGTTGTTAATAATTGTGAGTTTGCTGTCATTTTACTATACATGTTTTTAATCTTCTTTTTCTTAGATAAGTCCCTTTAACATTTCATATAATAAGGGTTTGGTGATGATGATCTCCTTTAACTTGACCTTATCTGGGAAGCACTTTATCTGCCCTTCCATTCTAAATGAAAGCTTTGCTGGATAGAGCAATCTTGGATGTAGGTCCTTCCTTTTCATGAGTTGGAATACTTCTTTCCAGCCCTTCTTGCCTGTCAGGTCTCTTTTGAGAAATCAGCTGACAGTCTGATGGGAACTACTTTGTAGGTTACCGTCTCCTTGTCTCTTGCTGCTTCTAGGATTCTCTCCTTCATGTTAATCTTGGTAATGTAATTCTGATGTGCCTTGGTGTGTTCCTCCTTGGGTCCAACTTCTTTGGGACTCTCTGAGTTTCCTGGACTTCCTGGAAGTCTATTTCCTTGGCCAAAATGAGGAAGTTCTCCTTTATTATTTGTTCAAATAAGTTTTCCACTTGTTTCTCTTCCTCTTCTCCTTCTGGTACTCCTATAATTTGGATGTTGGATGGTTTAAAGACGTCCTGGAGGTTCCTAAACCTCTATTCATTTTTTTGAATTCTTATTTCTTCATTCTTTTCTAGTTGTATGTTTTTTTCTTCCTTCTGGCCCACTCCACTGATGTGAGACCCAACTTTAATTCCATCACTATTGGTTCCCTGTGCATGCATCTTTCTTCATTTCACTTATTGTAGCCTTCATTTGTTCATCTAACTTGCAACCAAAAATCAACCAATTGTGTGAGCATCCTGATCACCAGTGCTTTGAACTGTGCATCTGATAGGTTGGCTATCTCTCGGGTGCTTAAAAAAACTGGTTCCAGGGCTTTGAATTCTGTTTGAGTCATTTTTTTCCCTTTGGTCTGGTTGCGCCTGTTATGTATGAGGGGCGGAGACTTAGGTGTACACCAGGGCGAGGCACCCCAGTCACTGGGTTGTGAGTTTGTATGTGGGGGCGGGGTCCAAAAGGGAACAATGGTGCTTGCTCTGCTCTCCATGGAACCTCAGTCCCTTCCGCCACTTCCCCCAAGCAAACTGGGCCCCTCTGGTGCCAGTTCCTTTGTGGATAGGCCTGTGCACACTGTGGGACTTTCCAAGGACCTCTCCTATGAGGCTGGGAGTCTCTCCTGCACCTCGACCCCCAAAGGTGTTTTCAATCAGTGCCCTGAGGCTCTATTTCCCAGTGCTGTGATCCCGGCTTTTGAGCACTGCCTTGCTTCACAATTGCTGCCTCACTGGGTCTGCTGGTTGCCGCCCCTCGGCCGGTGTCTGCCAGCTGCCGCTTGCACGCTCAGGGTCCACCTGCTGTGGTTTTGAGTGCCCCGGATGCCATACGCGCCCAGTCCTAACACTCACTGCTCTCCACGCTGCGACCTGCCGCCGACTGCCCAACTCTGCCCCTCCTACTGGTCTGGATGAATGTGTCTATTTTAACTTCTTGGTTGTCCAACTTCCATTCAGATCAATTTTCTATCAGTTCTGAATGTTATTCTATTTCTAAAGTGTTGTTGTCTCTATCTTGGTTGTGCGAGGAGGTAGTGTGTCTGTCTATGCCTCCATTTTGGCTGGCAGTCGAAGGACTTTCTTTTAGCAAGATATCAGCTTTGCTTGGAAAGGCACAGAGAGGCCACCCTTGCAGGCTGAACAGGAGTTGGTGTGCCTACACTGATTGGCAAGTACTTTAGAATATGCATTCCTGTACAGCAGATCCTGGTGACCATTTTAGCAAGACAGCTGTGCTTGCTTGATGAGCATAGCACTTAAACTAGAAGCTGTGTCCTTTACAGACGAACTTTACAATCTTGTATTTGGCAAGGCTGATTCTAGGACTTTAGGATGTGTCAAATTTGATCCCAAATCAAATGGCCCAATGATAAGTCATTAAAGGTTTTATTGTATACTCCTTCCATAAGAGTATTCTGTTACACATCATTGAAGTAGTTCCTTAAGTTGCAAAGTACACAGAGGACATAATTAATCACTATAAATATTTTGCTAGTCATGTGCTGGAAATCTAAATTTGAAAAATTTGACCATCACTGATGAGACGTATGCTACTATTATCCAGTGAGACTATCAGCTATGCTGGTGAAGCAAAAACAAAAGAGTTGAATGTGCCCTAGCTGGTGTGGTTCTGTGGATTGAGCACTGGCCTGTGAACCAAAAGATCTCCAAATTGATTCCCAGTCAGGGCACAGGCCTGAGTTGTGGGCTAGATCCCCAGCTGGTGGCATGTGAGAGGCAATGGGTCAGTGTATCTCTCGTACACTGATGTTTATCTCACTCTTTTCCTCCCTCCCTTCTCCTCACTCTAAAAGTAAATATATAAAATCTTTTAAAAATAATTGAATGTAAAATCTATCATGGCTCCAACAACTTTCAGAAGAACATGGTTTTCCTTTTAAGAACTTGAATTTGGTGGCTAAAGACATAAGTTCTTATCATCACATGACTCTCAGGGAGCAAACTTGTGAGTAGAGGCTTTCAATGTGTCCCCTGAATAGCATTTTAAATGCAGGGCATTAGATGGAAGTTTTACTCAGTCATCTTTTAGAATTTCTTGTTGTTCAGCTTTATTTCCTCCCTCCCTCCCTTTCCTTTTTTCCTTCTTCCTTCTTTCCCTGACTTTAATTTCAACATAAATTTTTGAGTTATATATTTTATGATGAGCTTCTGCTAAAGGTACAAATATAGTCATGTGTTGTTTAACAATGGGGATACATTTTCAAAAATTTGTCATTAGGCAATTTTGTCATTGTGCAAACATCATAGAGTGTACTTACACAAATCTAGATGGGATAGCCTGCTACACAACTAGATTACATAGTATAGTTTATTGATCCTGGGCTACAAAGTTGTACAGCATACTACTGTACTGAACATGCTGTAGGCGGTCATAACACAATGGTAAGTATTTGTGTATCTAAACATATCTAAACATAGAAAAGCATAGTAAAAGACATAAACCAGTATCATTGTCACTTATTATCAAATATTATATACAGTACATCATTGTATGTGCTATGTTTTTATATGATTGGCAGTGCAGTAGGTTTTTTTATACCAGTATTGCTACCAACACATGAGTAATACATTGCATTGCAATGTTACAAACAGTAGCTGTCACTAGGCAGTAGGAATTTTTCATCTTTGTAATAATCTTATGGGACCACTGAAACATATGTGGGTCATTGTTGACTGAAATACCTTTATGTGGCATATGACTATGTTAAAATATAATTGTAAGCCTCAGAAAACTTTCTTCTTACAAGGGTGGAGTGGAGAAGTAAACATGGAAAGCATGCTGTGTGGTAAGGATAATGCCTAAGGTATTGTGAGAAAATGTAGTTGGACACCTAAGCCATCTGGATGGAGTGGAACAGTCTGGGATGGGAACATATAATAATAGCAAAAGTACCCTGGAGGAGATAACTTTCAGTTTCTTTAGGCAAGTGAAAGAGACACTATTTTAAGATGTGTGAGTGGAGAAAAGAAGAGAATAATGTGCATAAAGGCAAAACAGTGTGGGGCACTGAGGAAGTAGTGAATATTTCTCTGTTACTGGAATATAAGGTACATGGGGTGGGGGTGGAGACTGAGAAGTGACGCTAGTGAGTCTGGCAGAGTCCCAAAGAACTTGGACCCAAGGAGGAACATATCAAGGCACATCATAATCACATTACCCAAGATTAAAGATAAGGAGAGAATCTTTTTTTTTAAGACTGTATTTATTTATTTATTTTTAGAGAGGGAAGGGAGGGAGAAAGAGAGAGAGAGAAACATCAATGTTTGGTTGCTGGGGGCCACGGCCTGCAACCCAGGCATGTGCCCTGACTGGGAATCAAACCTGTGATGCTTTGGTTTGCAGCCCGCACTGAATCCACTGAGCTACACCAGCCAGGGCAGGAGAGAATCTTAAAAGCAGCAAGACAAAGGGAGAGAGTTACCTACAAAGGAGTTCCCATAAGACTGTCAGCTGATTTCTCAAAAGGAACCTGACAGGCAAGAAGGGGCTGGAAAGAAGTATTCTAAGTCATGAAAGGCAAGGACCTACATCCAAGATTGCTCTATCCAGCAAAGCTTTCATTTAGAATGGAAGGGCAGATAAAGTACTTCCCAAATAAGGTCAAGTTAAAGGAGATCATCATCACCAAACCCTTATTATATGAAATGTTAAAGGGACTTATCTAAGAAAAAGAAGATAAAAGACATATACAGTAAAATGACAGCAAGCTCACAGTTATTAACAATCAGACCTAAAACAAAAACAAAGCCAAACTAAGCAAACAACTAGAACAGGAACAGAACCACAGAAATGGAGACCACATGGAGGGTTATCAACAGGGAAGTGGGAGGAGGAGAGAGGGGAAAAGGTACAGAGAATAAGTAGCATAGATGGTAGGTAGAAAATAGACAGGGGGAGGTTAAGAATAGTATAGGAAATGGAGAAGCCAAAGAACTTATTTGTACAACCCATGGACATGAACTAAAGGTGGGGAATGTGGGTGGGCAGGGTGGTGGGGAGTGAAGGGGGAAACTGGGACAAATGTAATAGCATAATCTGTAAAATATATTTAAAAAATTCTCAGACATATACAAGTACACCACACATTTATGATAAAAACACTCAGCAAAGCAGGAGTAGAGGGAGCATACCTCAACATAATAAAGGCCACACACAAGAAGCATATGGCCAACATCATACTCAACAGGTAAAACTAAAAGTTTTCCCCATAAGATCAGGCAATAAACAATGATGTACTCTTTCACCACTTCTATTCAACATAGTATTGGAAGATCTAGGCATAGAGATCAGACAAGAAAAAGACAATGGCTTTTAAGCCACTGAAATTGGAAAGGAAGAAGTAAAACTGTCATTGTTTGCCAATGTCATGCTAGTGTACATAGAAAACTCTATAGACTCCACCAAAAAACTTCTTAACCAAGTGAATTTGGCAAAACAGCAGGATACAAAGTCAATATTCAGAAATCAAGGGAATTTTTGTACACCAACAATGAAATATCATAAACAGAAATTAGGAAAAAAATCCCATTTGCTATAGCAACAAGAAAAATAAAGTATGTAGGAATAAACTTAACAAAGGGCATAAAAGAACTGTACTCAGAAAACTGCAGAACAATGAAGAGATTAAGAAGGACACAAATAAATGGAAACATTTACCTTGTTCATGAATTGGAAGAATGAACACCATCAAAATTCTGTACTACCCAAAGCAATTTATAGATTCAATGTAATCTCTACTAAAATACCAGTGGCATATTTCACAGATATAGAACAACCATTTAAAAAATTTACATGGAACCATAAATGAACCTGAATAGCCTTAGCAATTTTGAGAAAGAAGAACAAAGTAGGAGGGATCACAATACGTAATATCAAATTATATTACAAGGGCACAGTAATCAAAACAGTCTGGTATTGGCATAAGAACAGACACACAGATCAATGGAACAGAATAGAGAGCCCAGAGATAAACCCAAGTCTCTATGGTCAATTAATATTTGACAAAGGGGGCAAAAGCATAAAGTGGAATAAAAAGAAGCTCTACAATAAATGGTTTTGGGAGATCAGGACAGCTACATGGGAAAAAAATGAAACTAGACCACCAACTGATACCATACACAAAAATAAACTCAGGATGGATAAAAGACTTAAATGTAAATTCTGACACCATAGAAGTCTTAGAGGAGAACAGAGGCAGTAAAATTTCAGATATCCCATGCAGTAATATTTTCACTGATATGTCCCCTAGGGCAAGGGAAATAAAGAATAAACAAAGGGGACTACATCAAACTAAAAAGTTTATGTATGGTTAAAGAAAACATCAAAAAAATGGAAAGGGAACCAACTATATGAAAAATGTATTTGCCAGTGATACCTTGGGCAAAGGTTTGATCTCCAAAATATATAAAGAATTCATACAACTCAATGCCACGAAGATAAACAATCCAATTAAAAATGGTCAAAGGACCTGAACAGGCATACACAGGGCCCATAGGCATATAAAAAGATGCTCAATATTGATAGCCATCAGAGAGATGCACATTAAAGCCACAATGAAGTTCCACTTCACACTGCTCAGAGTGACTATCATAAACAAATCAACAAACAACAAGTGCTGGTGAGGCTGAGGAGAAAAGGGAACACTAGTACAGCGTAGGTGGGAATATAGACTGGTGCAGTCACTGTGGAAAACAGTATGGAATTTCCTCAAAAACCTAAAGATGGAACTGCCTTTTGATTCAGTAACTCTACTGCTGGGACTATACCCTAAGAATCCTGAAACACCAATTCAGAGAACCTATGCACCCCTACGTTCATAGCAGCGTTATTAACAACAGCCAAGTGCTGGAAACAGCCTAAGTGCCCATCAGTAAATGAATGGATCAAAAAACTATGGTACATTTACACAATGGAATACTACACAGCAGAAAGAAAAAAGGAACTCCTGTGCTTTGCGAAGGCATGGGTGGAACTGGAGAGCATTATGGTAAGTGAAATAAACCAGGCAGTGAAAAACAAATACCATATGTTCTCACCTGTAAGTGGAACCTAACCCACAAAACAAACCAATGAGCAAAAAAGAATCAGAGACATTGAAATAAAGAAGCAACTGACAGTTACCAGAGGGGAGGGAGGAGGGGGTAACATAGGAAAGAAGGAGAAAGTCAAGTCAAGGAACATGTACAAAGGATCCATGAATAAGGACAATGGAGTGGGGATTATCTTTGGGAGCAGTGGTGGGTGAGGCAGAGGATAGCAATGGGGGCAAAAATGGAGACTACTGTAACTGAACAACAATAAAAAAAAATTCTCAGACATATACAAATTTTGCATAGAAGATTAAAATACAGAAAGAAAATCAATAGACCTGAATTTAAGTGTTATAATAATTACTAATATCTTTGTAAACTAACTGCTGGGACAGATAAAGTTTTATTCTAATACTCAGTTATATTAAAACCAACCCTACCCAAATTCTTATAAACCATATCACTTCACTTTTGTGGTAGATGTTTCTACTATAGATTTTGTGGTTGAATTTTAAGTTACAGTTAATATATCAGTTTATTCAGAAAATGTAATCCTATAGAAACAAAAGACTCAATTTAAAGTTGCAACTATAGTCTTACAAATGACTTAATTATTATGGAATGAATGTTTGCATCTGTGAACCTTGTTCTGGAGTTGCCTGCAGCAGAAGGGATTGTGATTAACCTATATGAGTATCATGCTTTTATTGCTTTGAGTTCCCATTTAGAAGTCGAGGGAAAAATCTCATCACTGGTCAGTTAGTCCAGGAAGTTGTCATCAGTTTCTATATTTGGGGGCTTAACCAACATGTCAAAATATCATAAAAAGCCATGTTAGAGAAAAGAAAGCTTATAAGTACATACTACAGTTAGTTACTGGTTACTCCCAAGTGACATGCTCAATGTCTTTTTCTGTAAGCTATGTCCAGGGGGTTTTCTAACCCTAATTCAATTTAGGGTTTCTCAGTTCAATACTGGGTTTTTGGGACTAAAAGCCTCTTTGTATTAAGGGGTCTATCTTATGGATTCTAAGACCCATAACAGCATACCTGGCCTCTACATATAGTTGACAGCAGTATCTCCTAGTATTGATAAGCAAAAATGTCTTCTGCCATTGACAAATATATCTTATGTGTGTATGTAATGAGGGAGAGAGGTAAAGGGGAAGACAAATTAACCTGTTTAGAATCACTGCCCTAATAATAATTCTAACCCATTGAATTACACACATATTACTATTGTTCTTAAAACATAATATCCCAGAAATTTTCTGCTTCCAATTGAGAAAGCAAAAATAACACTCTTCTCTAAGATTACAACTCCATTACCTATAAGATATCATGATTGTGCCAGACTGAGAGGACAACAATAATTTAAAAACAAAAAAACAACCAGTACTGACAGAAAATTGAGCTGTATGGAAGTCTGACAACCAAGGAGTTAAAGTAGACACATCATCCAGACTAGTAGGAGGGTGGAGTCAGGTGGCTGGGTAGAGAAGGGCCATGGCAAAAAAAAGTGGTGGCTAGTGGACCTCGGGCCCAAGGCAGCAGCTGGCAGACCCCGGGTGCAAGGCAGCAGCTGGCGGACCCCAGGTATACAAGGGGGCAGTGGGCAGATCCAGCCAGGCAGCGAATTGTGGAGGGGTACAGCATGCAAAACGGCTGGTGGACCAGGCGGTACCACATTCATGCACAGAAGAACCAGGTGAAACTGGAGAGTGGGACATACTGCACAACCCAGTTCTCTAGAGCAGGGAAATAAAACCTCAAAACACCAATTGAAAACACCTGTTGGAGTTGAGATGCTAGGAGAAACTCCCAGCCTCACAGGAGAGTTCATTGGAGAGACTCACAAAGTCCTAGAACATACACAAACCCACCCACATGGGAATCAGCACCAGAAGGGCCCAGTTTGCTTGGGGGAAGTGGCAGAAGTGAATGAAATCTGGCAGAGAGCAGAGCAAGTGCTATTGTTCCCTCTCGGATTCCTACCCCACATACAGCATCACAACCAGTGAAATAAGTTATCCCGCCCTGGTGAATACGTAAGGTTCTGCCCCTCACTACTTAACAGGCATGTCAAGATAAAAAAAAAAAAAATGGCCCAGATGAAAGAATAGATCAAAGCTCCAGAAAAAATACAACTAAGTGATGAAGAGATAGCCAACCTATCAGATGCACAGTTCAAAGCACTGGTGATCAGGATGCTCACAGAATCGGTTGAATTTGGTTACAGATTAGATGAAAAAATGAAGGCTATACTAAGTGAAATAAAGGAAAATGTACAGGGAACCAACAGTGATGGGAAGGAAACTAGGACTCAAATCAATGGAGTGGGCCAGAAGGAAGAAAGAAATATCCAATCAGAAAAGAATGAAGGAACAAGAATTCAAAAAAAAAAAAAATCAGGAGAAGCTTAGAAACCTCCAGGACATCTTTAAACATTCCAACATCCGAATTATACGGGTACCAGAGAGAGAAGAGGAAGAGCAACAAGTGGAAAAGTTATTTGAACAAATAATAAAGGAGAACTTCCCCATTCTAGCCAAGGAAATAGACTTCCAGGAAGTCTAGGAAACTCAGAGAGTCCCAAAGAAGTTGGACCCAAGAAGGAACACACCAAGGTACATCATAATTACATTACTCAAGATTAAAGATAAGCAGATAATCTTAAAAGCAGCAAGACAAAGGGAGAGTTACCTACAAAGGAGTTCCCATAAGACTCTCAGCTGATTTCTCAAAAGAGACCTGACAGGCAGGAAGGGGCTGGAAAGAAGTATTCTAAGTCATGAAAGGCAAGGACCTACATCCAAGATTACTTTATCTAGCAAAGCTTTCATTTAGAATGGAAGGGCAGATAAAGTGCTTCCCAGATAAGGTCAAGTTAAAGGAGATCATCATCACCAAACCCTTATTATATGAAATGTTAAAGGGACTTATCTAAGAAAAAGAAGATAAAAAAATATGTACAGTAAAATGACAGCAAACAGTTATTAACCACACCTAAAATGAAAACAAAAATAAAAACAAAAACTAAACAAACAACTAGAACAGGAACAGAACCACAGAAATGGAGATCACATGGAGGGTTATCAACAAGGGCATGGGAGGGGGAGAGAGGGGAAAAGGTACAGAGAATAAGTAGCATAGATGGTAGGTAGAAAATAGACAGGGGGAGGGCAAGAATAGTATAGGAAATGTAGAAGCCAAGAACTTATAAGTATGACACATGCACATGAACTGAAGTGGGGCAATGTGGGTGGGAGAGAGTGTCCAGGGTGATGAGGAGTGAAGGGGGAGGAAATGGAACAACTGTAATAGCATAATCAGTACAATATTTTAAAAAATAATCTTAGGCTGCTGTATAGAAGTTGAGCACTTAGGGAAAAGCAGGAGTTCTTAGAAATTAAAAAAAAAAGGCACACAAATTGAAAAAGTGAAAGGAATAGAAGATAAAATAAAGTCAACTAAGTATCTCAAAATATAAAGCAAAAAGATATAGAAGTTAAATATGGAGAATTAATTCAGGGCAGTTAGCACCTATTAGAACTTCTAGAGAGAATGGACAGAGAAAATGGAAGAAGAAATATGATCAAAGATGTAATAGTAGAAAATTATCCAGAGTTCAAAAAAGTCACAAGTCTTCCATTTGAAAAAGCCCACAAAGTTCTAAACAAGATGAATGATTAAACAAAGCCACCCTGGCTTGACATTTCTAGTGAAATTTCAGAAATTTAAAGGCTTTAAAATTATATGGAGAACACCCTGGCTGGCGTAGCTCAGTGGATTGAGCTCGGGCTGTGAACCAAAGTATCACAGGTTCGATTCCCAGTCAGGGTACATGCCTGGGTTGCAGGCCATTGCCCCCAGCAACCAAACATTGATGTTTCCCTCTCTCTCTCTTTCTCCCTCCCTTCCCTCTCTGAGAATAAATTTAAAAAATCTAAAACAAAAAGTGTATGGAGAGAAAGAACATGCTGTTCACTTCTATAGTCAATAATATTGCTAAAATCCTGATATTGGAAACGCTGCTTATTGTTTTACCACTTCAATGAATCACCCATAGACAAGGCTTTAAAGATTAACTATAATCCCTGGCTGGCGTAGCTCAGTGGATTGAGCACGGGCTGTGAACCAAAGTGTCGCAGGTTCGATTCCCAGCCAGGGTACATGCCTGGGTTGTAGGCCATAACCCCCAGCAACCCCACATTGATGTTTCTCTCTCTCTCTATCTCCCTCCCTTCCCTCTCTAATAAATAAATAAATAAATAAAATCTTTTTTAAAAAAAGATTAACTATAGATATATAACAAAAATGTAAATGTGATTGAGGCCTCTACATCAATCCACATGGGCTATGTACTGTTCAACTCTAGGACAACCATTCTCAACAGCACAGCGGACCTTAATGTTAAAAATCTTGCTGATGGAAAGCAAGGAGCTACAGAGAAGGTAGAGAGGAAGCAATGGAGGTAGGGGTAGCGTTGAGACAACATGGAGGACTTAATATTGAAACACGAAATAGAGTTTAGTATATTATTTAATAGTTATTAAATTAACCTAAGGAGGAGCTAAAAGCTGGGGCGTGTGTGTGTCTGTATATATGTAGAAAACAAAACCCAGGAGAAAGGAGCTGAGGAAGCAGTGTGTGTGCTGAATATCCTCTGTTGGGAGTCCCAAGATACTAGTTAAACTTGATTAATCAGAAAATGCAAGTATGAACATATCAGTCAGAGTGGAGAACAAAGAGGAATCCACCAGAACTAAAAACAGAAACTCTGGGATAGGAGTAGGAGAGGAAATGTAACTTTTCAATGCTGTTTGAATTTGTTCTATGTATGTATGTTGTTAACTTAATTAAACAAGGAGTCCATTAGACTGAGGTGGCTCTAATGCCATGGTCAGTTACATAAGCAAACCAAAATCTTATCTTGCAAATCACTCCTCACAATGACAAAATCAAAATGCTGAGGACAACCAATCATAAACAGCCAGCTAGCCTTCAAGCAATAGCCCACCAATGATTCCCTTTCTTTGTTTTTGCACTTTATATGTCATCCCTCTGGTTTCCGTCAGCAAATTTCTCCTAACCACTTTTTGTGTGGCGTTGCCTTATTGGAATCAATTTTGCCTAAATAAACTCTCAAAATGTTTAAGATGCTTCAGTTTATCTTAAACAATGTATTATTTTATAATGATAGCAACAATAATAAGAAGAAATAGTAATAACTAAAGTACATCATTCTGGTGCTTATCACATCATCATTGGACCATGTTGCATAGTAACTTTGCAGAGGAACATATGCAAATCATCCAAAAATCAAACAGACCTCAAATCACTTCAGGATTACTATATCTTGTGCTTTTTTTTTGACCTTGATGAAGTTGAGGTTGGAGAATGGGTGCAATTTTATATTATAATTTTGTAGACAAATTATCAATAGATCCATGGGGTATGGAATTCTCTTTTTTTTCCCTATGTATGTTGGTGAATTTATCTATCAGATGTAATTTACTACTAACACTTCAGAATATTTATTACATATTTATTTCTTAAATATAAATCATACATTTTACTTGAACTTCACCACAATTCTGTGACAATTCACGGCAGGTGTTACTATCTTCATTTTATTAATAAAATTGAGTGAGGTTAAGAAGCTTGTCTGAGGTCACTGAGAAAAGGGAAGAGCCAGAATTGGAACTACCTCCCTTTCTCTATCCCACATGGTAGGGAAAATTGAATAACATTTAAACAAAATATTTGCAGACAACAGTTTTGACAAGGCATTAATATCCAAAATGTATAAGGAACTTATACAACTCCACAACAAACAAAAACGATATCCAATTAAAAAATGGGCAGAGGACCTGATAGACACTTCTCCCAAGAAGATATACAAATGGCTTTATGAGAAGATGCTCAATTTCATTCTCTATTACAAAAATGAAAATCAAAACTATAATGAGATATCACCTCACACCTGTTAGAATCGTTATTATCAGCCATTATCAATGGCTGTTGGAGAGGTTGTGGAGAAAAAGAAACCCTCATTCACTGCTGGTGGAAATGTAAATGGGTACAGCCACTATGAAAAACAGTATAAAGATTCCTAAAAAAAAAAAAATGAAGAATAGAGTTACCATTTGACCCAGGAACCCCCCTTCTGGGTATCTACCCAAAACTTTGAAGACATTTATTCACAAAGATATATGCACCTCTATGTTCATTGCAGCATTATCCACAGTGGCCAAGACATGGAAACAGCCAAAGTGTCCCTCAGTAGATGACTGGATAAAGAAGATGTGGTACATATATACAACTTGATACTACTCAGCCAAGAAAGAATGAAATGCTGCCATTTGCAACAACATGGATCAATATACTAAAGGTTTTTTTAGAGAGAGGGGAAGGGAGGGAGAAATACAGGAAGAGAAACACTGATGTGAGAGAAACGTCAATTGTTTGCCTCCCATTTGGCACCAAACCCACAACCCAAACATATACCCCTATAAGGAATCTACCAGCAACCTTTCTCTTTGCAGGACGATGCCTAGCCAACTGAGCCACACCAGTCAGGGCTGGATGGAACTTGCTAAGTGAAATAAGACAGTCAGAAAAAGTTAAGAATGGTAAGACTTCACTCAAATGTGGGATATAAAGCAAATGAACAAACAAGAAAATCAAAGGCAAAAACTCATAGACACAGGGAACAGTGATGGTTACCAGAGAGAATAGGCTGGACGGCATAGTAATGTGTAAAGGGGGCCAAATATATTGTGACTAAATATGATTTGACTTTGGGTAGTCAATGACAATTCAATGTACAGACCATGTATCATAGAAATGTACACTTGAGAACTATATAATCTTATTAACCACTGTCACCCCAATAAATTTAATTAAAAAAACACACAGGCAACTTTTAAAAATGTCAAAAACAGATCACCAGGGAGGAAAAAGGAGCCACCAAAAACAGGAAATCCTTATGAATGCCTCAGCTATAATCTTCCTCCGTGAACTCTTTTCCAAAGTGAACAATATAGTAGTTAAAAATGTGTCCTGCAGAAAAAGCTATTAAAGAACACTGTAAACGGAAAGAGAAGTAAAAAAAGGAAAAAGTGTTTCTTAAAATCTGTAATTCCATCTAATTTCTGCACCAATCCAAGTACTTGCCTGTGTCCTAGAAATCATTTTGAAACTTGATGTGGTGAAGATGGGGGCAGATAGAAGGAGGAAGGGGGAGTGGGAAAATGGGGGACATTTGTAAGAGTGTCAATAATAAAATAAATCAATCAATTAATTAATTAATTTTATTAATATTGCTTATAATAAAGTTTTTAAAAAACACTATAAAATTAATCTCTTCACCCTGTCCCCTACATGGAATAGCCTTTTCTTCCTATGCTCAGTATCTATGCAAAAATGGGGGTAGGGAAATGGGAAAAGTGGGAGGGTATAGACTAGGAAATGTGAGTTATCTTTTCATACCATTTGAATTTATTTAATATATGTATGTATGGAAGGAGGTGATTAAACCACAGATAGCAAAGTGTAGGGACCCATGGGTACTTCTCCATAATGCTGTCTGATTCTCTTAAGATCTTATTTTAGAATACCACTAATCTAACCAGGAGTTTCAGGGCATATTCTGCTTTTGATTTTCTGTTAGAGATTTGAAGATCTGACTTCACAACACAGAACCTTTGACTTCAGTTGAATATAAAAAATTTTTAGCAACTGTAGTTGCAAGAAATTCCCTTTTTGTGTGTGTGTGTGGCTCACCTGGCACGGGTGTGAATGTTTGATGAGCCTTGTCCAGCTCCTGGTTCTCCCCATATTGACTCAGTTTCTATCCTTTGGAACGATGTGACCTGCCAAGTTCAGAAGAACAAAATGCAATGACTCATAGAAATTTTTTTTAAATTTCTAAACAAATTAAGTGCATAGAGCATTGATAAGAGTGATTTTAACAACCTTGTTATCAGTTTGTAGTGAGGCCGTCCCTCTTCCTTCCTCTCTTCCCCACCCACCTCAAATCATAAAACCTTCACCCATGAGAAACAATCTAGGAAACATTTAAAGATATACTTGCTGGTTTCAGTATTGGTACTGAATCTTCTTTTTAGAAAAATAGTCTCATTTTTGAAATAGATATTTATAAGAAATAATTTGCCATGAGCTGTGTGGCTCAGTTCATTGGACATTGTTCACAAAGTGAAGGGTCACTGGTCTGATTCCTGGTTAGGCACATTCCTGTGTTTCAGATTCAGCCTTTGTGTGGGTGAGGGTACATATGGGACACAACAATTACTGCTTCTTGCAACGATGTTTCTCTCTTTCCCTTCCTCTCTCTTCCCCTCTCTTTAAAAATAAATAAATAAAAGCTTTTTTTGAAAAAGAATCTTCTGAAGTCTTCTGTGGATAGAATGCTGTGTGACAACTTAACATGATGTAAAACTGTCAAGAGCAAATAAAATTTGATCTAATTGTAAGAATGACTGTTCATCATATTGTTATAATTAAGGGCTTAGTTTACATTTCGGGAATGCCATTATATTATATTATATTATATTATATTATATTATATTATATTATATTATATTTATTACACATTATATTAATTTTACTTATTTTTTAGGTGTACAATTCTATAATACACCATCTGTATATTGTACTGTATGCTCACCACCCAAAATCATCTCTTACCATCACCATATATTCCCCCTTTACTCTCTTCTACCTCCCCATCCCCTTTCCTTCTGGTAATCACATTTTTGTCTATGCCTGAGGGTTTTTACTTGTTTGTTTGTATGTTTTTTGCTTAATCCCTTCACTTTTTTCACACAGGTCCCCAAGCCACATTCCTTCTAACAGCTGTCATTCTGTTCTATGTATCTGTGAGTCTATTTCTGGTTTGTTTGTTAGTTTATCCTGTTCACTAGATCCACATAAAAGTGAAATCATGTCTTTCTCTGACTGGCTTACTTCACTTAGCATAACACTCTCCAGGTCCATCCATGCTGTTGCAAAGGGAAAGTGTTCCTTTTGTTTTTATACCACCAAGTAGTATCCCATTGTTTAAATGTACCATGGGTTTTTCAATGCATTCATCTACTGATGGACACTAGGCTACTGTAAATAACAGTGCAATGAACATAGAGGTGCATATATTCTTTTGAATTAGTATTTTGGGTTTCTTCAGATATATAAAGTAGTTCCATTTTTAATTTTTTGAGTTTACTCCATACTGTTTTCCATAGTGGCTGCACAAATCTGCATTCCCACCATCAGTGCATGAGGGTTCCCTTTTGTTGACATCCTGGCCAACACTTGTTTTTTGTGGATTTATTGATGATAGCAATTCTGACAAGTGTGAGGTGATATCTGACAGGTGTGAAGTGGTTTTAATTTGTATTTCTCTGATGATTAGTAACATTGAGCATCTTTTCATATGTCTATTGCCCATCTGTATGCCCTCTATGGAAAAGTGCCTATTCAGGTCCTTTGCCCATTTTTTTTCTTTAATTCTCACCCAAGGATATATTTATTGATTTTAGAGAGAGTGAAAAGCAGAGAGAGAGAAACATCAATGTGAGAACAACATCAGTTGGTTGCTTCCCATATGTGCTCCAACTGGGGATTGAACCCTCAAACTTTTGATATACCAGATGAGGCTCCAAACCAATAAGTGACCTGGCCAGGGCCTTTTGCCCATTTTTAAAATTGAGTTATTTGCTTTTTTGGATATTAACCCCTTATAAGATGCGTTATTGGTGACTATGCTCTCCTTTCACTGGGTCATCTTTTCATTTTATTGGTGTCTTCCTTTGATGTGTAAAAACTAAAAGCTTGATGTAGTCCCATTTGTTTGTTTGTTTGTAGGTTTTGTATTCCTTGCCAAGGATGTATATCAGAAAAAATATTGCTATAAGAAATGTCTAAGATTTTACTGCCTATATTTTCTTCTATGATTTTTATGTTTTCAAGTTTCACATTTAAGTATTTAATACATTTTCAGTTTATTCATGTGTATGATGTAAGAATGGGGTCTAGTTTCATTTTTTTCTACATATGGCTCCAATTTCCCAACACCACTTATTAAATAGATTATCTTTACCACACTGTATGTTCTTGCCTCCTTTGTCAAATATTAATTGACCATAAAGATGTGGATATATTTCTGGGCTCTCTATTCTTTTTTTGAGGAGGGGGTGATCCCATTTTTTATTTTTTATCCTTTTAAGTATTTTTAATTGATTATGCTATTACAATTTTCCCAATTTTTCCCCCTTCACACCCCCTCCACCCTGACCCCCCAACCCTCCAGCATTCCCCCTACCTTAGTTCATGTCCATGGGTTGTATGTATAAGTTCTTTGAGTCTTCCATTTCCTATACCATTTTTTATCTTTCCCGGTCTATTTCATGCCTACTAATTATACTTCTTCTTCCCTGTACCTTTCACCCCCATTCCTCCCTTCCCCTCCCCACTCAGCTCCCTCTGTGTGATGTCCATTTCTCTGACTCTGTTCCTGTTCTGGTTGTTTGCTTAGTTTTTGTTTTCATTGTTCATCTTTTCTTTTAGGTTCATTTGTTGATAGTTGTGAGTTTGTTATCATTTTATTGTTCATATTTTTTATCTTCTTTTTCTTAGATAAGTCCCTTTAACATTTTATGTAATAATGACTTGGTGATGATGAACTCCTTCAACTTGACCTTATCTGGGAAGCACTTTGTCTGCCCTTCCATTCTAAATGAAAGCTTTGCTAGACAGAGTAATCTTGTATGTAGGTCCTTGACTTCCATGACTTCAAATACTTCTTTCCAGACCCTTCTTGCTTGTAAGGTTTCTTTTGAGAAATAAGCTGATAGCCTTAAGGGCACGCCTTTGTAGGCAACTCCTTCCTTTTCTCTTGCTGCTTTTAGGATTTTCTCTTTATTTTTAATCTTGGGTAACTTAATGATGATGTGCCTTGGTGTGTTCCTTCTTTGGGACTCACTGGGCTTCCTGGACTTCCTGGAAGTCTATTTCCTTCACCTGATTGGGGAAGTTTTCCTTCGTTATTTGTTCAAATAAGTTTTCAATATCTTGCTGTTGTGCTTCTCCTTCTGGCACCCCTATAATTTGGGTATTGGAATGTTTCATGTTGTCCCAAAGAGTCCTCAGAGTCTCTTAATTTTTTTGGATTCTTATTTCTTTATTCTTTTATGATTGGATGTTTCTTTCTTCTTTCTGGTCCACTCCATTGATTTGAGTCCCAGTTTCCTTCCCATCACTATTGGTTCCCTGTACGTTTTCCTTTATTTCACTTAGCATAGGCTTAATTTTTTTCATGTAATTTGTGACCAAATTCAACCAATTCTGTGAGCATCCTGATTACCAGTGTTTTGAACTGTGCGTCTGATAGGTTGGCTACCTCTTCATCACTTAGTTGTATTTTTTCTGGAGCTTGGATCTATTCTTTCATCTGGGCCATTTTTTTTTTGTTTTGTTTTGATGTGCCTGTTAAGTAGTGAGGGGTGGAGCCTTAGGTGTTCACCAGGGAGGGTCAACCCCGGTGCAGGTTTGTGATGCTGTATGTGAGGCAGGGGTCTGAGAGGAAACAATGGTGCTTGCTCTGCTCTCTGCCAGATTTCAGTCCTTTCCCCTACTTCCCTCAAGCAAACTGGGCCCTTCTGGTACTGATTCCTGTGTGGGTGGGTTTGTATACATTCTAGGGCCCTGTGGGTCTCTCCCAGAAACTCTCCTATGAGGCTGGGAGTTTCTCCTGGCACCTCAACTCCCACAGGCGTTTTCAATGAGAGACTTTGAGGCTTTATTTCCCTGTGCTGGGACCCTGGGTTGTGCAGTCTGTCTCACTCCCCAGTTTTACCTGGTTTATCTGCACATGAATGTGGGACTGCCCAGTCCACCAGCCTCTTTGTTCACCATGTCCCTCCACAATCTGCAACCTCTCTGGGTCTGCCCTCCGTCACCTTGCACACCCAGAGTCCACCAGCTGCTGCCTTGCATGCCCAGGTCAGCCAGCCTCTGTTTTGCCCTGACCACTCTCTGCCCGGTTGCCTGACTCCATCCCTTCTACGGGTTTGGATGAAGGTGTGTACTTTACTGTCAGTACTGGTTGTTTTTTTGTTTCTAAATTGTTGTTGACCTTATTTTGGTTGTGTGAGGAGGCACAGTGTGTCTACCTATGCCTCCATCTTAGCCAGAAGTCCCCCAGATGATTTCTTGATTGCAGTCTTGTGAAATCCTTTGCAGAGTTTCCAGCTAAGGTATCCTGGATTGCTGATCCATAGAAACCATGAGAGAACAAGAGTTTTGAAACTGCTAATTTTTTAGGAATTTGTTACGTATAAACAAATAAACACAGAAAATGAATATACAAACCTAAATTTACTGCCTTCTTTCCCAAGCCTCTTGTATATTCTGTTAATCAGTACAACTATTTTTCTGTGAAATTTATCTTTGCTTCTAAAGTCAAGCAGCTACTAAATCCTGCTGATTTTATATTTAAACCATCTCATGTATGATTATACTCTTCTATTTCCTATTCCATTTTCCTGATTTACATTCTCCATTCTTTCCATCTAGACCACTGCAAATCTTTTTCTTCCCTGGGCCTTTACTGTGTCTTTATCATATGCAATGCTAGATTATTACTCTACCCAAAGCTGTGCTTCCCCAAACACATTTTATAGGTATCATTCCCATGAAATGTCCACTAGAGTACCAGCTTGGTGAGGGAAAGCAAGGTGGCTGTTTTGTCCACCATACTATACCTGATGTGTAGTAAATAAGTACCTCAGAAATAATAAACACATGGATCAGAATGTTTCTGGCAGAAAATTGAGAGTATCATAAAAATAAAAGGCTGATTTTTTTTGCTTCAGGTTATAAGAAGAAATATGATACATTATTTTGCTACTGCAAGAATTTCAGAACCCACCAGAGACTCAGAAGAGAAGTGGGAGGTCAGTATGATGACCATACCTCCCACTTTTGGTTTTCTTTTTCACTCAAAATCACCTTGGTTGAAATTATTATTTTAAGTTGGTGGGTGGTGAATAAGGTGCTCATGCATGAGAACCTTAGATCAGATAATTAGGTAGTTTTTCTAACTCAGGCCTCCAACTCAGATACCCCTTTTAAATATAAGTTAATTTCGAAGAAATTTAGAGACTTGTGAAACTGAATATTCTTGATTGTGTTGTTGTTCTTGTTAAACCATTGCAACTTGCCAAGTCCTCTCACCCTGATTGTAAATCTCAAAGGGAATTAAGTCACATGTGCTTTTGATTAGTTTGCGCTTGATTATCCAAAAGTTTTTTAAGGACCATTTGAAATACAAAAATTTTTGTAAAATAAAACTTTTTTAAAATGAAAATTATATATATATTATATAATATATATTATAATATACATATAATATATTGTATGTTAAATATAATATACAATATATTTATATATATAATTTTGCTGGTGGTCTCAAGAGAGGGAGTTTGAGGCATAGTAAAGAAGAACAGAGAACTGGCAGCTTTCAAACAATAAAACCTGACTTAATGACAGTGTTACAGGGTGCAGCCGAGAGGGGGACCCCAAATGGGCATTTGAAATGGGGTCCAGAACTTAAGGTGTCCAGGAGATTTTAAGATGTCTTCACCCATATTCCCCAGGTGTGGGCTGGGGGAAGGGACAAATGGAGCAAGGCCATTGAGAGCGGTTTTGCATAGCAACAGCCTTGTAGCTTACCTCTGGCGTGGTCATTTAACATATCTATAGCCTTTGGCTGGTCACTTAGATATGCTAAATAGCTATGGCCAGGCTCAAGGCCAGGGGGATGGAAAGGGATCTCCCCCCAAGATGGGACTGGGGGGCAGGTCCCCTGAGTTACAGCGCCTGCGTGGGAGCTGGCAGAAGATTGGCTCCATGACATGGGGGGACACCTGCCCAGACCCACGATGGTGACCAGAAAAGCTGGAGAAGACAGCAGATTGAGGGCAAGTGTGCCCAAGTGTAGGAGGAGTCAGAAATGGGGCTGCAGAGGAAGATTTGCGCAGGGGATTTAAACCCAGACACAGCAGCCATTGAGAGAGAACCACACGGCCTGGACAGAGTGGGGACTCTCCCTTCCTGCAGCCCTGAGAGAACCACGTGGCTCTGGCAGAGTGGGGACTCCCGTGGCCCTGGGAGAGAGGACCACACGGCCTTGACAGAGTGGGGACCCCCGCAGCTTTAGAAGGGGGAACCACCACCTGGTTTTAGCAGAGATCCCGGTGACTCAGCGGAGGGTGCCAGGAACCCAGGGAGGTCTCCCAGTCGAGATGGAGTCCTAACTGGGAATAACCAGAGGACTGCCTGAGCCATGGACTTCTATTTCCTTTCCTGAGATACGGTACTCTGGACTGGGCAAAGGGGGAAGGAAGGAAGGACTGTGTCTGTTTGTGGGTCTTTTAAGGGACTTTAGGATTTTTTTGATAAAGACATTAGGTCACTACTTTAAGTTTGTATAGCATTAAATAAACATTTCCTTTCCTTTTCACAAATCTCTGGCATTGAGAGATGTCTTTCCTTGGGCGGCGGACATAACGGACCCGGGGCCTTCTTTCAATAATAGTATATCATCCCAGGCCCCCCTTGTTTGTTCTGTAACAACAGCTTAGAGACAATATTTGTATTATTGTCTTTCAGAAACATCATAGTATTTCTGTTCCTACAGAAATTGTGAGTATCTCAGATGTTGTAATTTTTCTTCATTGGTATTTATGGAGCCATAATTTGAATATTCTATTTTCTCAGGATACTAAAGGAGAAAATAGTGATTGTGGATTATTCTGAAAGTCACCCAGAATATATCAAGCTAATAAAAAGGCATATTGTGGTAACAAACAAACAACATCAACACCAACAAAAAATGGTGAGAAGAGTATATTTGAATGAGAATCAGGATCATGAGCGAATCTTCCCTAAAAGAGTAAAATTTACAAAATAATCCAATTAAATCTTAAAGCATGAAATCTATGTTGTTTATATCAATACTGAGTGTGGCAGAGTATAATTGCCTCATTTTTTAATTAATCTCTGCCTATAACTAGTATCCACATATTTTCACAAGCATAGCATTTATATAATATTAGATTACAAAATGTCTTCTGTTTTCTATCCAAGTTATAGTAGAAATTATTTTAAATCTTGGTTATATATCATTGCATGATATAACTTTTTTTTCATTAAATGGATCATGAGAATGCCAAAAGTAGAGAGAATAAGGCAGTGTGAAACACAATAGAGATTACCAAGTAGTAATATATCACACTGTCTAAAGGAATGAAATATCCTTTTTTTTCCTTTTAATTGACTTTTTTTGGGTGACATTGGTTAAAAAAATTATACAGGTTTCAGATGCCCAATTCCACAACATGTCATTTGAGCACTTTATTGTATGTTCATTAGCCCAAGTTGAGTTTCTTTCCATTACCATTTATCTTCATAGATCCTCTTTCATTTCTTCCCAACCCCCACCCCTGCTGCCAACAGTCATTACACTGGTGTCCACATCCATGAGTTTTTTTCTCTTGTGTCCAGTTCCTCAAACCCCACACCCTGACAGCTGTCAGCCTGTTCTCTATGTATGAATCTGACTCTATTTTGCTTGTTCATTAGAATACACATATGAGTGAAATCATGGTATTTGTCTCTCTCTGACTGGCTTATTTCACTTGGCATAATGCTTTCCAGGCCCTTTATCCAATTCTGATATGTGTGCAGTAACATCATCTACTGACTACATTTGAACTTTAATGACTCTCTATAAAAAATAAACACTTGTAGATTTGTTACATTTTAAAAAGTGTTGCAAGTACATTATACCATACAGAAATGCACACAGACTAATGAGTAGTGTTCAAAAATTTCTTTGTCCAGATTTTTGGCTAAGTGTGTCTTAGAGGTACTTAGTATGCTAATTTGCCTAGAACTCAAGAGGTGGTCTCCTACCACATTGGCTCTGTTAGTTAAAGGATACATTTGATCCAGATTTACTCCTTGCATATTGTGTCTGAGTATATGGCAAATTTCATGTATAATGACTTAAATGACTTTAAATTATGACATGAAATTGTCTTATGAAACATTGTTTCTTAACTTTTTGAAATTTGATGCCAAGATGCACCCAGGATTGGCACATACATTTCTTAGTGCACAGCCTCCTGTCCTCCCTTGGAGCCATCACTGACTGCATTCAACACCTTGTAATCTGGCACCAAGGACCTCATTATTATCACGGTAGAATTAACTTGCAATAAAACCCTTGCTTATCACGTTATATGAATGGCCAAGATTTTATAGAACATAGTTGATTCTTTTGGGAAATATGTTTATTTTTAGGTTTCTGAGCAAATATTTTTCTACAGTTGAATATCAGCTTGCCAAGAAGTTTCTGAAATCTAGCTGTTTTAATGAGAAAAGTCCAAATAGTGGTATAAGTTGTAGACCCTCTATCAGTGTTCTTATAGAGGATTTCTGCATTGGGTGGGAGGAAAGAATGCTGATAAGGGATCTCCCTGATAAGGGATCTTTAGACTTAGTTATTTAGAAAAAAGTTGGGCAGAAGTTGAAATAACACCAGGTGGTGTGAGATATGATTCTAAGGCAAGTGTCTCCTCCCTCCCTCTCTCTTCTCCAGCCTCCCTAAAGTTGTCAAGGGCACTAGATAATGAGACAGCTCACTTTTGAGCACACTCAAGGAATACAGTAATCACTAAGAATTAATAACAACAACAAAAAAGTAAATGTGTTTGCCAGTGGAGGAAAAAACTGTTTCTGAAAGTTATAAATGTGTTCATAAATTTGTCGATCTAAAGCATGCTGTAAGTGGGATGGGGGTGTGACATGTTAAAGAAATATTAAGAATCCTCCTTATTTGTGCCAGAACCATGACCTTTCATTGTAAAAATGAAATATAGGTGTACTGTCTTCTGGGGAGAATTAGCCCTTCTCCATGGAAGATTAAGCATCACTTTTAAACTCAGTACCTGAAAAAACTGATCATTTTTGGGGGGAAGAACTGGCTATTTTCTCAGAAGGAATGGTTAGTCAATCAAGTCACAAAAGGCCCTTGGCCAATAACCACTTTTGTCTAAAACTTATTTCAGCAGAGCACTCCCCCCATCTTTCCCACTTTCCTTGAAAACTCTGAACCTAGGAGCTACCAGGTCCTGAGAACAACAGGGCAATTAACTTGCTGCTCAAACTCATTGCAGCTTGCAGAAACATCAGGGAGCCTGTCTTTCCAAGCAGAGAAAAAGAATGGCAGTTTTAAAACTGAGGCTGTTTTTCAGCTGCCACTTGGAGCCTCATTCACACTACTCCCTTCCCATTGTGAACCAGGAAGCCAAGGGTTAAGAGCTTAAAACCAAGAGGAGCCCTCCCAGGAGGGCAAGAATCAGACCCCTGGGGCTAAACAGAGAAAGTAATAGGAAAAAGTTAAAGGACTGTTTCTTTATCATTCCATTAGCTAACACGTGGGCCTTGAGAAATTCACAACCTTTAGAGAGATTTCATTGGGAGGTTTTACCTCAAGGATTGTTAAATAGTCCCTCTATTTGCCAGCATTTTTGTTCATCAGGCCATTCAGCCAGTAAGAAACTTATTTCCCCAAAGTGTTATTTATTGTTACATGGGTGACCTTCTAATTGCAGCTCCCTCACAAGATATTCTTGCAAAAATTACTTTCTTTCTTAAAAATTCTGTAGCCTCTGCTGGACTAGTAATTGCTCTGGAAAAAAAAAAATCCAGCATTCAGAAACTTGGAAATATTTAGGCTATATTCTTTTTAATAGGACAATCCGTCCTCAAGTCCTTCAAATTAATCCACCTAAGAATTTAACTCTTAATCGCCTCCAACTCCTGAGAGTAATCAACTGGGTGCGACCCAGCCTTGGAATACCTACCCAACAATTAACTCACTTATTTAATGCCCTTAAAGGGGAACCAGATATTCACATACCCTTAACCCAAGTCTATTCACAATAATTGGCAGTTCAATCTTTAAAATTTCAGTGTGCCATAGGTGACTTTATAGGAGGACTAGAAATTAACCCATCCTCAGATAAATTGCTTCAAACCATTCCATTCCTTCAAATAAGGCTAGCTGAAAAGGTCAGCCCAACGCCAATAACTGGGGCGAGAACTGTTTCTTGACGAGTCTGGAAAAAACCGACAGGCTGCTGTTGCCTGGTAAGAGGGCAAAAACTGGAGAAATTTTGTATCCTCAGGACATTCCTCTACTCAAAGGGCTGAGCTTTTCACTGCAATCATGGCCCTGCAGCAATAGCTCCAGGAACCTCTGAATATAGTCTATGATTCAGGATATACTGTTTATACTATTCTGCATCTAGATCAGGCATTAATTAGGACTTCTATTGACTCCAATCTACTTAACCTCTTTTTGACCCTACAGTCCCTGCTTGACAAGCAAGAACACCTCCTCTTCATTAGTCATATTCTATCCCATTCCGACTTGCCTGGCCCCCTAGTGGATGGTAACAATAAGGCAAATGCTTTAGTTAGTGTCCTTACTGCCTTCCAGTAGGCAGCAGCTTCTCATCAGTGTTTTCATCAAAATAGGTAGGCACTCTGAAAGCAATTTGACATTCCTTGATTCCAAGCTAAGCAGATTATTAAAGAATGTCCTGATTCCCAAGCCCTTAGCAAGGCACCCCCACCTACAGGAGTTAATCCTTGAGGACTAAGTTCTCAAATAATTTGACAAACAGATGTCACTCATTAGGCTCCCTTTGGAAAATTCAAATATGTTCATATTTCTATTGATACTTACTCTGGTGCTCTACATGCATCTGTTTTAAAAGGAGAATCTGCTAAAAATATACAAGCCCATTGGCTTGAGGCCTTTAGTCATTTAGGACGACCTCAGCAAATTAAAACTGATAATGGCCCTGGATACCTTGCCTATTTAGTCAAGTCTTCCTTCAGCATTGGAATATCTAACATAAAATAGGAATACCTTACAATCCAACTGGTCAGGCAATTGTAGAACAGGCTCATTATACTTTTATAAATCTTCTTAAAAAACAAAAAAAGGGGAGTCATGAGTCCTCCGCCCCCCAAATTTGATTATGTTAGCCATGTTTACCTATAATTTTCTAAATTGTGATGACTCACTCCATACTCCAATTGAAAAACATTTTCAGAAGAGCCAAAGTCATCTGATCCTCAGGTTTTATGTAGAAATCTGCTGGGAGATGGCCCTTGGCAGGGCCCTGTAGATCTCTTAACATGGGGAAGAGGGTATGCATGTATTTCCATCCCTACAGGTCCTGTCTGGCTGTCAGCCAAAAGAGTAAAGCCTTATCATGAGTGGGATAGATGCCAAGTTCCACTACCTGGAGGTGAGAACCAAACAGGCAGTAGGCCAGATGGCCCATCTGACACTGAACAACCAGAAGGAACATGGACACCCACCCTGTCACTCACGGGCCTGGGGCCACCAACAGAGGAGGATGGGCCCTGGCCCAATGATAAGGGCCAAGGCTCAAGAGCCTCCTGCAGAGGGCAGCAACCCCTCAATGCCCCATAATGTTACTTTAGAAATGATTCAACAGGCCCAGATTGATCAAGAAATCCTGACTTGCCTTTCTGCTGTTGAATCAGCACTCAGCTGGATTGGTGAGTGCCAGGATGCCCTCGTGACCTACCAACAGATGACCTGTGATCCTGGATTCACCAAGCTGTGTGATACTCCACTCCAATGGAATTCCAGCCAATACTCCTGGAGCAATATTTAACATTGCCTAGGAGGGGCTTTCTCTACCAATCTCGAAGGACAAATTGATCAGCTCCAGCTTGAGCTCCACCAGCAGCTCAGTGATATCAAAAGCCTTACTGAACAGAAGGTGTTCCAGACCATCCACCATGATCTACAATGGCTGAACCCTAAGAACTGATTTGATGGACTGAATTTATGAGTTTAGGAAATGGCAGCCCTTCGGTGCCTCCTTGTCTTAATCCTTATTTGTGCTTTATGATATATATGGAAGTTGTTTTCTCGAGACTGCATTCAGGTACGGTAAATAGTAGGTTTCATAGGCTTAACAACTACAATTGCATTCACAAACAAAAAGGGGGAGATGTTGGGAACCACCCTGCCTGGTTTTAGAAGCTGTAATTCCCTGTGGCTAAGGCTCAGTAAACAGACCTTGGGACCCTAAGCCACTAAAGAGACAAAGCTTATCTCCCTGGCAGGAGCACCATCTCTGCCCACTTTACTTCACCCTGCCTGGCCCCCAGTGCATGACTGGTTAGCGAATGACAGGTAGGATTCCTCAAGGAAGGGATGACCTAAGATAGGCATGGTCATGGGAGTCCTCAGGGAAGGATTTGGGGGCTATAGAAAAAAGAAGTGATAGACCCTCACCCCTCAGCTTTGACATAGCCTGAGTCCTCATTCTGTCTGCAAGAAGTCTCCTAATCTCTTGGCTGCCTTACTTCCCCTACCTGACTTAAGCCTGAAACTATGCTGGAGGTGGGTGTGGCCCTGTGCTGCAAAAGGCAGGTTCCCTGGGGCAATCAAGCCTAAGAAATAATGCATAAAATCCTGTGAAACCTGCTTTGCTAATACCCTCAATTTAAATGATAAGGCTCCAAGCATGAATTGAATTTGTTCCCCAAAGTTTTATGGCCCTTTAGCTTTCTGACCCTGACTCAAAATAAGCCCTCAGAGTTCTTTGAATGTTATCTAGTGTTTGATCATTACTGCCTGTTAATGATTGATGAGCCTTGTGTATACACCATGTATTCTTTGCACGTGTACACTGTGCAAACTGAACCCAATAAAAGCTTGTCAAGGCAAGGGTTGGGGTGCTCTCCCCTTGAGAGTGCCCATGCCATCCCTTTTCCTCCACAGGACTCGGTAGTCCTTGTGGATTTGTCTTGTCTCATCCACAATGCCATGGATACTGCTGGTCAGTGTCTGCATCAGAAGAATACAATAAATTTTTAGGTGTCATCTAGTTCTAAGATTCTATTATTCAAGTACTTCAGATTCATTTATTTCATGCAGTTTATTATAGTTTATTTCAGTACTAGCTATGCATCAATTTGTAGTCATAAAAATACTTCTCAAGGCTACTTGTGTACCTTCACTAATATCTCTTCTTAATCTCTGATGTTCAAATGTTTTTCATGGGGGAGGATAATACTTCTCATGTCATATGATAAACAAGGCTTGCATAAAAATCCTTTAAGCAGAGAATGTACAGAAGTGTTAATTTTCACTAAGATAAAAATACTGATATTTATCAGACCTATTCAATGAGCGAATCGTGATAGTAGACACTAGGTACTTCTGAAGGTGTGAGAAGGGACACCTCATAGGGGAAAGGCAGCCACAGAGAACAGAGGGTGAGGAACTCCACTGTTTGTGTAGAGTTTGCATCTAGTCTTATGCTTTCTATAGGCAGAAAAGTATTACAGTCACTTCACAACTTTTATTTACTTAAGTAACCAAAATCATGAGATGACCCATAAGTGGTTAGAGTTCAATATTATTTCACTCTACAAACAATCCAATTAAAAAATGAGCAAAGGTCCTGAATAGACACTTCTACAAAGAAGACATACAGATGGACAATAGACATATGCAAACATGCTCAGCTTCATTGATCATCAGAGAGAGGCAAATTAAAACCACAATGAGCTATTACTGCACACCTGTCAGAATGGCTACCATCAATAACAACAAACAACAAGTGCTGGTGAGGTTGTAGAGAAAAGGGAACCCTCATGCACTGTTAGTGGGAATACAGATTGTTGTAGACACTGTGGAAAACACTATGGAATTTCCTCAAAAATTTAAAAATGGAACTGCCTTATGACCCAGAGATTCCACTTGTGGGAACATATCTGAAGAAACCCAAAACACGAATTCAAAAGAATGTATGCACCACTATATTCACTGCAGCATTATTTACAATAGCCAAGATATGGAAATAGCTTAAGTGCCCATCAGTAGATGAGTGGATGGTATATTTACACAATGGAATATGACTCGGCCATAAAAATGAGGAAATCTTAACCTTTTGCAACAGCATGAATGGACCTGGCGATTTTAATGCTAAGTGAAATAAGCCAGTCAGAAAAACACAAATACCATATGATCTCACTTATATGTGGAATCTAATGAATAAAATAAACTAACAAAATAAAAACAGAGGCATGGCTATCTGAAACAGACTGACAGCTGTCAGAGAGGAGGGATGTTGGGGGACTGGAAGAAAGAAGGTGAAGAGATTAAGCAAAAAAACCCATATATATATCATATAGCTCTTATAATTTTACATATATGTATTCACACACACATAGATATGACACATAGATACAGACAACAATGTGGGGATAGCAAGAAAGAAAAGGAGCTGGTGGGTAAGTAGATGTTGGCAAAAGTGAGGAGAATGGGGATGAAAGGAGACTTTTCTTGGGGTGACGAGCACATGATACATTGTACAGATGTTTTGTTCAGTTGTACACTTGAAACCCATATGTCTTTGTAAACCAGTGTCACCCCAACAAAGTCAATTCAATAAAATAAAATAAATGAAAAGGTAACAGTCAATTTTAAATAACACAAAAGGAAATGAAAAATTAATATTAGAAACAAATTGCCACCCTAATGAATTAAGACAAGAATTTTTTGCATTAAATTAGAAAATTTATTCCTTATCAAAGTTCTTTTTCACCACATCCACATTTATTAAACCACAGTTATAAAAAATTAATAGTAGTAAACACTGATTTCTCATGTACAATAATAATATCACAGGCAGAGGGGCAAATTGTTTTTTGTTCATTTCATGACCCTATTAGGAAATGTTTTAACTGCGTTTCTTAGCATTTTAAACAAAATATTTGTACTCCCTACTGAAAATAGCTTAATATGAAGTCCCAAAGGATTCCCGTCTGCCTCATAAAGTTGTGGTTAAAGTTTAGAGTTTCTGGCCTCCCCTTTCATTTGGATATATATTCTAACTCCAAATTCAAGATTTAGACACTCTGGTTTCTCTTCAGATTGCATAAATCTTTCACTTGTTACAAATTTAAGCTTTAGAGAAATAATATATTTGTGTTCCTAAATAACCTCCAAAAGTTATTGGACAATAACTTTTGCCCAATTCTTTCAATAGGGAGATTTGCTACCCCAAAGTGCTATATAAGCATAATTTTTTAATTAGTGAAATAAAATTAACTACTCACCCTATGATTCCTAAGACACTCAATATAACTTCTTTTTTCACATGTAAAGACACACATACCCTCTTTTGACTCTGTCCATATATTAACCTGAGAGATTGTATAATTATGTTGAAAGTGTGACCTCAAATTCTAAGCTCAGCCAGCTAAGTAAACTTCAGCAAGTTACTCACTCTATGATTCTACTTCCTGGTCTAAACACGGGATTGCAATAGCAAGGACCAGATGCAACTGCTGTGAGGAGGACATGGGATAGCAAGCCTGCAGTGTGTAGCATATCCCTGTACGAAGAATGTTCCCTATAACTGTTTGCCATTTTTCTCTATAATTAATTCATCCTTTACCTGGATTTTGTTAGCTACATAGTATTTTTTTTTAAATGGACACTTCCTGTTCTTACTTAAAACATAAATCTTGTGTAAGAATTATAAAATGAATGACAATTTATGATCAAGTATTGGATATACAGAGACCATTATCTGGTGAATGTAGGATACATGGATAGCCAAAGTAAACAATTTAGTACCTAATGTGAACATTAAAATTAATTTTTAAAACTCCAAAAATAGAACTGGTTGTTATACAGCATAATAGCAAAATATGATGCCTGAAATCTTTGAATAAGTGCACACCTATGGCTCATAGTGTGTGTAAGCACTCACTTTGATATAACAATTTATCAAGATGAGTAAATATAAATAAAATAAACTGTGGGAAAATGTTTTTGATTTTTTTTAAAAACCTGAAACTTTCTAGTTCAAATATGTCATTATGCATCAAATTCTGAAAGAGCAAAGCAAACATGATTGAAGAAATAGGGATCATTTTTAAATCTCTTCCAATAGGCCATCCTGTAACTTATTAGTGTGGTATATATGCCATTATTTTTATTTTCTTTTTAAATTCTATCAAAACATTTTATATATATATTTTGTTGGATTTATCCCTTGGATGGGTTACTTTTTTATATTTTCAGTGATTTGTTTTAAATTTATTTTCTAAATGTTTGTTGTGCTGTGTAAAAAATGTTATTTTTATGTTGATTTTGTATCTAATAACATTGTTATAAGATTTTGTTTAATAATGAATACATGACAAATTTCATCAAATAAATTTCCTAAATTTATTGAGATAATTACATGGCTAATCTGTTAATGTAGTGAATTACATGAACTGATATTCTGCTGTAAATCAACTTCACATGGTTGCCATAAACCAATTTGGCCATTATGTAATAATAGCCTTACTATACACTACAGGATTCATTTGGCTAATATTTGGTTTAGGATTTTTGTGTGTAGATTAATGAGGGAGTTAGCCTGTCATTTTCTTTCCCGTGCTATCTTTGAATTTTGACATTAGTTTGGAGAGTATTAGAGAGTTAGATAGTATTTCTTATTTTATATTCTTTGATGAATTTACATAGCATTGCAAATATTCCCTCAAATTTGGTTAGAATTCAGTAGTGAAGCCATCCTTGTTTGATGTTTTTATTTTGAAAAGAATTTTACAAAATGATGTAATTTCTTTAACTCTTCCAGAAAAATTCTCGTTTTCCATTTCATTTGCAGTTAGTTTTAAGGTACATTGTCTGAGGAATTTGTCAATTTTATTTTAGTATCTTCTTATCATCTTTGTAATAACTGCAACAAGGTAGCTACATCTACTTTTTCATTCCTAATATTGACTACTTGTGCCTGATGTTTTTGTTTATCAGTCTCATCAGAGGTTGGTCTACTTTATTAATCTTAACAAAGCTCTTTTGACTTTTTTACATATATATCTTTCTCTATATTTAAAAAATAATTTATGCTGTTTCTTTTTTTAGTTTATTTCTTTTTACATGATTGCTTAGCATTCATTCTTGGCTTTTGTCCTTTTCTAATACCATAGATATTGAGACTTAAGAACTGAGGGTGGGAGTTGGGGTCTGGGGGAGAGTAGCAGTGGGAAAATGGAGACAACTGTGCTTGAACAACAACAAAAAGAAAAGAAATAAAGGAACCAATTTAGTTTTGTCACGTAAGTTTTAATCTAGTACTTTCACTACCACTCAGTTCTAAATATTTATTATGACTTTATCTTTAACTCATGGATTATTTAGAAGTGATTTCCTGCCAACCATATAGTTTTTTCTAGATATGTTTTTGTTGTAAAATTTAGCAAAATTTTATTATAGTCAGAGAACAGGACCTTTATGCCTCAATTCCTTGAACTTTGTTGATAATACTTTTGGACCAGCATATGGTCAATTTTACAGGATGTTTTATGTATACTTCAGAAGCTTTTGTAATTTGCAGCAGGTGGGTAGGGTGGTATAGATATGTTCATCAATTAACTTTTGTTAATTATATTTTTCAAATCATCAATATTATCTTATTTTAATTTATCAATTGTCCTTTACTTTTGAGAAGACTATATTAAATTTCCACATTACTAATGAGCACTTATTTTTTCCTGTTTTTCTCTCAAGTTTTGATTACCATATTTTGAGCCTATATTGGTAGGTACAATCAGGTTCAAAGCTGTTATATCTTCATGAGTTAGTAAATCTGTTAACATCTAATGACTTTTAATCTCTCTTAATGCTTTTGCTATTAAATCTATCTAGAGCAGTGAGTCTCAACCCTTTTCATTTCATGGCACACATAAACTACTAAAATTCTGTGGCACACCAAAAATATATTATATTTTTTTGTTGATCTGATAATAAAATAGGCATAATTTTGATTCATTCACATGAGAAGGCTATTGTTGTATTGGCTGTTGTCACTTTTTTATCTGACAATCTAAAGGAATGAAGTCAGTGCCCCTGACTAAATAGTCAGGTGTTGCAGGTTTTTAAAATTCTTGTGGTGGCCCAGAGTCTCTTGCAGCACACTGGTTGAAAGTTACTGATGTGGAGTGATGCTAATACCCTACCACCTTTCTTTTGCTTAGATTTTGTCTAGTGTATATTTCTTTTTAAAAAGCCATTTTATTTACAAGTTTTCTGAATCTTTAGGTTTCAAATGTGGCTCTTGTAAGTAACTCTGGGCTTTTTATTTTTTGTTTCTTTTACCTCAAGGGGCTAAATCATTTTAAATCAAATTCAACCTAATTATCAAATGTCATAAGAATAAAAGAAGGTTGTAGAAGTCTACTAATTTGAGTGGATCCCTACTTTTACTCAGTGCTGACTGCCTTTTAACCTTGCCAATTCATTAATGATTTTTAAGAATATATATTTATTCAGGATTATTAGCTATTTTAGTGGAAGTTTGTTCCAGATAGGTTGCCATATTACAGCAAATTAAAATGTAAAATAGTAAAATTTTAATCCACTAAATTTTATGATTTTGTTATAAGCTGTGGCAATTCATATGTTAAATTATTATTTATTTTATTATTTATTGATGTCCTTTTGTGTAGGTTGTGTGTGTGTGTGTGTGTGTGTGTGTGTGTGTGTGTGTGTTATCACCACCATAATAAAGATATGTAACAGTTTCATCACCCAAAATATTTTTCATGTCCCTTTGGAGCCAACTCCTTGCTTTACCTCCAACTCCTGGCAACCACTGATTTGCTTCGTGTATCCATAATTTTACTTTTTTCAGAACTTCATATAAATTCAATTATCCAGTATACAGTCTTTTAAGTTTGGCTGTTTTCACTTAGCAAAATGCATTTAGTACTCGTTAGTGTTGTGCTATCAGTAGTTAATTTCTTTCAATTCCTGAATAGTAAGTATCCAAATACAGTATCTGGATGTACCACACATAGTTTATCCTGTCACTAGTGAAAGGATATTTGTGATGTTGCAGTTTTTAGAAATTACAAATAAAGCTGTTATAAAAATTTTATATATATTTTCATGTAAATAAAAGTTTTATCCTTGATATGGGATTGCTAGATTGTATTGTAAATACTTACCTTTCAATGAAATTGTCAAACTGTTATGCCAAAGTGGCCATATCATTTTGCACTCCCACCAGTAATATAAGAGAGTTATAGTTGCTCTGTATCAGCAATTTTCAACTGGTTTGCTTCAAGAACTCTTAAATCATATAATATCTGACTATTTAGTCAAGAGCACTGACCTCTTTTCCCTTAGATTGTCAAAAATAAATGACAACGGCCAGCACAACAATAACCTTCCAGTGTGAATCAACCAAAATTATCCTAATTTTTGTCAGATTGGAAAAAATATATATTTTAGTAATTTTAGTTTATGTGTGCCATAAGATGAAAAAGGTTGAAAATCACTGCTCTGTATGATCATCAATATTTGGTACTGTCAGTTCTTTTGATCCTAGCCATTACAATAGGCATAGTGGTATCTCATTATGGTTTTAATTTGTAGTTCCCTTGTAACTGATAATGTTGAATCTCTTTTTGTGTAATTATGTCATATAACTTTTGATGCAGTGTCAATTCAAAAATATTTCTGTTTTGTGTTGGGGTTTTTTATTATTGAGTTTTGAGAGTCTTTTATATGTCTTTGGTATAAGTGCTTATTAGTTATGTGATTTATGTATACTTTCGCTGGCATGTCTTTCAAAAAACAGAAGGATTTAATTTTGTTAAAGTGCAAATAATCAGTTTTTTCTAGGAATTATGGGTTTGGTGTCATAGCTAAGAAACCTATGCTTAAGTTTTCTTAAGCATAAAATTTTCTCATGTGCTTATTTCTAAAAATTTTATAGGTTTAGATTGCACAGTAGTTATTGATCCAATTTGAGTTCATTTTTATATGTGAGATATGGTTTCCCTTTTTTGTATTCCTTTCTTCTTCCTTCCTTCCTCTCTCTTTTCCTTGCTCTTGCTCTCACTCTCTCATGCTTTCTCTCTGCATTTGGACATCAAATTGTTTCATCACCAGTTGTTTCTGCATTGAGTTGCCCTTGCATCTTTTCTGAAAATCAATTAACCATGTATGTGTAGATTTATTTCTGGATTCTGGTTCTGTTCCATTGACCTATAGCTATCCTTTTATTTATACCACATTACCATGTCTTAAAATCAAGTAGTATAAGTCTTTCAACTTTGTTCTTCTTTTTCAAAGTTGTTTTGCTGTTCTAGTTCTTTTGCCTTTCCATAAATTTTACAGTCTTAAAAAACCTGCCAGGATACGATTGGAGTTTCACTAAATCTGTCACTTTGGGGAGAATGGACATGTTACATATACTGAGTCTTCTGATCTATGAAAACACAATATTTCTCCACTTATTTAGCTCTTTTTTTTACTTCTTTTATCAGTGATTTATAGTTTTTAACTTAGAAATTTTTGTATGTATTTTGTAATTTTTCCCAAGGTTATTTGTTTGCCCAATATTATTTGATGCTTTAAATATAAATGTGCAGTATTAAAATTTCAACTTTTAATTTTTCATTAATAGATACAAAATATGACTTATACATTTGTCTATTGACTTTGTATCCTGCCAGCTTGCTCATCTCATTTACTAGTTTTAATAGCTATTTTGTAGATTCTTTGGGATTGTCTGTGTTGTCAATCTAAAACTTGAGTGTGGTGTTAAGTAGGAGGCATGAGAGAGCAGGCATTTTTGCCTTGTTTCTGACACCAGAGGGAAAGATCTAGTCTTTTACCATTAAGTATCACATTTGCTATGTTTTGTTTTATTTTGTTTTGGTTTTCTTTTTTTTAGAGATTTTATTTATTTATTTTTAGAGAGGGAATGGAGGAAGAAAGAGAGAGAGAGAGAAACATCAATGTGCAGTTGCTGGGGATCATGGCCTGCAACCCAGGCATGTACCCTGGCTGGGCATCGAACTTGCGGCACTTTGGTTCGCAGCCCGCACTCAATCCACTGAGCTACACCAGCCAGGGCTGTTGTGTTTTTCTTAAACAAATGCCCTTATTAGGTTAAGGAAGTACCCTTTTATTCCTAAGTTGATGAGAAGTATTCTTTCTATCATAAGTCATGGTTGAATTTTGTTATCAATTGGTTTTTCTGCACCTACTGAGATTTTATGATTTTTTGTTTTTTAATATGATGAATTACATTGATTTTCACATGTTCCCTGCCTTGCACCCCATTTATTTATAACATATCTTTTTATGTATTATTGAATTTTATTTGCTAAAATGTTCTTAAGTTTTTGGATATTTAGTGTAGTTATTTTTCCTTTAACTGTCTGGATTTTTTAATATTTAACTATGTATTTACCATCTCTTTTAATTTTATTGTTGTTGAGTTACAGTTGTCCCCATTTTTCCCCCATTGCTCTCTCCTGCCCTGCCTACTCCCCTTCCACATTCAATCCTCCCACCACCCTGTTGTCCTTGTCCGTGGGTCATTTATATACATGGATTTTGAATTAGGGTAATTCAGGACTCACAGATGAGTTGAGAAGTATTTTTTGTCTTAAATTGTCTGAAAGAGTTCATTGCAGAATTGATATTTTTCTTAACTAATTGGCATAAACAAGAAATACATGAAGAAAAAGACTAAGAAGTTTAAAAGTATGAAATTAAAAAAACTTTAAAGTTAAAAAATAACTAGTAGATGTAAAATGAAATTTTAGCCCTGGCCAGTGTGGCTCTGTTGTTTGCATCTTCATCCTGTAACTGAAAGGTTGCAGGTTGGATTCCCTGTTAGGGCACATACCTAGGTTGTGGTTTGATTCCTGATGTGGCATGGACATGTGTGACCCCCTGGTCCAACATGTACAATAGCTGGTCCAATGCTGATCCCCATTCTGGGCATGGGAGGCAACCAATTTGTGCTCCTCTATCACATGGATGTTTTTGTCTCTCCTTTCCTCTTTCTCTAAAAGTAATGAAAAAACTGTCCTCAGGTGAGGATAAAAAATTTATTAAAAAATAAAAAAGGAAATTTTAAAGCATCTCCTGAAAATTTTAAATGTATATATCAAGAATTATAGCTTTATAAATCAATAACCCAATGGGTGACTGACATTGTTAATTTAGAAAGAAAAATTCATTGTTAAAAATGTTAGCATCATTATAAAAGCAAGAAATCAAAATTATAAAGTTTGAAGGTTTATTTTGCCTCTTAAAGTAAAGACTTTTATAAATATAACATATATTACTAAAAAGGGTGTGGTTTAAATATTGATAGTAGAATTTAAACTAACACAAATTTTCCTAAGGAATATTTGGTGATGAGTAAAAGAAACTTAAAAACTCATATAAGTTGATCCTCTAATTGTTATATTAGATCAACAAAATAATTTTAAACACACAAAAATATTTGTGCACTAAGAAAATAATCAAAATAGCATTATAATGGGAACCAAATATACTAAATGATCAATATTGATCCTAGTTAAGTACCTATGAATATTCACATGATAAAATAATATATAACAATATATATAATACTTTCAACTAATATTTAATGAAATAAGAAGATGTTTAAGGTATAATGTTAAAAACTATGATATAAAAAGACATGCACATTAGTATGAAAATTTAAAGAACAATGGGAGTGAGTTAGTGTGTTTGATTATGCATAGACTTGAAAAAGATTGAAAGAATTGTTGAAAATCTTACACCACTAAGTGGTATTGAGTATGGGTAAGATGGATGTATTTTTATTTGTTATAATTGCTTGTATTTTTTTTTGTAACACAGTGAAGCTTAACTACATAAAGCATGGGTTTGAGTCCAGACAGATGTGCATTTGAATCATTTATTATTTATATGCCACCTTTACAAAACTTACCATGCTTTGGTTATTGTTTTATACTGTAAGGATCGGTGATTTTTTTCTGAAAGATGCAAGTAGTAAATATTTTAGGCTTTGTGGGTCAACAGGAAAAATTGAGGGTATTATGTAGGTAAATATGTAACAAGGGAGAAAACAAATTTTTGTAAATTTTTAATTGACGAAATTTAAAATATAGTGGTAATAACTGAGAGCAATTGTTTTGTACCTGGTTACTAATAAAATAATGTAGTGGCCAGAAGGCAGTGGAGTAGGAAGATTTTTTGCACCTCCTCCCACAACCAAACTGGAAATAAAACTAGAGGGGAACAGTCACCCAGAATTACAAACTGAAGACTACCTGAAAAGGAGATTTTTAACCAAGGATGGGCAGAAACCACCTCCAGAGCAGAAGGGAGGGTGGGTCACAAAAGGGGCTGGCTCCACTCCTATGGTCAGTAGGCCAAGGTTATGGAGGGAGAGTGAGGCAGTGGGAACTTCCCACTGAAAGAAGTGAACCCTGGACCTGAGACTGGGCTCTCCTGTACAAACACCAGAGCCAAGTTCACCAGTGGCGAAAAGTGAAGAGGATTGTGCCACTAGGGAGAGACAGAGCCAGTTAGAGATAAAGCCACTGTTTTGTTGTTGTTGTTGTTGTTGTTTTTTAAGAGGCCAAAGCACAGATTTTTAATTCACAGCCAGTCACCTTTAGCTCTGGTGAAGGGAGAATGGTGTAGACTGGAGTCACCTGAGGAGAGTCTGGATTGGGAGGCATTGGTGAGATTTGGGGGTGTGCTGCTGCAATCCCTGTGCTAGGCTGGTCATCCCTTGATATCACAGCAGTCATTTTTCTTGAGAAGGGCAAGTTCCTTCCAGGGGAATCAGCCTGGGGAAAAATTATTACACCAACCTGAGGATTACCACTCAACTGACTCTCAGGCATCCTGCTCACCCACCCTGTATCTCTTCCTCATCCTGCATTTTAACACCTGTTGAGGAAACAGAAACATAGACAGACTCAGGGGGTATCAAAGACTGGCTTTGAGGTGTTGCTATTTCCTACACTTTCCCAGGAACTAGACTGGTGCTACCAGCTCATGAGAGAGTCTATAGAAACAAACTCCTGGTTTCTGGAAGACGCAAACTGTGGTCTTCAGGCAAGCCACTTGCTTGTCTCCTAGGGGTACTGCCCAGCCAATTCAGGTAAATAATCCTGCACAGACTCAGCGGTGTGGCTCCAGGGCACAGGACCATACCCACCATTTTTCCTAAAGTCTGAATGGCACTTGTTTTCACCCTATGTGAGATCCAGGGGCCCCATCCTCCCCCTTCCATGAGCAGCCTATTCAAAAATAGTCAGTTCAGCAACTAAGATTGACAGTAAGCCAGCAGGCAGGCAGAGGAATATTGAGGAGGATACTGCAGTGCCTTGGGACATTTGCTGGCCCACCACTTGGCAGAGGTAGCCATAAAGTATGATTGCTTGTAGCTTTGAACAGGCTGATGAGGGCCCAATGTGGACAACATCAGACATTGGCTTATACCAGCTTCAGACAACAGAACAGCAGTGCCCAAAAGGAATTCCCATCAGGCAGGCACTAAACTCTTTTGAGATGAATTCCACTTTGTTCATTTTCATTATTTTTATGAGTTTTTATTTTTCATATCTTTTAAATTATTTTTTATTTTTCTTCTATTTTTTCTATACTTTTCTTACATATCTTTTATTTTACTCTTTCTTTTTTTAAGTACATTGTATTGATTATGCTATTACAGTTTTCCCAATTTTTCCCCTTTTATCCCCCCTCCGCCCTGCACCCCCAACCCTTCAGCATTCCCCCCCTAAGTTCATGTTCATGGGTTGTACATATAAGTTCTTTGAATTCTCTGTTTCCTATACCATTCTTAATCTCTCCCCATCTATTTTATGCCTACCCATTATGCTTCTTATTCTCTGTACCTTTCACCCCCTATTCTTCCCCTTCCCTTCCCCACTGAAAATCCATGTGATGTACATTTCTCTGATTCTGTTCCTGTTCTAGTTGTTTGCTTAGTTTTTGTTTTCATTGTTTTTCTTTTCCTTTTTTTGTGGTTCAGTTGTTGATAGCTATGAGTTTCTTGTCATTTTACTGTTCAGAGTTTTTATTCTTCTTCAATTTCTTAGGTCCCTTTAACATTTTATATAATAAGGGCTTGGCGATGATGAGCTCCTTTACCTGGGAAACACTTCATCTGCTTATCTATTCTAAATGATAGCTTTGCTGGGTAGAGTAATCTTGGATGTACATACTTGCCTTTCATGATTTCAAATACTTCTTTCCAGCCCCTTCTTGCCTGTAAGATTTCTTTTGAGAAATCAGCTGATGGTCTTTGGGAATTCCTTTGTAGGTAACTCTCTCCCTTTGTCTTGCTGCTTTTAATATTCTCTCTTCATTTTTAATCTTGGGTAACTTAATAATGATGTGTTCCTCTTTGGGTCCTATTTCTTTGGGACTCTGGGCTTCCTGGACTTCCTGGAAGTCTATTTCCTTTGCCACATTGGGGAAGTTTTCCTTCATTATTTGTTCAAATAAGTTTTCAACTTCTTGCTCTTCTTCTCCTTCTGTTACGCCTATTATTTGGATATTGGAACATTTAAAGCTGTCCCAGAGGTTTCTAAGCCTCTCCTCATATTTTTGAATTCTTATTTCTTCATTCTGTTCCAGTTGGATGTTTATTTCTTCCTTTTGTTCCAAATCATTGATTTGAGTCCCAGTTTTCTTCCCACCACTATTGGTTCCCTGAATACTTTCCTTTACTTCACTTTGGGTAGCATTCATTTGTTCCTTCATTTTGCAACCCAGCTCAATCAGTTCTGTGAGCATCTTGATTACCAGGGTTTTGAACTCTGCATCAGATGGATTGGCTATTTCCTCATCACTTACCTCATTTTCTGGAATTTTGATCTCTTCTTTCATTTGGACCATATTTTTTTTATGTCTCGGCACACCTGTTATGTTATAAGGGGGCAGAGCCTTAGGTAATAATCTCCAGGGCAGGACAACCTTCTTTGCTGTGTTGTGTCACTCTCCGTCTGGGTGAATGTTTCTTTAATTCCTTCATTGTTGGAGTTCCATACACTTTTCTTTTTCTGGCACTTCTGGCTGTTTAATGTTTTTACATTGGTTGTTATTCTCTTTTTGGTTGTGTGAGGAAGGGAAAGGTTTCTAACTATACATCCATCTAGGCCAGAAGTCCTACTCTTTCTTTTTCTTACTATGTTCTTCTTCTTCGTCCCTTTTCTTCTTCTTTCCCTTTCTTATATTTTTATTATTTTAAAAATACATTTTATTGATTACGCTATTATAGTTTTTTCCTCTCCTTTATTCCCCTCCACTGTGTACTCCTCTCCCACCATCATTACTCCACATTAGTTCATGTCCATGGGTCATACATGTAAGTTCTTTGGCTTCTCCATTTCCTATACTATCCTTACCCCCTGTCTATTTTGTACCTACCATTTATGCTTCTTATTCCCTGTACCATTTCCCCATTGTCCCCCTGCCCCACCATGCTGGTAAGTTTTCATGTGATCTCTATTTCTGTAAATCTGTTTCTATTGTAGTTGTTTGCTTAGTTCATTTTGTTTTTGTTTTCTTAGGTTTGGTTTTTGATAGTTGTGAGTTTGTTATCATTTTACTGCTCATATTTTTTTATCTTCTTTTCCTTAGATAAGTCCCTTCAACATTTCATATAATAAGGGCTTGGTGATGATGAACTCCCTTAACTTGACCTTATCTCAAGAGCACTTTGCCCTCCCGTTCTAAATGATACCTTTACTGGATAGAGCAATCTGGGATGTAGGTCCTTGCCTTTTATGACTTGGAATACTTCTTTCCAGTCCCTTCTTGCCTGCAAGATTTCTTTTGAGCAATCAGTGGACAGTCTTATGGGAACTCCTTTGGAGGTAACTGTCTCCTTTTCTCTTGCTGCTTTTAAGATTCTCTCCTTATCTTTAATCTTGGGTGATGTAATTATGATGTGCCTTGATGTGTGCTTCCTTGGGTCCAAGTTCTTTGGGGCTCTCTGAGTTTCCTGGACTTCCTGGAAGTCTATTTCCTTTGCCAGTTTGTTGAAATGTTTATTTTGAACAAACATTATTTGTTCAAATAAGTTTTCAATTTCTTACTCTTCCTTTTCCTTTCTGGCACTCCTATGATTCACGTGTGGGAATGTTTAAAGTTGTCCCAGAGGTTCCTAAGCCTCTTCTTGTTTTTTTGAATTCTCGTTTCTTCCTTCTGTTCTGGTTGAACGTTTATTTCTTCCTTCTGCTCCAAATTGTTGATTTGAGTCCCAGTTTCCTTCCCTTCACTGTTGGTTCCCTGCACATTTTCCTTTATTTCACTTTTTATAGCCTTCACTTTTTCCTCTATTTCAAGATCATACTCAACCATTTTTGTGAGCATCCTGATTACCCATGTTTTGAACTGTGTGTCTGATAGGTTGACTATCACTTCATTGCTCAGTTGTATATTTTCTGGAACTTTGATCTGTTCTTTCATTTGGGCCATTTTTTTTTGTCTTGATGTGCCTGTTGTGTATGAGGGGTGGAGCCTTAGGTGTTCACCAGGGCGGGTCAACCCAGTTGCTGGGTCATGATGTTGTATGTGGGGGAGAGGTTCGAGATGGAACAATGTTGCTTGGTTAGCTCTCTGTTGGTTTTCAGTCATTTCTTCTGCTACCCACAAGCAACTTGGGCCCTTCTGGTGCTGATTCTCTGGTGGGTGGTTTTGTGTACATTTCAGGACCCTATGGGTCTCTCCAACAAACTCTCTTGTGAGGCTGGGAGTTTTTCCTGCTGCCTCAACCCCCACATGGTTTTTCAGTCAGAGGTTTTGAGGCTTTATTTCCTCATGCTGAACCCTGTGTTGCATGGTCTGTCCCCCTTCCCAGTTGTTCCTCCTGGTTTATCCACACACAAATGTGGAACAACCCAGTCCACTAGCTGCTGCCTCTCTTGCCCCAGTACTCCAGCTGCCTCCTTGCTGCAAGTCCTCTCTGTCCCAGCTGCCTGTCTCTGCCCCTCCTACCAGTTTGGATAAATGTTTCTTCTTTAACTCCTTGGTTGTTGGATTTCCATATGGTTTGATTTTCTGGCACTTCTGATTATTTTTTGTTTTTAAATTTGTTATTGTCCTTCTTTTGGTTGTGCAAGAAGGCAAAGTGTATTTACCTACACCTCTGTCTTGGCTGAAAGTCTTTATTCTTTTTTTTAAACTATTTTTATAGTTCATTTACTTTTTTTAAGATTATATTTATTTCATTTTTAGAGAGGGAATGGAGGGAGAAAGAAAGAGAGAGAAACATCAATGTGTGGTTGCTGGGGGTCATGGCCTACAACCCAGGCATGTACCCTGACTGGGAATTGAACCTGCGACACTTTGGTTTGCAGCCTGAGCTCAATCCACTAAGCTATGCCAGCCAGGGCCTGGAAGTCTTTAATTCTTTATCTTTGATATTTTGGGGCATTTTTCTCTTTCTATTTCTCTTTTTATTGGGTCTTTCCCTTCTTTCTGTTTATAATATTTTTTCTTTTCTTTCTTGGTTTTCTCATGTTCTTTCACTTTTTTTACAATACTGTTTCTCTTTTTCCTTATTGTTTGTTCTCTTGTTTTTTATTTACTTATTTTTGTTAGGGCTTATTCTTTGCTTATTTTTGTTTTTGTTTTATCTTGTTTTATCAGCATGTATAGAATAACTTGCAAAACATACTTGTAGTCAGCCAGTCAGAGGGGAGATCCCAACACAAATGAGTTAATAACAATTAAGACCTAATTACAACAGGAGAGCAAACATAACTCACACAAGGGACATTCTTAAAGCATCCAGCTCAGGATATCATGGATACTGTACCACTGGGTCCCACAGGAGTCCTATCACGTAAGTCCATCCCACAAAGACTGAGAGTCAAATCAAATCTATCCAATACATAGAAACAAACACAAAGAGACAGCTAAAGTGAGTAAACAAAGGAAAAACACCCAAATGAAAGAAAAGGAGGAATTCCAAGAAAAATAATTAAATGAAATTGAAGCAAGTAATTTATCAGACAATAGAGTGCAAAGTAATGTTTTTGAGGATGTTCAAGGAACTTAAAAAGAACTACAAGGAACTTTATGGAACTACAAGGAACTTAGTGGGAACCATTGGGTTGTCCAAAAAGCCCATATGGATTATTTTGTAAAATGAAAGGTGCCTTTTTCATTTTCACCAATGACTTTATTGATTTGGATATTTTGAGTATGTTGGCTATCTCCCACATGATATGTTGATTGTTCTCAATTAACTTTTCAGTTTGATTGCTATCAACTTCAACTGGTCAACCTGACTGGATTACTGTCCAGGGAGAAGTCTTCAGCATGAAACTTCACAAACCACTTTTGACACATTTATCAGTGAAAATACCTTCTCCATACACTTAACATAGCTTTTTTGCATGTCAGTTGTGTTTTTACCTTTCTTTTTTTTAAAAAGATTTTATTTATTTACTTTTAGACAGGGGGAGGGTGGGAGAAAGACAAGGAGAGAAACATCAATGTGTGGTTGCCTCTCACATGCCTCCCACTGGGGACCTGGCCTGTACACCAGGCATGTGCCCTGACTGGGAATCAAACCAGTGACCCTTTGGTTGGCAGACATGCACTCAATCCATTGAGCCACACCAGCCAGGTCTCTTTTTACCTTTCTTGAAATAAGAAAGCATAATATGCCACATATTTTTCCATCTTCAATATTAAAATGCCTGCACAAAAATCTACCAATTTTGATTTTTTTAAATGCATGATGATATGAGTTGTCATAATACAATCCAACAAAATTGTTTCCAATGAATTTAAAGACAGCTAAGCACTACTGGAGCCATCTTATGGAGAAAAATGAAACAAACTTTTTGGCCAGTTCAATATATCGGCATGAAAAATGACATAGGAACTATAAATAAGAACCAGTCAGAAATGAAGAATATTCAAAATGGATAAAAGACTTAAACATAAACCATGACACCATAAAAGACCTAGACAAAAACATAGATAGTAAAGTTTCAGATATCCCATACAGTAATATTTTGCCAATAAATCCTCTAGGTCAAGGAAAATAAAGAAAGAATAAACACATGGGACTACATCAAATTAAAAAGCTTCTGTATGACTAAAGATACCATCATCAAAATTAAAAGGGAACTAATTATATGGAAAAACATATTGCCAATGATACCTCAGAAAAGGGTTTGATCTCTGAAATATATGAAGAACTCATATGACTGAATGCAAGGGAAAGAAACAATCCAACTAAAAAAATGGTCAAAGGAAATGAACAGACACTTCTCCAAGGAGGACATACAGAGGGCTCATAGGCATGTGAAAGGATGCTTAACATTGCTAACCATCAGAGAGATGCAAAATAAAATTACAATGAGATATCACCTCACACCAGTCAGAATAGCCATCATTGACAAATCAACAAATAACAAGTGCTGGTGAGGATGCAGAGAAAAGGGAACATTTGTGTACTGTTGGTGGGATTGCAGACTGATGCAACTACTGTGGAAAACAGTATGGAATTTCCCCCAAACTCCAAAAGTGGAACTGCCTTTTGATCTAGTGATTCCATTGCTAAGATTATACCCTAAGTGTCTTGAAACACCAATTCAAAAGAACCTATCCATCTCTATGTTCATAGCAGCATTATTTATAGTAGCTAAGTGTTGGAAACAGCCTAAGTGCCCATCTGTAAGTGAGTGTATCAAAAAACTGTGGCACATTTATACAACAGAATACTACACTGCAGAAAGAAAGAAGGAACTCCTGCTTTTCATCACAGCACGAGGAACTGGAGAGTATTATGCTAAGTGAAATAAGCCAGGTGGAAAAAGACAAATACCATATTATCTCCCTTATAATAGGAACATAGTGAACAGAATAAATAAGTGAAAAAAATAGAACCAGAGGCATGGAAATAAGGAACAAACAGAGAGGGACCAGAGGGGAGAGGGAGGCAGATAAGGGAGCAAATAAGGGGAAGGGTCTAGCTAAAGAACAAGTATAAATGACCCACGGACATGGACAAAAAGGTAGGGATTGACTGTGGGATCAGGAGGTGGGCCAGGCAGGAGAGAGTAATGGGGAGAAATTGGGACATCTGTAATGAAACAACAATTAAAAAATAATAAAATAAAAAAGAAATGAAGAATACATCAGAAGGAATTAAATGTAGGCTAGATGAAGCAGAGGATCAAATCAGTGATTTGGAAGACAAGGTAGAAAAAAACACCCAGCCAAAGCAACTAAAAGAAATAAGGCTTCAAAAGAAAAAGAATAGTTTAAGTGCACCTTGGGACAATGTGAAATGTTGCCATGACATATTTCATGCCAAGATCCTACATCAAAATCTCATTTACAGTAGTTTTTGGAATCTCCAGATCAGGTCCTCATGCTCTCACTGGCAGTCACCAATCTTTTTTTATCCCATACATGTTCAAAATTCTCAGATGCTCTCCTTGTTGCAGCCTACCAGAATGTGGATTACTTTCAACAGATTCTCAGCTATATCTGAACTGTTTGTGCCATATTTTTATTTGTGCTGTACTCATTGCATCATCTGCAAAAGACTTCTGAATAATCCAAATAGTTTCTGTGGAGGAATGTTCAAGATTAATGCAAAATTTGATGCAGGTTTGCTGTTCTACTTGCTCAGTCATTTTGAATGTGATGGCCATACAGTACACATGCTCACTCAATGGTGTCTACTGCCCCCACTGACTAGTAGAGTGAAGTTGTCATTGTTCACACAGGCACATTCCAGTCCACTCTCCCTGGATGCCAGGTTACAATGAAATTGCAGAAACCATTATTGTTATATTGACAATTGTTGGACTTTTTCTGGACAGACCTCATGTATGCACCCAACATAGGAACACCCAAATAAATAAAGAAAATCTTGATGGACTTTAGGGAAGAGATTGGTAGCAATATAATCACAGTAGGGGTTTTAAAACCCCACTGTCATCAATGGATAAATCTCCCAGACTAAAATCAACAAGGAAACAGCAAACTTAAATGACACATTAAATTGATTGGATTGAATTTATGTTTACAGAACATTCCAATTCAAAGCAGTATAATACACATTATTCTCAAGTGCACATGGATCATTATCAAAAAGACTACATCTTAGTTTACAAAATAAGTCTTAACAAGTTCAAGAAGACTGACTGATATCAAATCAAGCGTTTTCTTGGATCACATGGCATGAAAGTAGAAATCAACTGCAATAAAAAACTCAAAACATTCAAACAAAAGAAGGCTAAATAGGTTATCAGTGAGATAAAAAAAATAAAAAACTACTTAGAAACAAATAAAATACCATACAAACCCCCCAAATCTACAAGACACAAAGTAAGCAGTCCTGAGAGGATAGTTCATAGCATTACAAATCTACCTCAAGAAGCAAGAAAAATCTCAAATAAACAATCTAACCCTAAAACTAAAAAAGTTTAAAAACAATAACAAAAAAGCTCAGAGTGAATAGAAAGAAGAAACTATTCAAGATCATAATGGAAGTAAATGACATAGAGCCCAAAAAACAAATCAAAAGATTAATATATACATGAGCTGATTCTTTCACAAGATTTAAAAAAACTGAAAAACCTTTAATAAAATTGTTCAAGAAAGAAAGAGAGAGGACATAAATAAATAAAGTCAGAAATTCAGAGAAATAACAACTGATAACACACAAATACAAAGGATTGTAAAAAAATACTATGAACAACTATATGTCAAGAAATTGGACAACCCGAGTGAAATGGATAAATATGTAGAAACATACAACCTTCCAAAACTGAATCAAGAGGAATTGGAAAATCTCAATGGACCAATAACAACTAATGAAATTGAAGGAGTAGTCAAAAAACTCTCAGCAAACAAAAGTCGTGAATGAGAGGGCTTTATGGGTGAATTTTACCAATTATTCAAAGAAGAAATAACAACTATCCTTCTCAAACTATTCCAAAACATTCAAGAGAAGGAAAGACTCCCAAGTGCTTTTTATGAGGCCAGTATTATTCTAATTCCAAAAACAAGTGAAGATACAACAAAGAAAGAAAATCATAGGCCAATAACCCTAATGAACTTAGATGCTAAAACCCTCAACAATATATTAGTAAAATGGACCTACCAACACATAAAAAGATCACACACTGTGATCAAGTGTGATTTATCCCGGGATGCAAGGATGGTACAATATTTACAAATTAATAAATATGATACATCACATAAACCAAATGAAAGATAAAAATCACATGATGATATCAATACATGCAGAAAAAGTATTTGATAAAACCCAGCATCTACATATGACAAAAACTCTTAGCAAAGTGGAAATAGTGGGACCATAGTTGAATATAATAAAGGCCATACACAAAAATCCACTGCTAACCTCATATTCAATAGTCAAAAACTAAAATCATTTCTCTAAAGATCAGGAATAAGACAGGGATGTCCACTTTCACTACTCTTTTTTTTTTTAAGATTTTATTTATTTATTCTTAGAGACGGAAGGGAGGGAGATAGAGAGAGAGAGAGAGAAACATCAATATGTGGTTGCTGGGGGTCATGGCCTGTAACCCAGGCATGTACCCTGGCTGGGAATCGAACCTGCGACACTTTGGTTCGCAGCCCACACTCAATCCACTGAACTACACCAGCCAGGGCCACTTTCACTACTCTTAATCAACATAGTACTGGAAACCCTAGCCACAGTGATCACACAAAAAGAAGACAAACTAAGGGCCTACAAATTTGAAAGAAGAAATTAAAACTGTCATTATTTGCAGATAACATGGTATTATACATAGAAAACCCTGTATACCCCACCAAAAAACTACTAGACCTAAATAAATGAATTCAGCAGAGTAGCAGGATACAAAATCAATGGCATTTTTATACAACAATAATGAAGTGTTAGAAAGAGTAACTAAGAAAACAATCTCATTTACTATTGCAACAACAAAAAAAAATAAGGTATCTAGAAATAAACTTAACTAAGGGAGTAAAAGATCTGTAATTGGTAAACTATCTGTAATTGGTAAATTCGGTATGTAAGAAAGAAATTGAACATGATAATTGAACATAATTGAACAAATAAGTGGAAGCATATACTGTGTTTATAGATGGAAAGAATTAACATCATTAAAATATCCACGGTACCCAAAGCAATCTATAGATTCAACACAATTCATATTAAAATCCAATGGCCTATCTCACAGATATAAAACAAATATTCCAAAAATTTATATGGAACCAAGAAAGACCCCAAATAGCCTCAGTAATCTTGAGAAAGAAGAACAAAGTTGGATGTATCACAACATCTGACATCAAACTATACTATAAAGCCACTGTCATCCAAACAGCCTATGACTGGCATAAGAACAAACATATAGATAATAGAACAGAATGGAGAGCCTAGAAATAAACCAACATCTTTATGCTCAATTAATATTTGACCAAAAAAGGCAAAAGTATACAATGGAGTAAAGATAGCCTCTTCAGCCCTGACTAGTGTGTCTTAGTTGGTTGGGCATTATTCCGCAAAGTGAAGGGTCGCTGGTTTGATTCCTGATCATGGCACATGCTTGCATTGCAGGTTTGGTCCCCACCAACGGCTAAAGAAGCTGCTTGATGTTTCTATCTCACATCAATGTTTCTCTCTTTTCCTCCTTCACTTCCTTTCTCTTTAAAAATACATAAATAAAAATCAAAACAATAGTCTTGTCAATAAATGCTGTTGGGAAAGCTGGACTGGTACATGCAAAAAAAATGAGACTAGATCACCGACTTACACCATACAGAAGACTAAACTCAAAATGAATAAGACTCAAATATAACTCATGATAAATCCTAAACCATAAAAATCCTAGAGGAAAACATAGACAGTAAACTTACAGATATATTGCATAGCCTATTTTTTTCTGACATATCTCCTAGTACAAAGGATATACAAGGAAAAAAACAAATAGGAGTACATTAGATTAAAAAGCTTCAGACTTCTGGCCAAGATGGGGGCATAGGTAGATACACTTTGCTTCCTCACACAACCAAAAGAAGAATAACAAATTTAAAAATGAGAAACAACCAGAACTGACAGAAAATCAAACTGTATAAAAAACCAACAACCAAGGAGTTAAAGAAGAACAATTCATTCAGACTGGTAGGAGGGGTGGAGACAGGCAACTGGGGTAGAGAGGACATATGGCAAGGCAGCAGTTAAAGGACTGGGCAGGTGGGGCAGCAGCTGGTAGACTGTGTGGTCCCATATTTGCATGCAGAAAAACTGGGAGGAACAACTTAGGAGCAAAACAGGCTGTGCAACCCAGGGTTCCAGTGGAGGAAAAGAAAGCCTCCAAACCTTTGGGTGTAAAAATCTGTGGGGGTTGCAGTGGCAAGAGAAACTCCCAGCATCACAGAGGAGTTGGTTGGAGAGATCCACAGGGTCCTGGAATGTACACAAACACACCTACTCAGGAATCAGCACTAGAATGGTCCAATTTGCTTGTAGGTAGTGGAGGAAGTGACTGAAAGCCAGCTAAGAGCCAAGCAAGTGGCATTGTTCCCTCTCTGACTCCTCCACCACAAACAACACTAGTCCCAGTGAATAGCTAAGGCTGTGCTCCTTACAATGTGACATGTACATGGAGACAAAGAAATATGGTCCAATTATGAAAAAACATATCAAAGCTCCAAAAATAGAACTAAGCATGGAAGAGATAGCCAACCTATCAGATGCACAGTTCAGAACACTGATAATCAGGATACTCACAAAAATGGTTGAGTATGGTTGCAAAATAGAGGAAAAGGTGAAGGCTATGAAAAGTGAAATAAAGGAAAATGTACAGGGAACCAACAGTGAAGGGAAGGAAACCGGGACTCAAATCAATGATTTGGAGCAGAAGGAAGAAATAAACATTCAACCAGAACAGAATGAAGAAACAAGAATTCAAACAAACAAGAAGAGGCTTAGGAACCTCTGGGACAACTTTAAATGTTCCAACACCCAAAACAAATGGACACCAGAAGGGAAGAGGAAGAGCAAATAATTGAAAAATTATTTGAACAAATAATGGAGAACTTCTCCAATCTGACAAAGGAAATAGACTTCTAGGATGTCCAGGAACCTCAGAGAGTCCCAAAGAACTTGGACCCAAGGCTCACACCAAGGCACATCATAATTACATTATCCAATATTAAAGATAAGGAGAGAATCTTAAAATCAGCAAGGCAAAAGGAGACAGTTACCTGCAAAGTAGTTCCCATATGACTTTTAGCTGATTGCTCAAAAGAAACCTTATAGGCAAGAAGGGACTGGACAGAAGTAATCAAAATCATGAAAGGCAAGGACCTACATGGAAGGACCTACATCCAATATTACTCTATCCAGGAAAGCTATCATTTAGAATGGAAAGGCAGAGAAAGTGCTTCCTAGAAAAGGTCAAGTTAAGGTATTCATCATCACCAAGACCTTATTATATAAAATGTTAAAGGTACTTATTTAAGAAAAAGAAGATAAAAAATATGAACAGTGAAGTGACAACAAACTCACAACTATCAATAACTGAACCTAAAAACCAAAACCAAAACAAACTTAGCAAACAACTAGAACAGGAACAGAGTTACAGAAATAGAGATCACATGGAGGGTTATCAGAAGGGAGTGGAAGGGATGAGAATGGGGGAAATGGTACAGGGAATAAGAAACATAAATGGTAGGTACAAAATTGATAGGGGAGGTTAAGGATAGTATAGGAAATGGAGAAGCCAAAGAACTTACATGTACAACCCATGGACATGAACTAAAATTGGAGAATGTTGGTGGGAGGCTGGGTGCAGGGCAGATGGGAATAAAGGCAGGGGGAAAATGGGGCAACTGTAATAGCATAATCAATAAAATATACTTTAAAAAAGCTTCTGCACAGCTAAGAAACCAACATCAATATGAACCCACCATATGGGAGAACATATTTTCCAATGACACATCTGATAAGGCTTTAATTTTCAATGTTTGTAGAAAATTAATATGACTCAACACCAGGAAGACAAAAAATTCAATTAAAAAAATGGGCAAAGGACCTAAATGAACATTCTCCAAGGAGATCATACAGATAGCTTATAGACATGGAAAAAATGGTCAACATCAATAGCCAGTGTCATTAGAGAGTTGTAAATTAAAACCTCAATGAGATATCACTTCATACCAGTCAGAATGTCTATAAATAAATGAACAAAAAACAAGTGTTGGCGAACATGTGGAGAAAATTGAACCCTAATGCATTGCTGGTGGCAATGCCAGTTGTGCAGACACTGTGTAACACTACAAAATTTCCAAAAAAAGATCAAAAAAGGAAATGTCTTTTGGCCCAGTGATTTTACTTCTGGGAATATATTCTATGAATCCCAAAACACCAATTCAAAAGAATATATACAACTCAATATTCATAGCAGTGTTATTTACAATAGCTAAGATCTGGAAACAACCTAGGTGTCCATCAGTAGATGAGTAGATAAAAATGCTGTGGTACATTTACAAAATGAAATATTACACAGCAGTAAAAAAAAAAAAAAAAGAACAAATTCGTGTGTGTGTGTGTGTGTGACAACATGAATGGACCTGGAGAATATTATGTTAAGTGAAATAAGCCAGTCAGTGAAAGAGAAATTCCATATGATTTTTCTTATATGTGGAATTTAATGAAAAAAATAAACTAATAAGGAAAATAGAATCAGAGGTATAGATATATGGAACAGACTGACAGCTGTCTGAGGAGAGGGTGGAGGTGGGGACTGATTGAAAGATGGTGAAGGGTTTAGTCAAAGAACATATATGCATGACCCATCGACATGGACAACAATGTGGTGTTTGCCTCAGGGAGTGGAGGAGCTGGGTGGATGGGGCAGAAAGGCAAAAATTGGGAGAACTCTAATGGCATAAACAATAAAATATTTAGAAGGATGAAAAACATATTTTTAAGATAACAGGAAAGAATAATGGCATCCTTTTTTCTCTAAATAAAAATTTTCAAATTAATGTTCAGAGTTTGTATTCTCCATCATCAAAATTGATCACAAATGTATATCTATTTATGTTGATATGTATTGACACTTCATGTGTTTCACTTGGAAAATGTCTTTTTACACAGATAGGTATTGTCAAATGCTTTTATCTATTTAACGAGCACAAAATTTTAATTAAGCATAGTTATTGTTTGGAAAACATTATGGGATGCTATTAGATTCTTATCTGTGTTCTTTTTAAAAAATGTAACATTACATTTCAGATTAATCACTTCCTACTGAAAGGTAGCTGGAAGGTACTTTATTGCATAGTTAAATAGATTTTCAAATATGGACATTTCCTTTTCATTTGCATTTGGGTCTGTAAAACACTTCTGTAACCTTAGTTGACATCAGAATATATCTCTGTGGTAAATTTGTATTGGGTTGAATATCTAGCTGTTTTTCTTAACTTTTGAGAGCAAAGAAGTACATAAAGTAGCTTAACATTTCTTGTGATTCAAATAATATTAGCTGTTATTGAAATTACTGAAGTATAAGTTTCACAAATAAGCACTGATTTACCTTGTAATTTAAGATTAAATTAATTAGGAAATATATTCATCTTCTGCAAAAGTTAATTTCCAAAGCCAGTCAGCATTTATAATACTGGTTCTTTTTTATTCAGAAAAAAATCAGTCTTGGCCCTGAGCTCCAAAATTTGAAATAAAATTTTACCATTTCTAAGACATTGAACTTCTGTATGGAAGTAAGTCAGGTCATTTAGCTTCTTTTTGTGACAAGAATTTATGGAAATAATAATTAAGTCCATGAAAGTGAATGCCATTTACCATTGATACTACTAGATCAATGGCACTTGATAGACTTACCTATTTTCTGCAAAGTACTTACTGATTAATATAATAATGAATAAACATACTACAGTTTTACAAGTTTAATAATCATCAAATAAGCCCCTCTCTACTTCATACATATTTTTACTACTATCATTGTAACACATCTTAGCATATTCTACTTCATATTGAATTCAATTAGTGTTTTCACAAATTTTTAAAAAATGTTCTCCTCTGTAGTTGCCCCAGAGCAGACTGTCCATACAAGCTACTTCTTTAGTCACTTCAAATTCACTGTTAACTCTTGAGTCATCAAAAGGCAAGGAAAACCACTTGAAATTATTTTGTATAGGTTCAATTGATGTTGCTGCTAATGTCTTTAAGTCTTCAAGCAACTGTTCTTGTGGAAAGGCTAATAATTTTAGACAAGCTTATTGTCTCTCACATGTTTTCAGTTATTGCAGTCAAATGTGATTTGATGAACTCAGCGTTGGTAAATGGTTTCCCTTGCTCGACTAACAAACAAACTGCTCAAAGCTTAATTTGGTTCCAGCTTCATTCTTGAGTTTTAAATTTTTGTGTGGAAATTCTGCTCTGATAAGATATTCTATTTTAAGTTTTTTAGTTTTTCTAACTGTTGCTTTCCTGTGAGTTGAGAATATTGTGACAACTTCATAGTCCGATAATATTGGCATATATTGTGTTCTATTAGCAAATTAATGTCATTGCATTATAAACAAAATGCTGTGCCATCAGACTCAGTAACAAAACAATCTACTCTACTGTGCCTTAAACATATGGTTTTGTGTTTGAAGCCTGCTTCTCTCTTCTTGCTTTAACATGACAGATATGCACTAATAATAATAATTATAAAGTAACAGATTACAATATGGTGACATGTGTGGCACTCAAAACACTACCCAGTTGTAACTGCTTCACTGTTATTTGTAGTACAACAAATGGCACTGTTAAGCAAGGAGAACACATTTCACAACCACTCAACTTTGCATTGTAGAGTAAAAGCAGCCATTGTCACTACCTTCATCTGTTCCAGTACAAAACATACTAAATAATATTTTTGTTTATATATATACTTTTAAAGATTTTATTTATTTATTTTTAGAGAGGGAAGGGAGAGAGAGAGAGAGACAGAGAGACAGAGAGAGAGAGAGAGAGAGAGAAAGAGAAACATCAATGTGCAGTTGCTGGAGGCCATGGCCTGCAACCTAGGCATGTGCCCTCACTGGGAATTGAACCTGCGATGCCTGGTTCACAGCCCACATTCAATTCACTGACCTACACCAGCCAGGGCTTGTTTTTATATTTTTTTAATTTAATAATACAAAAAGCATTCTTTGCTCATGGGACATATGAAAACAGGTAGCAGCCAGAACTTGGCCCACAGACCTTGTTTGCCTCCCCTAGTCTACCTGACTCAAATTCTTTTTGCTCCTCATACATCTCATGCTGTTTCTTTCTTAGTTGCCTTTTTTGATTTATGTTATCTCCTCTACTGGAATTTTCTCCATTCATTGCCCACTCTTACCTCTACTTTTACAAGATTATTTTTACAAGATCAGCTCAATTATCACATTCCCAAAACTTTCCCTGATATGCTCCCCTCCCTCAAGATTTCCTTCCTTGTTTCCATAGTAACCCATGTATAACTAATATTGAGCTATTCTCACTATATTAAGAGTTTTCTGTTTATGTAATTCCTTCAGTACCTATACAAATAAAACATGGGATTTGCACACATCTGTACATATAACATGCACATATAATGCATACGTGTAAACACACATATATTTATATATGTGTATATTTATATTTTATGTGTATTTATTACATATTAACATGTGTGTATACATATATGTAAACTCTGGCTGTTTTTATCATTTCCATAAAACAAAAATCTTCTGTTTTATAATTTATTTAAGTCACTATCTGAGCTCAACCTTATCAGATTTAGAAAATATTTGGAAAACTTATTTGAACCATGAAGTTAATTCTTGTGAGGAAAGCCAGGTTGAAAGCAATGCCAATTCCACATTTTCTAGGACCTTATTGAAAGACTATATATAGATATATATTAGGCCAATTGTGATTATTGGGCTATCTTTATTTATATAAAAGTATCTAGTTTTCTGGCCCTGGCTGGCATAGCTCAGTGGATTGAGCTCGGGCTGTGAACCAAAGTGTCGCAGGTTCGATTCCCAGTCAGGGTACATGCCTAGGTTTCAGGCCATGACCCCCAGCAACCACACATTGATGTTTCTCTCTCTCTCTTTCTCCCTCCCTTCCCTCTCTAAAAAATAAATAAATAAAATCTTTAAAAAAATGATCTATTAAAAAAGTACCTAATTTTCTTCCATATTTCTGTGTGTCTCCTTTGGTATTTTCCTTTTTGAAAAACAGGACTATTACTGGGCACATTTTAACACCCCAATTAGTCATGGATGTGGTGATTCATCAGTTTGGCTTAAAAAGTGAAAGCAGCCTTGCCCTTCCTTAGCGTTGACTGTTGGCAGCTCCCTTTTCTCCTCTCTGAATCAGACGTGTATTTGTTTGAGTAATCAAGAAAGAACTGTCTGTCTTGTGACCTTAGAGGCTGGTGAAATGGAGCAACTGAGTGTTTTTGGCATAGGAAAGTTAGCAGAACAATGCAAATCTGTAAACCAGAGAGTGCTCTGCTTGGCTGCTTACTCTGGGCAGACTTGAATGTCACACAATCCTGATTTCCAGCAGGATTCTTTGTCCTCTGCAGAAAACTATTTTAACATATGCAAAATGGATTTCAAGTTTTATAAAAACAATTCTTAAACTCTCTGCATTTTACTGAATTCTCTATCATCTATTAAGACCTATAGTCTTTCCGAAAGGAGCATTCTGAAGCCTAGTGTGATAAGAGCCAGTAAAATACAATTTCATATCATGGATACCATTGGGAGGAAAAACATATCAAATACCCCTGCTGCTGGGGAATGAATGGATCAACATAATGCAAATTTAGATGAGGCAATTGGACCACACAGATGGGGTGCTGCAACCATTTCAAAGATGAGTGAGAGGAGTGATAATCAGGGAACCTAAGAATTTTGAATAAAATGACAGATCTGATGACAATGAAGCTACAATAATCTGGTGGAGGCAAAGAATTCACTTATAATGGATTCACTCATCTTATTTGCCTATCAATCAATGGGGTTTAAAAGATACCAGTTGGAAGAAGTCCAAATATCTAATTTTAAGGACACCTACCAATATTTGATTTTAAGGACACCTATTAGACTAATTACAAGAGAGTGTCTCCTTTCTTCTCTCTCATTAGGGGTATACAGGAGATCATTAGAAGGCCAGATAGAGGTACAAACTATAATGCAGCCAAACATCCCAGTGAACTCCTCCCTGGTCTATGTTTGACATTCTTGAAATGTATGCCCCGTGTCTTGAGGTCTTTAAACAACCTACAATGTTCTTTTGCTTGCTTGGGGAAACTTGTTTCTTTACCAGAGTTGTACTGATTACACATCTTTTTTGACCAGTGTTCCCAAGTCATCTTATTTCAGATGTAGTTTGGTGACAGTTACGTGTCCTGTTCTGATGTCTTCCTAAAAGGAAATTAACTTGGAAGTAGAGTCACTAGTAAAATCAACTTAGGAAAATGTACTCTGTAAATATAAAAATACAAGTATTATTAAAAGCCAATTTATAAAAATGCCAGTTATTTTTTTACTGGAAAGCAGGTACAATAGAACAAAGATATATCTTTAACAGGACAGTAGGAGGATCTCAATTTGAGAAATTTGAGGCACAAAAAATTTAAGTAATTACATTCAAGAGTATTACATCAGTAGTTACTTAAAAGACAATTCTCTATATAAAATGAAACACAAAACCTAATATGAAGAGAATAAGAGTTAATGTTATAAAAACACAAATCAGGTTTCTTTTCACAACACAACATCTCATCTTCTCTTGTTCTGCTGTTTTCCATGTGAGAAGCTTCCTTGAACATGTCAGTGTCAGCTTTGCTCACCCTACCCAAAGGGATAAGAAACTCAGGGGGAAGCTCTGGCCTTGTGGAGATGGTTTGAGGAACACCAATAATTCTTCAGCTCTTTTTTGGTGCACTAGGACTTCCTTGGATTCACTAGGCCCACTTCTCTTATTCAACACCTATGTATTGGAGGCCTAATTATGGCTACATATCTAAAGCCACATTCTTAATTCTACCTCTTATGGGGAAACTGGTCTGACTTTGCCGTATCTCTCAGTTGGTTCTGAATTCAGGTAGGAAAGAGAAAAGTTTTTTTACACCTGGATAAAGCTCCAATAGTTGATTAAAAAAACAAAATTATTAGAGATATAAGCGATATATATAGGTATCAGTCAAAAAAATTACTTCTGAATAAAGTGTATAAGCCAAATCCTGTGATATTTATTTGTTTATACTAATGTATCACATCAAATAAGCAAATGTATAAAAGAGAACAAGAAGGTGCATAAGGCTCCACTTAAATGAGATTAATTGAACAGAGAAGAATAGCAGCATCAAAAAAGACTGAAAGGAGAAAAGAATTATAAATTTTACTCCTCATTCTTTCTTTCAGAAAAAAGTAATTGCAAATGTTTGAGAGAGAAGGATAGCCTTAGACAGTGTGCGGCCATGCAGTAGAGTCAGATTCCAGACTACAGGTAATTGATTCCAGGATTTAATTAAAGATCAGTCACCACAGGGCACATGAAATGCCATGGGTTTAGGCCTAAAAAGTTGCCCAGTGGACAGAAACAAGAGTGTTCTCTACAGGAAGGAGAGGGCTGCCCTTCAAGAAAGAAGGAGGAAGAACTAGATGGGTACTTAAAAGAAAGCTAGCGGCTGGAGAGGAAGGTAGGACAAATAGTGAGTATGAAAAATGGCTTGACCAAAGACAAGTAAAGCAAAGGAAATGCATATCTCTAATGGAGTACTATATTTACTTGGACTAGAAAACAAGATGGTAATTCCTTGAGACTTCCCATTACAAACTGAGCACATCTTGAAAACCCAACTTTTGCCCTGACCAATGTGGCTCAGTTAGTTGGAATGTGACAGTTATGTGTCCTGTTCTGATGTCTTCCTAAAAGGAAATTAACTTGGAAGTAGAGTCACTAGTGAAATCAACTTAGGAAAATGTACTCTGTAAATATAAAAACTGAAAGATTGACTGAAAGACTGAGGGTTTGATTCCCAGTCTGGGCATGTACCTGGGTTGTGGTTTTGAGCACTTACAATCCCCAGTCCTGGCACAGACAGGAAGCAACTAGTTGGTACTTCTCTCTCTCCAAAAGCAGTGAAAACATGTCCTCAGGTGAGGAGGAGGGAAGGAAGGAAGGAAGGAAGGAAGGAAGGAAGGAAGGAAGGAAGGAAGGAAGGAAGGAAGGAAGGAAAATAGATTTTACTTTCATTGTAAAAGACCTCAGTGAGGACTTCAGAATGACAGTCTTTAATTAAACAGGTGACTGAAATTCTGTCTTTCCACAGCCACTTTCTCTGACAAGCACTTCTTCACTTCCCATCTCTCTACCTCCTACCCCTCCCCATTATACTCCTCTACACCACCCCTTTGGGGGTGGCCAACTCCTACTCATTCAGTACTCAGTTTAATAGCATCTTCTCCAGAAGACTTTACTCCACCATTTTAATTCCCACTGAGTGAGCAGCCTTACAGGGCATTCTCTCAGGTTTAAAATGGCTGGCCTAGTGTTTTAGGCCTGAACTCTACAACAAGAGACATCTGTTGAAAACATCTCTATAGTTTGCAGTCTGTATAATCTTGGAACAAGTTATTTAATCTCTGATAGACTTAGTTTCTTCATCAATAAAATCTGACAAATGATAGATATTCCATACAATTTTTGTGAGCCTAAACAAAGTAACATGCACAAAGCACCAGACACAATGCCTGGAAAACTGAAAGAACACAGTAGAAAGTGGTTGTAATTCTGGACCGGCCCTTTCTATTCTCTAGCAGTGCTTATCACACTGCATTTCAACTGTCTGTCTGCATGTCTATCTGTTTTTATACACACTGTGAACTGGTAGTTGAATCCTCAGTGTCTGGTATTAAACTTTGTAAGGCCCTGTAAATGTTTGTTGAATGATTTAAAAGAGTAAGCTTACTCAGTTCTCTACCATAAATGATGCTGATACCTGTGGCTATATTTTACAAAGGGCATACTAGACAAGAATCTGCCAAAGCAAACTATATCATTGCTTATTCTCTCAAAATACCTTAAAAAAGGAGATGCTCTAATCTCCTTGGGTAACACTCTTCAGTCAACATTCCTCTCAGTCCAACATGTACTTCCACTTTAAAATGAAAGTCTATCACAATTTTTATGCATCAGTGAAAAAAGCTGCTTTTCTTCTCTAAAAAATAACCTTTCATACATGTAAATATTCACATTGGCTCTCTTACCCTCTCCTTAGTGAAGTGAACTTGTTTCTTTAAACTTTTTAGTTTTTTCAAGCCCTTTAATAATTGTGATTCTGAAAAACAGTGGACACAAAGCATAAAAAAAGTGAAAAATGTTATAAAGCCTCAGAAGTAGTGCATTTAACACCTGAAGAAGGGGCATTCATTTAAAAATGAAGAGCTTCAGGGACTTCTGGCCAAGATGGAGGTGTAGGTAGACACACTGTGCCTCCTTGCACAACCAAAATAAGGACAATAGCAATTTAAAAAGAAAATAACAACCAGAACTGACAGAGAATTGAACTGTATGGAAGTCTGACAACCAAGGAGTTAAAATAGACATATTTATCCAGGCTGGTAGGAGGTGTGGAGTAAGGCAGCCGGGCAGAGAGGGGTCTCAGGAAACAAAGCTGTGGCTTTTGGACCCTGCGCATGCCAGGCAGCAGCTGACAAACCCCAGTCACCCAAAACAGCAGCAAGCAGACCCTAGGCGAGCAGATGCTGGCTGGCAGACCCCAGGCATGGGGTGGCAATGGGCAGAACCAGCGAGGCGGTGATTGTGAAGCAGAGCACAGCATGCAAGGTGGCTGGGTGACAGGTGGTCCCACATTTGCATGCAGATAAACCCGGCGAAACTGGGGAGCTAGACAGACTGCGCAACTCAGGGTCCTAGCCCAGGAAAATTTAGCCTCAAAACACCAATTGAAAACACCTGTGCGGGTTGAGGTGCTGGGAGAGAGTCCCAGCCTCAGAGGAGAGTTCGTTGGAGAGACCCACAGGGTCCTAGAATATACACAAACCCACCCACATGGGAATCAGCACCAGAAAGGCCCAGTTTGCTTGGGGGAAGTGGCGGAAGGGACTGAAATCCAACAGAGAGCACAGTGAGCTCCATTATTCCCTCTCTGACCCCTGTCCCACATATAGTGTCACAACCCAGCGACTGGGTTGCCCCACCCTGGTGAACACCTAAGGCTCTACCCCTCATACACAACAGGCACATCAAGACAAAAAAAAAAAAAAGACCCAAATGGAAGAACAGATCAAAGCTCCAGAAAAAATACAACCAAGCGATGAAGGGGTAGCCAACCTATCAGATGCATAGTTCAAAGCACTGGTAATTGAGATGCTCACAGAATTGGTTGAATTTGGTCGCAAATTAGATGAAAAAATGGAGGCTAAGCTAAGCAAAATAAAGGAAAATGTACAGGGAACTAATAGTGATGGGAAGGAAACTGAGACTCAAATCAATGGAGTGGACCAAGAGGAAGAAAGAAACAACCAAACAGAAAGGAATGAAAAAATAATTCAAAAGAATGAGGAGAGGATTAGAAACCTCTAGGGCATCTTTAAACTTTCCAACATCTGAATTATAGGGGTACCAGAAAGAGAAGAGGAAGAGAAACAAGTGGAAAATGTATTTGAACAAATAATAAAGGAGAACTTCCCCAATCTGGCAAAGGAAATAGACTTCCAGGGAGTCCAGGAAACTCAGAGAGTCCCAAAGAAATTGGACCCAAGGAGGAACACACCAAGGCACATCATAATTACATTAGCCAAGATTAACATGAAGGAGAGAATCTTAGAAGCAGCAAGAGAAAAGGAGATGGTTATGTACAAAGGAGTTCCCATCAGACTGTCAGCTGATTTCTCAAAAGAGACCTTGCAGGCAAGAAGGGGCTGGAAAGAAGTATTCCAAGTCAGGAAAGGCAAGGACCTACATCCCAGATTGCTCTATCCAGCAAAGCTTTCATTTAGAATGGAAGGGCAGATAAAGTGCTTCTCAAATAAGGTCAAGTTAAAGGAGATCATCACCACCAAGCCCGTATTATATGAAATGTTAAAGGGACTTATCTAAGAAAAAGAAGATAGAAAACATGTATAGTAAAATGACAGCAAACTCACAATTATTAACGACCACAGCTAGAACAAAAACAAAAACAAAGCAAGCAAACAACTAGAACAGGAACAGAACTACAGAAATGGAGATCATGGAGGGTTAGCAACAGGGGAGTGGGAGGGGGAGAGAGGGAGAAAAGGTACAGAGAATAAGTAGCATAGATGGTAGGTAGAAAATAGGGGGAGGGCAAGAACAGTATGGGAAATGTAGAAGCTAAAGAACTTACAAGTATGACACTTGGACATGAACTAAAGGTGGGAAATATGGATGGGAGAGGGTGTGCAGGGTAAGGGGAGTAAAGGGGGGAAAATAGGACATGCTATAATAGCATAATCAATAAAATAAATAAAAAAATACTTAAATGTAAGAACATAAAATCCCTAGAGGAATACATAGGCAGTAAATTCTTTGACATAGCTGTTGGTAATTTCTTTTTTTGACCCCTTTGGATATATCACCTTAGGCCAGGAAAACAAAATAAATAAACAAGCAAGCAAACAAACAAACAAACAAATGGGACTACATCAGCTTGAAAAGTTTTTGCACAGCAAAGAAAACCATCAACAAAACAAAAAGATGCCTACTGAATGAAAGAAGATATTTGGTAATGATATATGTGATAAAGGGTTAATATTGGAAGTATATAAGGAACCCATACAATTTAACACCCTCCCCCCAAAATAACCCAAACAAAATTCAATGAAAAGATGAGCAGAAGGCCTAAATAGAGATTCTCCAAAAAGGACATGCAGATGACCAATAGACAGAAAAGGATGCTCAATGTCAACAATAGTCTTAGAATGGTAATTAAAACCACAGTGAAATGTTACCTCACACCTGTCAAGATGGCTATCATCAGTAAATCAACAAGCAAGTTTTGGTGAGGATGTGGAGAATAGGGAACCCTCATGTGCTGTAGGTAGAGTTGCAAACTGGTGTAGCCACTATGGAAAATATTACGCATGTTCCTCAAAAAATTAAAAATAAAACTACCACATGATTCACCAACCCCACTTTTGAATGGGATCCTAAAAGATTTGAAAAGATATATGCATTTCTATGTTCACTTCAGCATTATTTACAATAGCCAAATATGGAACCAACCTAAGTGTCTATCCATTGATAGATTGGATAAAGAAAAGGTGGTACATATATATAATGAAATAGTACTCGGCCATAAAAAAAGAATAAAATCTTGTCATTTGCAACAATATGTATGGAGTGTATTGTGCTAAATGAAACAAGTCAGACAGAGAAAGACAAATGCCTTATATTTTTCTAGTATGTGGAATCTGAAAAACCAAAATAAATGAACAAACAAAACAGAAACAAACTCATAGATACAGAGAAGAAACTGATGATTGACAGTGGGGAGGGGGGTTAGGGGTGCTGGGTGAAGAAGGTGAATGGATCAAGACATACAAATTAATAATTACAAAATAGTCATGGTGATGTAAAGTACAGCATAGGGAATATAGTCAATAATATTGTAATCACTATGTATGGTGCCAGGTGAGTACTAAGCTTATTGGAAGGATTGCTTCATAAATTATATGTGTCTAACCATTATGCTATATACTTGAAACTAATATAATATTGAATGTCAGGTATAATTGAAAAAAAATTTTAAATAGTTTATTAATCCATGTTTTCAAAAATCTGGGAGTTTTATGTGGGAATGAATTCTGAAGGGTCTAGTTTCATGTGTATTCATTTTGCCAAAAATCCATTGAGCTGTTCATCTCTTCTCGTTTACGCATATTTTATTTCAATAAAATATTTAAAACTTTTTTAAAGTTTTTAAAAAAGCAATGAATCTGCATATTCAATCAAATCTGAACATGATGCTAACCCAACTAAAAGTTTGTCTTGCTTTTCTCTCTGCAAATTGCTTCTCAATGACTTTTGAGTTTACCTTTTGTGCCTGAGTCATTTATCACATTCATGAAATTTCTCTCCTTTTATAGGTGTTGGTTTTCATAATTAAACCAATGCAGTTTTGTTCAACTATTTGAGCAGAAAAATGTTCCAAAAGAACTCTAGATGTATAGGCAGCCTCTGACTCCCTCCCCATGTCTCTTTCGCTTCTGGGAGGCTGGTATATTGACTGCTGATGCCACCATTATATCCCAACTTGCTACCACCTGACTCTGACACAGAAAACCTCACAGTTGCTCCCACTTAGAAAAATTAAGACAAACTGTATTTTCAAAATAAAATAAATTCTACTAAATAGGAATAAAGATGCACCATTGGAAATCTAGAAAAAAACAAAACACTGAGCGGGGGATGGGCTCCACCCACAGAGCCATCCCATCTGCTGTGGATGAGAATAAGTCTACCAAGACGTGATCTGCTTGGGAAGGAAAGGTGGCTGATCTCTCAAAGGAGAAGGGCCAGGAGACTTTTTTCAATGGGCTTTTATTGGGTTTATTTACATAGGAATACAGGGCGTATAAGTTAAGCTCATCAATCATTGTCAGGCAGCAAGGATCAAACAATAGATAACATTCAAAGAACTATGAGGGCTTATTTAGAGTCAGAGTCAGATAGCTAAAGGGCCATAAAACTTTGGGGAAACACACTCATTTCATGCTGGGACCCTTATCATTTAAATTGAGGGTTTTAGCAAAGTGGGTTTCACAGGATTTTATGCATTCTTTCTTAGGCCCAATCGCCCTGGGGAACCTGCCCTTCCCAGCACAGGGCTTCACCCACCTCTGGCATTGTCTCAGGCTTAAGTCAGTCTGGGGAAGTAAGGCAGTCAAGAGATTAGGAGACTTCTTGCAGACAGAATGACGCTCAGGCTATGTTAAAGCTGAGGGGTGAGGGTCCATAACCCCCTTTTTCTGTAGACCCCCAAGTCCTTCCCTAAGGACCCTCATGACTGTGCCTGTCTTAAGTCATCCCTCCCTTGAGGAATCTTACCCTTCATTGGCTAACTGGTCATCCACTGGGGGCCAGGCAGGGTGAAGTAAAGTGGGCAGAGACGGTGCCCCTGCTAGCAAGATAAGCTTTGTCTTCTTAGTGGCTTATGGTCCCAAGGTCTTTTTACTGAGCCTTAGCCACGGGGAATTACAGCTTCTGAAACCAGGCAGAGTGGTTCCCAACAGAACACTGTATTGAAATAGTTGGGTTTCCAGTAGAGATTTCTCATCATATCATAACTACCTTTTTAGACCACCCTTCCATGCCCATTTTCCTACTATAGGGAGGGGTAGGTAGTAACTAACCTTAGTATTTAATCCATAGCTTACAAAATATTTAGGATCATGATGGAATTAGAGGGGGAATTAATATTTCTGAGGAATCCTGACTTGCAATGAAATGTAGTAAATAATGAGATCTGGATTGCTTCATTTAACATAGAGTGAAAGTGTTTTATTCACATGATAGTTAGTGACATAATGTTGGTTGAGAAAATAGTGTTTTGTAAGTTTAAATAAAAGGGGTAATTGTTGACACTGGGCAGCAAAAGATAGTTAATGGACATGCCTCTCATTTGTGACTGGCCTATTATTTTTTGAATACTCTTGTATACTTTAGGAAGCTACAACTTTATTTCTCAGCCTACTTTGCTTCTAGGATTTAGGATGTGATTCAATCAGATGCATACATAAAAGTAATTAGGTGAATTAAAAGAATTATATTAAGGCAAAAAATAATAGGCGAATCTTTTATTTTCTTATGATATATGCTGGTTCTGAATTGAGACTGTGCTCTGAACCTAGAATTTTTATAAACCAAAAGATAGGTATGGAGCTAGGAGGAAAGGAAGCCAAATTTTATCAATTTCTGAAGCTGCACCAACTTATGAAAAAATTCATAAGGTCACAAATTCTGCTTTATATGTATCCTCTATTGCATTAACTGCTTTAGAGATAAGAGGTTCAGCGAGGTTTGTGTGTATTATTATTTTAAAAATCACCCAAGTATATTGGAAGATACTCCATGACAAAGTTAGTTTAACAGCATATATGTTAATATATGTTAAACTAACATATATCAAGGGATTTAGTAACATTTGTAGTTTTAATTCCATAATAATGGGGTAAAGAGAGAGAATATAGAGGGAAAAAACATCCTACTCTGTAGCTGGGAAATATTTTGTATCTGACATCACAATTAATATGAAGGGAAAATAAAATTTTCCTAAAGTGTGAATTCAAAATTCCACGGGTTCTTGCCAGGCAACAATATTGCAGCTTGGTCCTGCTGCAATAGTTGTGTTAGAGCCAAACTCTAATACAGAAGAGATAAGAGTAACACAGCAGCCAAATATGTAATTTAGACAAGATGGAGGCTTTTCAAAGGAAAATTGTGAGGTACCCTAGAAGTTACATTCATGATCAGAATGGCATTTGGTGTTCTAATAAATTGAAATCTTGCCCGGCTCCAAGTAATAAAAGATCACAAGTTATTTCAAAGCCTGTGGCCCTTCTTAGTAAGCCATTAATCAAAATCTCCAAATGAACACTCAGAAAGTCAGGCACCTTTTAATTTCAATTAAATTTTATGCTTGGATTAAATACATATGAATATCATACTTAAAAATATATGTACTCATTTCTCATATTCTGTGAAGAGCAATTTTTTCTTGTCACCTTACAGATGGAGAGAAATGGTCATTCTTGAGATAATGTTAAGGGAACTATTAGATAAATTTAAGTTAACATAAAATATGTGGGGACTGAGACTGAATAACTTAAGGATTTCCTTGCTTCCTTTGTCCACAACCATTTTATGTAATTTCTGTGAGATTAGTTAGTAAGAGATTTTTTTGGAGAGGGAAAAAACTACCTTAACCATTCATTTTGATTTTCTTACAGATCAAAGGGTGGTATTTGCATCATGGTTGTTATGAATTGGAGGAAAACCTTTTTATGAAATAGCCAACACTATAATCTCTAGTTGGCCCATGCAATCTCTTCACTAGACTTATGGTTTAGTTACTTGGCAAGAGTGTCAGAAAAATAGCCTATTGTTACCCATTTGTTCATCACCCATCAAAGGAAGCTTAGGTGCTCAGGAGTGGGTGAGTGCGTGAGTCAACTGCTTAAATGAAAAGCATGCACTGTGTCATCATCAGTTCTACTTCCAGACTTTTCTGAATAGCTTTAACTTACCACCAAGTCCTTTGAGCTGTTGCTGGTAGTATTGGAATACAAAATTTGCTCCATTAGTTATTTAAGATTAGACCCAAGCATGGTAGTCAATCTATCTAGTTCCAGTTTGGGCCATGCTATTACATGTTCAGAAATACTAAAGTCATGTTTGCAGTTGAATTTTCTTATTCTAAAATTCTTTCTTACTGCCTGTTCCAATTGCTCAATCATCTCTGCCCTTGACGTGGCCTGTGAATACTAATAAGACATCTGGCAGCTAGCAGTGGTCTACTCCAGGTCGGAATCATTCAGCAAATATTTATGAAAAAATTCATTCAGCATTTATTTATGTAGAAGACAGACCCTGTGCTGGTTGCTAAGGATACAGAGTTAAATAACATCCACCTCTCCTCTCTTGAGCTATCACAGTCTGTGGGTGTGGGAACAGTGATCTCTTCCTTTCTCTTGTGAAATTCCTTTATACCTAGAGGGTTTAAAATATAATTATAGCACTGAACTGAACTGAACAAAAAAAAGGCAAAAGACACCATAAAAATCACATATCTGAGTTGGTCTGGAAAACTTTTAAAAGACAAAATTTTACCTTAAGCTACATTTGGGTCCATAGAACCTATAGAATTTTCAGTTCTAACCAAAATCTGAGACTAGTTTTATCACTTAGTGAAGATTTCCCACATGGCCCTAAGTAATGTTACATCTTAACTCTCTGTGGCCCTTGCCTTAGTTTCAGCATAAAATGACGTCATTTTCTTTTTCTTCCATGTGTTTCTCCTTTGTGTTTTACACTAAATTGAAATGACCTTGTGATATTTTCTCTCTCCTTCCAGTGTCTTCCTTACCACCCATAACCTCTTGCTCTTCTGGCTTATTCTTACAGGTTGTCTCCTATGTTTTCAAAGCCCCCTCTCTATCCAGTAAAGTTTGGCTTTTCCATCTATTGCTTCAAAACCACAGTGCTAAAAAATACCAATCATTTTTTTAATTCATATTCTTAGGAAAAATGCTTCCCAGTTACAAGCCCAAAGGGGGTGCATCTTCATTATCACATGGACCATGATAATAACTGATTATACCAGGAATGGAAAACTGATTCAAACTGGGCAAATCAGAGTGTGCAATGTTAGGAATTTGACATTGAGACATACCTGTGTCAAGTAACAGAGAAAAACTCCCAGCACATTCAGAGAGTCTAAGCTGGACACATATGAAAATTAAAATATTGAAAGAAGCAGGAGAGCCATGATGAAGGCCGTGATGGAGAGTCATCAGACAAAGGCAGCAGAGGGGAAGTTTTCACATAAAATGTAAGGAAGTAGGAAGGCATTTGAGTAGGGATTTTACTGTTTCAATGGGCAGATTTTCCTTGACCTTCACAGGTCCTTTGTTTCTTTTTTGCTCTGAGTCTCATGGGAGAAAATAAAATTTAAGCAATGGAAATCTAACTATACATTTCTATTTATATTTTGAACACTAAAATGAATACATATTTCATAGAATTAACTTAGAGAATTTCCCCAATATATATGAAATCTGATGCTAGAAATATCAACATTACTCCAGCTGTCTCTATTTATTAACATGGAAATTGCTTAAGCTGCTCAAGGTCTCTAAGTCTCCATTTTCTCATTTGCAGAGTGGGGATAAATTAAATAACAAGTAAATGAGATTATATATATATATATATATATATATAGAGAGAGAGAGAGAGAGAGAGAGAGAGAGAGAGAGAGAGAGAGAGAGAGAGAGAGAGAGAGAGAGAGAGGGTTTATCAGTGACTGGCTCTTGGTTAAGCACACTAGAAATGCTCATCAGTATTGGTAGTAGCATGATCAACATTGTTTTTATAATCAAGTCTACTTCAACCATTATTTCCTCACATCCTTCACATCCATACCCTGTCCCTCGTCCACCTAAGTTGATGATCGACTCCTGGGTCAGCTCTATCCCAGTGTCCTACTCTAAAATTACCTTTGTTCATTATTTCACCTTCCCTTATCCATCTACCCAGCAACTCTACTCTCTATCTACCATTGTTTGAGAACTCTGAGTCTTGGATAGGAGTGATCCAATAAAGTAATTCACATTAAAGATAGAATATCTAAACTACTCAGAGGGATTGGTGTTTTAAAAGTAATACTTGTTAAATAAAACTTAAACTGGAAAAACTTCAGAGAGTATAAAGAAAGATTGAACTGTTTGTAGAAGAGTTTAAAGAAACAGAAGATCAGAAATGAATGAATCTAAATTGTTTAAAAATGAGCTGAAATACATGTAATGGCCCATTTTATAGTAGGGTATTTATAGCATTTATGAGCAAAACCATGTTCTGGATGAGAAAATTGAATAGTTTCTGAGACCTGCTATTTCAGTTCAAAACTTAAAGAATAAAATGGTGGGGAGTGGCTAATATTTTCATGCAAGCCTTTCAAAATTGCCAGATAGGTAGGGAGGAGATATAGTGATAGAGAAGAAGAGATGAAATATGCAGCCCCACTTATTTACAATATGGCCTTAGGTACTTAAAGTCTTTTACCCTCACTTCCTATTTGAAATAGTGACAATATTTTTTATTCAATATGGTATTTTTAATAATATTATTTTATTTTATTATTAATCTAAGTACTGGTAAATACCTGTAGGGAAAATGGAGTCAGTTTGGCTCCCTTATCCAGATGTCCAGGAGACTGTGGTTTGGCATTGTTCATGGGGCCTTTAACAAGGGCCCACACATGTAGAATGGAGCTGTTATATAACTGAAGGTCAGTGTTGGCACCTTGTTGGCTTTGTGTGCACTTAGTATATAAAGGAGTTGGGACTTCCCATGGTGTGACATGGGGCTTGCTGCATGTATGGACCGCCCCACTGCAGATAAAGGCATACCAGACATCCCAACGACTCTGAGAATTTTCTTCTGTATGTCCAAATCCCGTGTGAACCTGCCTGGCCTTGAATGGCTGCAAGACAATACCACAGCAGTTAACCGACATTATTGAAGTATTCAATTATCATAATATTGAAAGTACATATGTTGAATAACTAGAAGTGATGTGAGTTAATTTTTCAGAAACTCTATGAGCAGCCCAGATATGATGCCACTACATTCTACATTTTGAAATTCCAAGATACTTGGTGATATCTGTGTCTAATACAGTATGGGAAGTAGAGCTTATATTTGATAAATGCTTTCTACCTTATGGATATTGACCTGATAACTTCTTCATTTGCCAATAGCATTTATAATCTGGCACCTTCACTAGTGGTAAGGAGATAGTACTGTAAAATTTTTAGTGGCAATAATACAGAATAAAATTTTAGTATTGTATAATCAAATGAAAATGTAAATTTTTAAATCTTTATAATCCATAATGCATTTGATTTTACTTTCTGGCTCTGTGGATTAACAAAAACCCAAATTGCCAAGTGGTACAGAGAGGGATTTTCACATTTTTACATTTTTATTATAGCCTTTTAAACAATTAATACCTAAGAATATCCTCATTATAAAGTCTAATCTGTTAGGAAGTACATCTTTAGTATCCCTTAAGTATCCCTTCCCCAGTTCCATTTGTCTTGTCAAAGTATATTATAAAATAGTTTGTGATATGGCCTTCCAAAGCCTTTTCTAGGCATTTATGCACATTTTTGCAAATGGGTCAGACTTTATATATTGTTTTGTGACTTCATGAAAAAAATTTTGTGTCTTATGAATCTCACATATCAGTATATACATTTTACTTATAATTATTGCATAGTATTTTATAATTTAGTTAACCCTTACATGACTAGCATTTGGATAACTGCTTATTTTTTGTTCTTAAAACAATGTTCCATGAAAGTTTCTGTTCTTTTTTTGGGGGGGGGCTCGTTCTGACATTTATTCAATTTTCACACCCCAGAAGTCTCAAACATACAGGGTGGACCCAAATCTTTTAAAATTACTTTAACAGCTTTATTGAGGTATAATTGATATACAAAGAACTGCATATTTAAGGTATACAGTTTGATGAGTTTGACCATATGTGAATACCCGTGATGCCATCACCAAAATCAAGATAATAGATTTGCAACACTCTACAGAGTTTCTTTGTATCTTTTGGGGAGTGAGGGGCTGTTGTTACAAGAATATTTAACACGTGATCTATACTCTTAACAAGTCTGAAGTGCACAATACCATATTTGTATAATGTTCATGTACAAATATTTTTCTAGGATAGGTATTTATAAGTGGAAATGCTGGCCCAAAGAGTATGAATATTTTAATTTAATTTTGTTTTATTTTACTTTATTTTTACCTTTTATCCTCACCCAAGGATATGTGTATTGATTTTAGAGAGAGGGAAAGGAAGAGAGAGAAGGAAAGAGGGAGAGAAACATCTATGTGAGAGAGAAACATCAATAGGTTGCCTCACATGCACCCAACCAGGGACTGAATCCTCAACCTAAGCATGTGCCCCGACCAGAAATTGAACCCATGACATATTGCTTTACTGGATGACACTCCAACCAACTGATCCTTGCAGGTCAGGGCCCAAGGGTATGAATGAATATTTTAAATTTGCACAAATCTTGCTAATTTGGGAGTGTTATTTTTGTACCCCACTTCTGGTTTTCTAGCATATTTGAAATGTCGGACCACCCCCAAATTTAACTGCCTTGCTGAACATATCCTAGCATAATGTGGGCTTAGCAAAGTTCTAAGATTTTGCAAGGTTTCTGGGGAGGCATCTAGGGTCATTGCATTGCACAATTCTGCTATTTCCATCCTTTTTTGTATACACAGATGGGTTCATAAGACCTGGAAAAAAATCAGATGTGCTGCTTCTGCTACTGGGGAGACGAGTCAGAAGGCTTCCCCTCGTCAGTTCTTGCTTTGCTCACAAGAGAAGAATTCAGGCAAGACACAAATACATATAGTGGAATTGAGATAGTGTGTTTATTTATGAAACATACATGAGCATGAAACTACAGGCAGGCACACAGCTAGTCTGAATGCCTTCTCCATAACTAGTCTTTTTTCTTTCCTTTTAATTGAATTTATTGGGGTGACACTGGTTAACAAAATCATACAGGTTTCAGCTGCACAATTCTACAACACATCATGTGTACACTGTATTGTGTGCTCACCACCCCAAGTCAAGTCTCTGTCTATCACCATTTATCCCCCCGACTCCTCTCCACCTCTCTCCATCTCCCTCCCCGCAGTGAAGTCACTATATTGTACTATAAATAATATACTTATGAATACTTGAATGTATTTATTTGGTAATAAAGGCAAACTTGATAATAAAACTTATAATTAGTTTACTAAGTATTCTGAACTTGGAAGATGCACAAAGTGGTTTATTTTTCTTCAGTTTCTGCATAACTAGTCTTAATGCCCTAAATTATAAAAGAAATAAAGTTGTTAATAAGTTTGTTAGTAAGTTTGTTTTATACATGTGAGCCAGAAGTTGCAAGCAGGCACTCGGCTAATCTGCCTCATGTATATAGGAAAATGAAGATGCAAATTTGTCTGTACTCTTGAGCAAAAAGCTTCAAGTGGGCACCCAGCTAATCTGAGTGCACCAACTATTGGAACTCCAGGAGTTAAACATGTACTTCAGTCAGCTTCTAGGTTCACCCTCCTTCTCCTTCCAGGACTTGGGATTAATATAGTTACAAAGGCTTTTCTTTTTTCTTTTTTTTTTTTTTAGCTAGGGAAATTGTTACAAAGGCTTCCCCCTCCATGGAAGTGGGGGGAAATTATATATATATATAATTTCAAGGGCTCTCCTCCTCCTCCTTGCCTTAGCTTACTATCTATCCTACCTAATATCCCCCCTCAAGCATTTGGTGGAGGGAAATATTTGTCTATTGTCCCATGATATATGTCAGGTGCCTGGGCCTCCAGGGGTTGATAGTAATTACTATATCTACTTCAGGCTGATTAAAATCATAAAGTGAATTCTGGGACAGTGATACTTGTTCCCTCCTTAGGCAGGTAAGGGTTATGGTTTTGTATGGAACTTGCCAGCAGTCTGATCTAAGGGAGATAAGGGAATGGGATTTGAGACTGGGATAGAGAGGCAGTTGGCTGTTCTCCCAAAGCAGGGATGGGCTGAAATCTCAGAAGAGTCATCATGTTGACATGGAATTGTATACTAGAGGTGACAAATTTGGCAAGTTTAAAGAGGTGTGGTCCAAAGATGAGTAGAAGAACTGTAACCGTTAGGGGTCCAAGGAGGAATAAAAACCAGGTAATGGAGGGGAAAGCAGACTTCACAGCACCCCAGACTGAACTGGTAATAAGGTTCCCTTTTCTAAATTTATAGAGCCAGGTAGCCTGGTCATAGATCCTTTTGATGTCCTTCTCTGCTTGGTATGAAGAGTTGATGTACGTGTAGCAGGTTTTGTTTATGACTGTACATAACCTTCCTCTGATGCTAAAAGATCATTGAGGGCTAGCCTGTTAACTAGCATGACATTAGTGACAGAATAGAGACAGTTTTAAGTTTTTTAGGGCATTGCCAATACTTTTTTTCTAGAGTAGCTATACTGTCTGTTAAATTTCTTAAGGTGGCCTCGTGGTAGACAAATCCTCCCCATGGAGCTGCTGGGCCAATGGCTGCCCCTATGCCGGCTATAATGAGATCAATGGCCCTTTTATTCTGAGGCTGAGTGGCATTGTGTATATTGACAAAAACTTCTTGGGCACTAAGGAAACTTAAGGTGTACTCTCCTTGAAATTGTGTGTTGTCAACACATGGGTAGGGTAGAGCAGATAATGGTGTGTGGAACTGAGTATAAGGTCTACCATTATAAGGTAGGCTATTTTGGAGGTGTCCACAGAGGAAGAGGTATCCATGAGAAGCACACACCTACCAAGAACATGTTGTTGAAAACCAGTCTGATAGGGTCGGACCATGTAGGGGTTTCCCTTGTAATTAGGGGAGAGAGGTCCTCCTTTTAGGAGGGGGTCCTTTGACTTTGTGAGGGCTCTATGTATTTTGGGAACTTGGTAAACAAGTTTCCAGTTAATATTAGTTTATCCTTGCCAATAGCTGCAGGTGTTCTGGGGATTATTTAGAGAATTAATGTCTAGAAACCTGGTTGGCCCCTGTGACTTAGTGGACACCAGTGGGTCAGATTAGGTGTATAAGTAGTACTGCTAGAAAAAGTCACTGGATATATTAGAAATGGGACAAAATTGTCTATTCTTGCTTATTGATGCATTTATTGGATATAAAATAATGACAAAAGGATTCTTTTAGGATTTTGCATAAAAACTTCAATACTGACCAGTTATGGGTTTGATTAATGACTTAGCTGAGACTGGTGAAAGGGAAGCCACCTGGAACTGGAGGGAGGTTACTAATAAAGGACTGGCTTCAGGAAAATTTTGGGAGGACTCTGACAATGGAGGGTTGCAGTTTAAAACTGAGATGGCAGAACTAGCGATTGGAAAGTTGATTTCTAGTAGCAATGATATTGGAAAAGTTTTCTAGTATATTTGCCTGTTATTCTCCTTATAGAGGTCCTGAGTACAGTCAGGATATGAAAACAAGAAAAACAAACATTGTTGGTTAATGGAGCAGGGCCTAGGACCTTATCAGAAGTCTCAGGAATATGATAGAGACAATTATACTAAAATCCTACTTATTATTTTTCTTCTCTGTAATGGGTTTTTCTTTTTTGAAGAGGAATGTAAGCTCCTCCACTGGCTCACATGAGTAGATAGTGTTGTCCTGTTGTTTTGGAGGTTTCTTTGGAGTAAAGGGGTTGGACACTCCATGTCTATGGGAAAAGAATGTGTAAAGCAACACCTGTCCCAGAGGTAACCCAAAGGAGGAGTGAAAATTCCTGATGGTAGACTTTCTTGCTACTCCTAGGACAGAGTAGAATTGTGAGGAGAAGGGTCTGGAGAAGGAAGTAAAAACATAGTAGGTGACTCCAGTATCTAGTAAGAAAGTTACTGTCCTACCTGCCAAATCCATGCATACCCTGGGCTGGAGTCCAGTAATGATGACCTACCTCCAGTGAGGCGATTGGCGCAACCAGCTTCAATCCTGAGTTGCTATCTGCAAGGCAGCTGGGAACTTAGGCCCAAGGGCCCTTTGGACTTAGGAATAGAGTGCTGCCCAGTGGCCTGCCTTCTTGCACCTATGGCATGGTTCCTGAGGTGGCTTGTCACTGTTTGGACATCCCTTGTTCCAGTGCCCAGTCTTTTGACACATAAAATACTTAGTGTCCTTGGTAGTGAACCTGGAAAAGCTAGTGGGATATGGCTGTCCTGCAAGGGTAGCTGAAATTTGAGCAGGTCTAACCTCCTTCCTTTTCCTTCTCCTGATCCCTGGCCTTTCTCTCCTGTTCCTGGTTGTAGAAGACTGTATTGGCTGTGGTTAACAACTTGTTTAAGGAGACTCTGGCTTCCTGGATAAGCTTCTGGAGTTTTCTCCTAATATTAGAGGCAGATTGGGCTAGAAACTTTTCTTTTAGCATGAACTGGCCTTCATATGATTCTAAACCTAGGTTGGTGTTCCTAGGTTTACCTAGGCACATACCTAGGTAGGTAAGTGCCTCTCAGTCTTTCTAAAAATGTGATGGGATTCTCATCCAGGCCTTTGCTGGTGGTAGATACCTTGGAATAGTTAATGGCCTTTTGTCAGCCTGCCTTGAGGCCTGCTTTAATACAAATTAGAAAGGGATTTCTTTGGTAATTTTGGGAGGAGTTATTAGGGTCCCCATTCAGGGTCTGCCTGTGGAACTGCTGACTCTCCTCTGGGTTATTTGTTATAAGATAGGTATAACTTGTTAGCAAATTTTCTGACTTTATTTATTACCTTTTCATGTTGAAGAACTGGTAAGGTCTGCCCTAAGATAAACATAGGGGCTTTCCAGGTTAACTCATAGGTTAGGGTAAGGTGTTGGAATGTATTTACGTTCTTATCTGGGTTGTGGGAGTAGCCTCCCAAGTCTACCTTAATCTGCTTAAGTTCTTAGAGACAAAGGGAGCGGGGATTATGTACTAGCTGAGGGTCACACTCTCCTGCAGCCTCAATAAATGGTAAAAGCTTAATTGGTGGAGAGAACTTATGGATGAAAGTCATGAGGTTTGTTAATTGGTTTGGAGGTCCCAGATATGGCAGTAGTGATGAAAATGCTGAGGGTGTCTCTTCTAAAGGAGTTTTTCCCCCCCGAGACTGAGGTGTGGATGGAGAAGTGGCTATAGAATGGCCACCAGATGGCACTGTGGTAGGAGTTAGCTTTTATTTGTAGCACAGGTCCCCTTTGCCCCTTAAATAGAAGAATGTCTGTACACAGAAGATTCCTGACCTCCTGCCTAAGCATTTGTAAAAGAGATCCAGTTGGAAGCTTTCATGTAGTAGCCAGGATTTCCTATCAGCTAACTGATACTGAGACCAGATAGTGTTGCAAAAGAATACCAGTCTTTTCTTCTTTAGAGTTTGGGGATAGAATTATGACCAGTTGGAAAGGATACAGCCCAATGGGTTCCCACCTGGAATGGACTCCTGCTTTCCCATCTGGAAAGAATAAACACCAGAAGGTGAGACAGCCCAGTGTCCTGGGGTCATAACCTGAGGGCTTGGTGTCCTTGGACCTGAGACCTCAGTATCCAGAATAGACATTTCTGTTATGGATGGATACTTTCAAAGGATGAGAATGTTTGTCTCTCAAGTTTGTCTTTGACCAATGAGAAGGAGTTTACTAATCAGCAGGATTCCCATAATTTAATGGATACTTTTGGGAGTTGGAGGAGCTCAACTGAGGGGAGGAGGAGAGGATAAAGGCTGGAATGTAAGGAAATGCTAGCAGTCTAAGGTGTGACACAAGTCTTAAGGTATTCCTCCTTTGTTCTATTCCTGGTTATGTTGGAAATTAGAGACATGATTTGAAAAAGTGCGCAGGAGGCCCCCTGAGGAGAATAAATTTATAAGATTTTAAAGGTGTCCCCTTCTGGACACTGGGTTTCCAGAATAGTTAGCCTTACTGACCTGATCTATACCTGACCTGCCCTGTTTTCAGAGGCCCTGGGTGTTTCTCTGTTCTTCAGGGGAAACCTCCTTCTCTACCTTAGTCTTCTCCTGGGGGAGATTTTAAAGGGGACTTCTGTGCCCTCTGGGTGTGCTCCTTCCTTACATAGGTGGTAGATTTTTAAGTTATTGGCCTTGATTGACTACTAAAATCCTTGGTTGACATATAGGATGTTGCGTATGATGGCCAGCTAATTTATTGGTACAAGCCCTAGCAACCCCATATGTGCTACTTTTTATTTATAGTGTAGCAGTGTAAGAACAATTTGTAGGTCATTCCAAGTTAGGTCACAAGTCAGTGATTATAATTCAATAGGCAATGGAATTTGCTATTTGTAACAATATTTTGAATTAATTAATTTGATTCCCATTGTCTACTTGTACCTGGGGTTTCTATTGGGGAAGTGACAATTGGCTTTGGAAAATCAAAGGGGGCTATTGGCTATCTTTTAATTATTTAAAAAAAAATAATTAAAATTATCTTTACTATTTATCTATGTGCCTTTCCTTTTCTTTCTTCCTAGTTTTACTCATTTCTATTTCCCTTCTTGAGTTTCCTACTTCAATGTTTTTTCTTCCTGTATGTCTCTTTCCTTTATCTTTTCTCTCCTTTTTTTTACTTCCTCAATCCCTTTTCTTTTTGCTCTTTCCCTCTACACATTCCTTTTTTTAAAAAAATATTTTATTTATTTATTTTTAGAGAGGGGAGGGAGGGAGATAGAGAGAGAGAGAGAGAGGAACATCAATGTGTGGTTGCTGGGGATTTTGGCCTGCAACCCAGGCATGTACCCTGGCTGGGAATAGAACCTGGGACACTTTGGTTCCCAGCCCGCGCTCAAGCCACTGAGCTACGCCAGCCAGGGCTTACACATTCCTTTTTAACTTGTATAGACCCTCTTTGACTTACACAGACTTTCTGCAATCTACACAATCCTTCTGCAACTTCACTAGTCCTTTCTGCAAGTTACAACATTCCAAAATAAGCATCAGAATTATAAATGAAAGTATATTAGAACTTTGTAGACTCTTGGAGATTTTGACATAATTTATTTGAAAAAGCTTCTGATGTATTTTAAGTATATTAAATAAGCCTGATTAGTCTAAAATTTCTCTTTTGTAAGAGGAAAGAATAAGTTCTTTAGATATTTCAGGGACCTTTTGAAGTAACTCAAAACCATTTCTAGGTTAAGAAAAAGTCTTTTAAAATTTAAACCCTGTAAAGCTTGTCAAACATACTTGACCTAGGGAATATATTATGAAATAATACTTAATGCTTTATTTAAGGTGATAATAAAAGGTATGAAACATTGATACAGGCTGATAAAACTTCAGGTCTATAATTTACCTTTGTTACTAAAACAATATATTATTTCCCAACTAATTAGAATTTTTAATTTTAGTGACAACCAAGAGTAATTTATTAACATTCTTTAGATTAATAAATTTATGAGTAGATTTTATAACTTTTAGAAGCAGTTCTTCTTTCCAGTAGCAGATACACAGAGTGCTCAAAAGTGAGCTTCGTTATTATCTACTGACCTTGACAACAGCAAGGAGGCTGGAGAAGTTGCGGGTAAATATCAGACTTGAGTGACCTTCAGCTGCTTGAGTTTTAAAAGTACCAGTTTTTCTCCTGCATATTGAGGGAGGAGGAGTTATTGTTTCAGAGACAGTGAAACAAAGGAAAGACTTAGGGTGGAGGAAGCAACAGGAGAAAGAGCCTAGGTGGGCTGCTTTGGCTCCTTAGAAAAGTTATAAGAAAGTAGTGAGCCAAGTGGGGCTGCTTTGGTTCACCTGGAAGTTAGAGGAAAATTGGCTCCTGGAGACAGGATCAGAGAGGGCAAGCTTGGGTAGAGCTACTGCTGTTCACTGCTTCCCTGGCAGCAAGTCTCAGTGGGACCCTTAGAGTTTAGGAGATAAAATGTTAATGCCCAAGAAGAAGCAAGCCTCTCAAGAGGGAAAGAGCAAGACACTCGCCTGGCAAATACAATACAGCTTCTCCGGGGAGAGAGGCAGCAGGCTCACAACAGGTTAGTGATTTAAACTTACTATTCCTTGGCCATGGTTTAGAGGCAGAAAAGACGACAGGATTTTGTGTAGTAGGTCAAAAGCATGCTATTTTGTGAGAGGAGCTCAAAAAAGCTATTCCACTTTTGGTCATTCCCAGCTCTCCTACGTGCCTTCATTTCTCTCCCCGTTGTCTATAACAGCCAGTGGGGCTCAGAGTGCTGGGTGATCAGCCCTTATTTTGCACATCCCTAGATGAATCAAGGTTACATTACAGTGATGGGGGTTCCCTATGAGGCTCCTACGTGACTTAGGGATTAACCACAAGCACCTCTGCAAGGCTCCCACTCATGTAGGGACACCTGATAACTTGGACCAGAGGGAAGAAGCGCTTCTTCAGTCTTTGGAGCCCCGGTGAACGTGAGCACACATCTTAGATTTTATCTTTGTTTCTACCTCCAAACACAGGACAGAATATCTGAATACCCCTCGTCCGCTGCTATGTCTCCTTTAACCCTGAAGGTGAAACAAGCAATAAAACATCACTAGTGAGATTGTCACTTACTGCATTCTGGGCAGCTAGAGACAAAGGGTGGAATCTGAGTCATAGCACTAAAAGATGTCATCAGGGAGACCCACGTCAAGGGGCTTCCTTTCCTTAGTTCTTGCCTTGCTTGCAAGAGAATTCAGGTGAGAGACAGACATGTATAGTGGAAATGAGATAGCAAGTTCATTATGAAACACACATGAGCATGGAATTACAGGCAGGCGCCCGGCTGAATGTCCTCTGTGACTAGTCTTAATGCCCTATGTATAGAGAAAATAAAGTTGTTAATAAGTTTGTTAGTAAGTCTGTTTTATACACTTGGGCCAGAAGCTACAAGCAGGTACTCAGCTAATCTTAATGCCTTGTGTATATTGGAAAATGAAGTAGCAAGTTTATCTATATGCTTGAGCAAAAAGCTTCAATCTGAATGTACCGACTATTGGAATTCCAGGAGCTTCTAGGTCCCCCTCCATCTCCCACCTCCAGGCCTTGTTATTAATATGCTGCCACAAAGGCTTTCTTTCTCAGCTAGAGTAATTGTTACAGAGGCTTTCTTCCCCATGGAAGCAATAGACACAGAATTTCAAGGGCTCCCTCCCACCCCACCTCCCTGCCTTGGTATACTATCTATTCTATCTAATACTTCTGTTGCTAAACATAAAGAATTTCACAATTTCTTCTGTTTCTCTTGGAACTTGCCATGGGTTTCAAATATAAGGAAGGTACTTTGTCTTTTCTGATGGATACTTTTTTGAAAAAATCATTTTATCTCATATTTGGCTATAGGTATGAATAATACAGATGTATAGAAAAAGTTATCTTCTTTAAAAGAACATAGATGTCTTTCAAACACCATGGAACATTTATAAAAATGCTAAAACTATTTTAAAGGTAACAAAAAAAAAATCCCCCCTCCAAAAAAAGAAAGAAAGGGAGAGGATACTATTACTATACTGACATGTTTATTAACATTAAAGATAATAAAGCTTTATATTTTTATATGGCCTTGAAATACAATTTTTAAAAATTTGTTAAAAATAGAAAAGTTTTAAAAACAGACTTTTACACAAATTCCAAGGCAGACTTTTATACAAATGTCCTTGGTAAATTAAGAAGGTTAAAGTTAAATGGTACAACTTTTCTTGAATAAGTTGGACACATAGAGCAACTTTATTCTTTTCCCATAATCCTTTAAACTCAAGTTCAATGAAGTCTTTCCTCACTGTTGAATGATATCTCAGGTGAGCCACTCAGCCACCAGGATACTCACAATTCAATAATAATTAAAATGCTCAGTTTAATGTAGTAATCAGAACCAGAACTCTAAATTTCACTTAAGGTGAAACTTTCTCCCTTTCCTCAGACAAGGCAATTCACCCCACAGAGCCTCTCTGTTAGAGTCCCTTTGTGTCTCCAGGCAGTTCTCTGGAGTAGGGCCGTTTTAAAATTTCCCTAGTATATTCCCTCCCAGGGAATTACTTGACTCTTTTTCAGGCATCCTTGCCCTATTCCTTGGAAGGTATAGGAACTTTGTGCCCAGTGTTTCTATTTTCTGTTACTGAATCGAGGAAGCAATTCCAGACATTAGAAATCTCCAAGAAAGCCTCAGACACTACTTCTTCCAAAGGATAAACTAACTGATTCCTTAAGATAATTCTCTCACAGCTTTTCTTACTTGACTGAGATGATGGGAAAGACCTTTCTAAGACTTGGAGGAAGGGGTGGGGGGATTGTGGGTCCACATAGTGATCTAATAACTTCTCCAGGCTCTGTATCCATCAAAGTTGTGGATATTTGGATTTAGATAAGGGGAGACAAATGAATTTTCCCTTTAAAATCTTCACTACTTCATTCTTTAGTCACTGAAAGTGCGCAATCACCAGGGAATCACCCATCTTGGTGAGGCCTGAAATGGATATAGTTTGGTGGGGGTGCTAACAAAAATAACACAAAAGAATAAATGCAAAATTAAGAAGGAATATGAACATTTACTAAGAAATAAAAATAAATCAGAACTGGTTTAAAAAATTTTAAAGCTTACAAGTACCCGAACCCTCACAAAATTAAAAATAACAATATTTTTAAAATTTAAAAATGACAATATTTAAAAAATTTACTTGACATACTTCTAAAATGCCCTTTTCCCTATGATTTTGGTTGCATATCTGGCATCCTCATCATATGCCAATGACTTACAAATAACTATTTTCAATAAATATATTAGGAAAGTATTTCAATTTTTGCTTTTGCATAGTTAATTAAAATTTGTTTTTCATTATTAGTTTAAAAGTTCCTTTCACCTTTACACTTCTTTGTTGTAACAGCTATGCAAATTTTTGAAATTCTTATAAAATTTGGAAAAACAACTATAAAGATTTTTTATATGTGAACTATAGATTTTAGGGTGCTCCCAATTTTCTGCTGCAGAAATTAAATATCTTTTGATGGACAGTGTACATTGTTTAGGGGAGTAATCCACTGAGACCTGTTAGTATTGGAAGAAGTGGTTTTGTAATATCTTGGCAGCTACCATCCAGGTCATTCAGTCTCTTGACTTGGGATTTGAGGTCTCAGAACCTAATCTATTGCTCTTAGTCTTTAGGACTTCAATTAAAATAGAGATTTTAAGTGGTATTACAGAATAATTTATGGGATCTGAATAAAAGGATTATGTTAGTTTAAGAAACTAAATCAAACTCTTTACCCTGCAGACAGAAAATAAATATCACAGCTTTGAGCTTATAAGTTGAATAAGCCATGCAACTTATAAGACATTACTGTAAGGGTCAATCTTTGACAAGGCAATAAACTTAGAAATTCATTATAGAGGGATATTAGGAAAGGTCATCTGTTTTAGTGGAGTTTGAAGAAAGTAGAAAAGGATACCAGAAAACAATTTTTTAAAATCATAGAATTGTATAACAAAGATTCTTTTGTTTGTACTAATCTTTCTAGTTACAGTTTGGTGTTACCGATTAGTGATGATTTCCTTAAGGTTACCCCCACTCTGTTTTCAGTTTCTGTTATGTAATAAACTATTAGATGATAGTAAGTCTCATAGCTCATCTCATAAAAATCAGCTCATTTCACAGTTAGAAAAATAAGAGTTAAACCTACACAGTGACTTGCACTAGGTGCAAACTGGAGTTCAGTTCTCCAAGTCTGGCCAACATTTACCACCACACACCACACACACTGACATTCTGTTTGTACACAATCAGGTCTTCCATTTGACCTTAGAACTTAAGGTTTCGTTTTTGTTTTTCTTCTTAATCTGGTTTCTTCATCTACTCATTCCTTAGATGTAGCATCCTAAATCCTACCTACATTGAATAAAATTATGGCCATAAACTGATTCACTAAACCTACTCTTTCTTACCTGAGGTCCCAGGATAGATTCCTTTGTTGGGTTTCACTCTCACTTTTTTTCCAGAAAGGTCAACATCATCTCAGCTATTTCAAAGCAAATCTCATGTGTCAGTCCAGGGAAAGGCTGGTTCTTTGGGGCATGTTTTTGTGTGCACAGCTCGTTCTTTTCAATGACCTCAACATGAGTTTCTGGACTGTGAAGACTGCTTTCCTCTGATAAAACATTGGTATACATACTTCTATTTAAAAAAAAAGTTATAAGGGGCATTGCTGTAACAAGCAATATAAAATCTTGGACTATTTTCTATTTATCTTCCTGCCTGTACTTGATCCTTGAGCCTGAAGAGAGTGATACAGTTTTGTTAGCCAGATAATTAAGTTGAGTAAATTAACAAATAAGTATACGAAAGAATAGGCATTACACTGCAAACCCAGTGCTGCCATAATGGGTTCCATTCTACAACATGGCTTTCTTCAAAAATATCCTTTTTTTCCTAACTATGTGCACTTTCAAATTTCTAACACCCTTGCCTTCTGTGATACCCAGGTTACTCCCTTTCCTTTCTCCACTTTCTTTCTTTCTCTTACCCACTGCTAGGTTTTTTTTCTTTTGGTTTAACTATTCAAATGAAAGTGCAACTTTAATCATTGAATCATACTGATACTAGGTTGTTATCAGTTAACAATCCATACATAAATGTAGATCTAATTTTTACTTTGGCTTTTTGCTCAAATTTCCTCATGATGGTTTAAGACTTTTTTGTAATATAAACAATGAATATAGAGAAAAATAAGTATGTGTGTATGAAAGACAGATACAGAAACAGAGACAAAAAAGAGATCTAGACAGAGATATTTTAGATGAATGTTATTTTATATTATTTGCAACAATAAAAAAACCAAGGGACATGAACAAGAATATAGCTACATAATATTTAAGTGGAGTTAGAAGAAAGTAGCAAGAGATACTGGAAAAAATATTTCAAATCATATAATTACACAATAATGATTCTTTCATTTGAACTAAACTTTTGCTTTCATTTTGATGCGAATTATGTGATCATTTTCTTAAGTTTACTCCCACACTGTTCTCAGTTGCTGTTACATAAAATCCTGCTTCCTAACATGTGTTAGGAAGAGAAGTAGAAGAGTCAGCCTGGCCTCAAAGTGACATGTGCTATTCTCACTCCTAATCTATCAATTATAACTGGTCATGTGACCCCACCCTAACTTTAAGGTTGGCTGGGGAATGGAGGAAGCATCAACAGCCCTGGCCACACTTGGGGTAGTTGAAAATGCATAGGTCTTGGGGTCTAGAATATCTGCATTATAATTACCTTAAACTCAACAGAAAAGAAAGCACTTTTCATTTTTCCCAATCACATTTCTAGTCATGCTACCACACTTAATATTTAAATGGATACCTTTTGCCAAAGACCATATAAGCCCTTAGCTTTTATCTTGAGAGCATTGCTGTTGTATTCCATTCCAATGAATAGCATTTCCAATAGAATTAGAAGGAAGCATAAGAAAGAAAAGTAGGAGAATCATTTATTTCATAATTTATTCTTCTCTGGGTAATATATGACAAACCCACAGCCAACATTATACTAAATGTGCAAAAATTAAAATCAGTTCCATTAAGATCAGGAAGAAGACAGGAATGTCCACATTCACCACTCTTATTCCACATACTACTGGAAAGCCTAGCCACAGCAGTCACAACTATGACACTAAAAAATAACAAAAGGCATCCAAATTGAAAAATAAGAAATGAAACTGTCATTATTTTTTGATGACATGACACTGTACGTAAACAACCCTAAGGATTACACCCCGAAACTACTAGAACTGATAAATGAATTCAGAAAAGTAGCAGGATACCTAGTAAATATTCAGAAATTCGTTGCATTTTATACACTAATACTGAACTATCAAAAAAGGAAACTAAGAAAACAATCCAATTTATAATTACATTAAAAAAGCCCTAGGGGTAAATTTTTAACCAAGGAGGTAAAAGATATATACTCAGAAAACTATAAGACACTGACAAAAGAAACTGAAGAAGACACTAATCAATGGAAGCATATACTGCATTCAAAAATTAGAAGATTTAACATTAAAATGTCCTTACTACTCAAAGTAATCTATAGATTTAATGTAATTCCTATCAAAAAACCAATGATATATTACACAGAACTAGAACAACTAATTGTAAAATTTGTATAGAATCACAAATGACCATGAATAGCAACAGAAATCTTGAAAAGTAGAACAAAATGGCAGGTGTCACACTACCTGATATAAAAAAAATGCTACAAGGCTATAGTAATCAAAACAGCACTATACTGGCATAAAAACAGATCAATGGAACAGAATAGAGAGCCCACATCTATCTGGTCATTACTTCATGACAAAGGAAACAAGAACATACAATGGGATAAAGACAATCTATTCAATAAATGACGCTGCAAAAAATGTAATCAAACCATCTTATTACACCACATACAAGAATAAACTCAAAATGGATTAGAGACTTAAATGTAAGATCTGAAACCATAAAAGTACTAGAAGAAAATACAGGCAGTATAATCTTGGACATGTCTTGTAGCAATATGTTTTCTGATACATCTCCTAGGGCAAGGGATACAAAAGAGAAAAAATGAACAAATTGGATTACGTCAAACTAAAAAGGTTTTAAACAGTAAGGGAAACCATCAACAAAATGAAAAAAAAAACTATTTAAAGGAAGAAGATATTCATCAATGGTACAACCTATAAGGGGTTCATATCCAAAATTTATAAAGAACATATACAACTCAACACCAGAAAACAAACCAATTAAAAAGTGATAAACATATAATACACTGTACAGATGATATATTATAGAATTATGCTCCTAAAACCTATGTAATTTTATTAACCAATGTCATTCCAATAAATTCAATAAATTAAAAAAAAAGTGGGCAGAAGACTTGAACAGACACTTCTCAAAAGACATACAGATGGCCAAAAAACATGAAAATTTTCTCAGCACCACTAATCATCATAGAAATGCAAATCAACACTGTAATGAGATATCATCGCACACCTGTCAAAATGGCTATAATTAATAAGTCAACAAATAACAAGTGTTGTTGAGGATGTGCAAAAAGGAGAACACTTGTGCACAGTTGGTGGGAATGCAGACTGGTGCAACCACTATGGAAAACACAATGGAAATTCCTCAGAATATTAAAAATGGAATTGCCTCATCACCCAGTGATCCCACTTCTGAAAATACCAAAGAAACCCAAACACTTATTTTAAAGAATATATATATCCTCCTTTATTATTGCAATATTATTTACAATAGATAAGATATGAAAGCAACCCAAGTGCCCATCAATAGATGAGTGGATAAAAAAGGTGGAGATATATATTCCATTATATATATGTAATGGAATACTACTTGGCCATAGAAAGAATAAACCTTACCTTTTGTGACAGCATGAATGGACCAAGAGGATATTATGCTAAGTGAAATAACTCAAAGAAATACAAATACCATATGATTTTACTTAACATCTGGAATCTAAAAAGCAATAGAAACAAACAAAACAGAAATAGACTCAGATACAGAGAACAGACTGATAATTGCCAGAGGGGAGGGATGTTGGAGGTCTGGGTGAAAAAGGTGAAGGGATTAAGAAGTACAAATTGGCAGTTACAGAGTAGTCACAAAGAGGTAAAGTACAGCTTAGGGAATATAGTCAATAATACAACAACTATAAATGGGGCCAGGGTACTTAAAACATTGGGGGAACCACTCTGTGAAGTACATGGTTGGCTTACCACTATGCTATATATTGAAACTAGTATAGAATAATATTGAAAATTTTTAAATTATTTAAAAAATTTTTAAAATTCGGCTCTGCTTAAACTTGATTAAAGAAAATATACACAAAGTATAATATCATTAGTGTGCAGTTTAATGAATTTTCACAAACTGACCATAGCTGGGTCATCAACCCCCAGTTCAAGAAGTAAAATGTTACCAGTAACTCAGAGCCCTGTTTTAGTCTCTAACCTCCTAAGGACCACCACTATCCTGCCTTCCAACACCATAAATGAATTTATACTTTACATGAGTGGAATCATGCAGTACATATTTTTTTGTGCCATGCTTTCTTCACTTAGCATTATCTTGAGTTTTATGTTATTATCTTGTGCTATTAGTCTGTTTCCATTTATTGCCATTTATTCCACTGTGTGAATATAGCCATATTATTAGATTTTTAAAGTAAACATTAACAATGTTTGCTAGTCTGAGTTATTTTATGGCCACCAATTCCTATTGGCTGGAGAGCTGAAAAATATTTTCATGCGTAATTGATGTCCTGACACCTTGATTTCAGACTCTGGCCTCCAGAACTGCAAGAGAATAAATTTCCATTGTTTTAAGCCACTAAGTGTGCGGCAATTTGTACAGCAGCCACAGGAAGCTAATATACAGGGGCCTTGTCCACAATAGGCAGTGGGCACTGGGAGCTGGCTGCTGAAGTGAAGGGGATTCACTGGCTGCATCTGTTCCTGCAGAATGGCTGGAGTGGCTATTGTACATGAAACTGCCTGCCTGTGTGGACCACAGAAGGCCACTGGCTGCCCTCTGAGGAGCCCCAGATGTGACTCTGCCACTCAGGCCTTGGGAGCTGCCCCAAGAGATGAAGTGGACCTGATACTGTAAAACATGTGTTGAGCCTTCTTTTATTTTTAAAGAACAAGTTTGCATTTATTATTTATTTTTTTATTCTCACCAGAGGATATGTTTATTGGTTTTAGAGCAAAGAAAGGAGAGAAAGAGAAGCAGAGACAGAGACAGGTAAACATCAAATGGTTGTCCCCTGTATGCACCTGGACCTGGATAGAACATGCAACCCGGGTATGTGCTTTGACAGGGAATCAAACCCACAGCCTTGGTGTACAGGACCACATTCCATTCAACTAAGCCACCTGGCCAGGGGAAGGGCTGCTGAGCCCCTCTTGACACTGTCCTGGGGGCAGCCACAGAGGGCTGCTATTAGCATTTAACTTATCCTCTAATCTTCTCACTAGGGTTACTGACAATTTGTGATGGAAAGACAAATTATTTTTTATAAAAAACTATCCATAGTTACGGTAGGAAAAGTGTAAGTTCATGGTGAATCAGTAGTCAGTACCAGTAAAACCACCCATCAGAAAATATTTCCAACTTTTAAAAAGATTTATTGGGGTGACATTGGTTAATAAAATTATATAGGATTCAGAGGTATAATTCTATAATACATCACTTGTATATTGTACTGTGTGTTCACCACCCAAGCCAAGTTTCCTTCCATCAGCATTTATCCCCCTTTTACCCTCTCCTATATCCCTCCACTTGTTTTTACTCTGATAATCACCATACTGTTATCTGTTTATGAGATTTTTATCTTAATCCCTTCACTTATTTTGATTTTCATTAGAGCATTCCTTAAGCATAATATAAAAGACCCTGAAGAGGTGGTAGATGGTGATACAAATGCTTCACTGCCTCCTATATTTGAATTTAGAATACCCTAAATTTATGATAGTCTACTTGAGCTTCATTTTTTTTAATTCTCTACCACATTATTTTTGATAGATAACAAAAGTTCTGAGTGTTTTCTTCAACCCACAAGTCACAGTTTGCTTTTTGCAGTTCTTTTGCACTAATCTTCTGTCTGCCCTACTATGTGCTTCTTCTCCTCAGGTTAAATACTCCCTGCTTCTTCCAGCTGACTTTGAGCCAACTTTCCTAAACATTGTATTGGGATAAAGATATTTTCCCAAGATGCCCCATAGGTACAATTTAATGAAGAATTTTACAAAGAAAATACCAAAATAGACTGCTTGATAATTCAAAACTAGTGGTGGTTAGCTTTTGGAGCTGCTGAATTGCACTGATGGGCTTACAGAGGTCACAATTCTTGGGTGGACAAGATGGTTAAAGATGAAAGGTGAATTCCCTCTTTCTAGGCCAGGACATGGTAATGTTAAACAAACATAGGCCGGGCATGAGTAGTGGCCCCAGTCACTTCTAGAAGCTTCTAGGGTGATGATAAAAATGACAGTGGTCACAGCAGCAGCAGCAGAGAGAGCATCTGTTTCTGGAATTGCCAGTGTATAAAGAGGTCTGGTGGGGTCTTCTCATTCCAAGAAGTACTATCTGAATTGTAGTTAAGAAGTAATGGGACTCACCCTTTGGATAAAAGTAAGTACCCTTATAGCTTCTTGATGATACTTGAGATGGGCCCACAGAGGAAGTTGGACCCTCTCTGTTCATCTAAGCAGATAGGATTCATTTTGGTCTTCGGCTGATATGGCACCAAAACTTTACCTACTGCCATCACTTTATTTTATAGATGGGAAAACGAGGCTCAAGGAGATTCAAAACCTTATTTAAGTTCACAGTTAACAAGGGGCAGTCAGAATCACACCCACACAGTCTGACTAGACACTCTTATTAGCACTCAATCTGATAAAGAGAGTGGCAGGATGATTCTGCTATTATTCAAATAATTCCTCCAAGAAATGAAAAAAAATTGGATGTGAGATAGTTACATGTTAGGGTGAGTTGGTGTTACAGCATGATGGGAGGGTATCTCTGGCATTTTACAACAGGCAAGAGTCATGCAAGAATATCTTGCAACTGCCTTGTATATACAAAATTGAGGTAATATTTATTTCAGCAAAATAATTTGAATCTGTTCATTTTTATACTCCAAGGTTTGGCAAACCTGACATTTTCTTAGCCTAGCTAGTGTAACCTATTTTAATCTATTTTTCTAATAAAATTAGAGTTTTAGGTTAAAGAAAAGTATTTATTAAAGCAAATGTTGTTTTCATCATAATGTTGTTTAATATAACCAAAACAGTAATTCAGTTGCCTCTGGAACAAGCTCTGCAGATCGTGAAATCTGGGAAGGTTAAAACATATAACTGACTGGCATTCTTGAGGAATCTTAAAATCTCAACTAATATGTTATCATTTGCAATCAATTTTTGAGAACATATACAGAATCTACTTTATTGCCATGAATGTCTAGGAAGCTAGGTTGTGGCTATTGATTCCTAATGTCCACTGAGAATCAATTATTGAATACAATGCACCCAAATTTTTCTTCTAAACTTAATTGTAAGTAAGTCATTTATGTCAGTATCTTTTGGGGGAATGTCTAGCTCAACAAAAAGGTGGTAAAATTTCAGGTATTATATTTGGAGATTAAAGATTGAACCCAAGCTAAAGTTATAACTTTGCTGTTGCTCAACTAAATTTGTTTGAATGAATATACTGTTATTTAATTTAAGAACACCAGCAAATGGAGACTATCCCATGTAAAGATGTCTTCAAAATCTCTGGCTCCAGTGTCTCCTATTTTCAGAAATTCAGGAACATCTTACCAAGCATGTACCCTGAGATTTTAAAAAAATATACCCCAAACAGAATTCACCATCTTTCTCTCTCAAACCTGTTACTTCCCAGGCTGTATGCTGGTCTGAAGTTAGAAACTGTAGAATCATCATTGATTTATATTTTGTACCTCTTGGCTTTGCAAGTGGAATTGCTGAGCTATTTCTTTTAACTTTTCATTTTGCAATAATATGAAATGTACAGAAATATTGTAAAACAGTACTAAGAATTTCCATATGTCTTTTATCTAAATTGGTCACTAACTTTAAATGTTAACATTGTCTAATGTTTGCTTTATCATTCATATTTACTTTCTCTATGTATATGCATATATATATATGCACATTGATATAATTTTTTCTGTTCTGTTTGAGAGTAAGTTAAAGACTGCATACTCTTTTCTCCCTAATTATTTAGTGTTACTTACTAAGAATAAGAACATTCTCCCACATAATCGCAGTGAAACTTCTGGAATGATAAAAATTAGCATTGGGACCATACATATGGTGACAGAAGATGATTTATTTGACTTTGGGTTGTGGGCACACAATGCAATATACAGATCATGTATCATAGAAATCTATATTTGAAATCTACACAATCTTATTAACTGATGTCACTCCAATAAATTTAACTAAAAAACTTGCTAGGAAAAAAAAAGAAAACAGATTAGTAGATGCTTAGAGGTGGGAGGGGAGGGGTGTCAAAATGGGTGCAGAAGGCCAAAGTGTACAAACTTCTAGTTCTAAAAGAAAATTAACATTGATACAATGCTATTATTTAATCCATATTACCTACTCAAATTATTCTAACTGTCTCTTTAATGTCTTTTGTTGCACATTTTTTTGCTGGTCCAGGATGGAATTAGAATCGTAATCAAAATCAACAAGTATCTTAATTCATTTTGTGAGGTAAGTTTTCTGATTATTGATAAGAAAACTGATCTTATTGTAAACAAATGAGGGAACAGTGTGGGAAACAGTATTCTCACATTTGGTCTTTTATAAACACACCTATCTTATAATATTCTTTAGCCTTCTTTTTTTTAAATCCTTACCTGAGAATACATTCACTGACTCTAGAGGGAAAGGGGGCCGGGGGAGAGAGAGATTGAGAGAGAGATTGAAAGAGAGATTGAGAGAGAGAGAGACATTGATTGGCTGCCTCCCATATGTGCCCAACCGGGGATTGAACCTGCAGCCCCATGGTGGACGGATGATGCTCCAACCAACTGAACCACTCTGCCAGGTCAGCCTTCTTCTTGCCATTAAAGATGTGATGCATTAGATTTTACATTTTTTCAACAAAGTTGATAAAAGCCTTTGTCTATGACAACTGTGTATTCTCAACACACATCTTTGCACTTCAGCTCACCAAAAGAGGACTACTTTTATTATCCATACAGGAAAACTGGATCATATAAAAGGGTCATGAAACAGACTCTTCTAATCAGAGACCTTGGATCCTGAACGTGTGCAACTTGGTTCCTCTCCCTTTGTAGTAAATCTTATGGGAGTAAAGTTTTCCATAGCAGGGGAGACACTGTGATTTTTCCTTATTGCACTCCAATTTCTTGAGGCTGTGCATGAAGTCAGATGTTGAACTATACTCTAGATTTCTGACTTCTATTTTGATTGCATTCCACATGATTATGGCACAAGTGTAGATTATACCACTCAACCTCCCTACACACTATGATTCATAAGGAATCCTCTTTTATTGGCAGCCAACAAATCAAGAGCTTGGGATAGCAGGGTTTGAGAACATGTATTCAGAATGGGCTTGGGCTGGGAAGGAATGTGCTATGCATTACAGGTTGACAAAAGTATAGAGTTTACAACTGCAAGGAAAGGTTGAACTGTTGATGCTGAAAAAGGGTCAAAGAGGCTGTAAATTCTCAGTAAATGAGGCCAAAAAATAAGTAAGGTCATAATTCCCTCCCTCCCTCCCTTCTTTCCTTCCTTCCTTCCTTCCTTTTTCCTTCCTTCTATTTTTTTATTTCTCTGAAGTGTTTTCTAAGCTGAGACATTAATTTTAAATCTTCCAAAGTCCCTTATTCTTTGTGTGATGGACAAGCCACAATGTTATTATATCTAGCTATTTCTGTAACTACACACCAATCCATCCCTAAAGTCACTGCTAAACTTGTAATGCTGAAGTATGTGCTAGTTTGCATTGGCATTACCATACAAGGCAGCTTGGAATTCCTCATGTTAACCTTTTATTACTTGTTTCAAGTTTTCCAGGCATTGCCAAACATCTTGAGCTTTGTGGAATGATTACAAAATTTATAAACATAAATCTCTGATTCCACTTTGAACCTTTAAAAGAATGCCAAAATTATATTAACAATGCCCATTTCAAATCAAAGACCTGGAATAGCATTTTGATTACTTTGACCTTAGAAAACACTTGTTGATATCACTGGACAATTGATAAACAGACATTGCAACAGCTTTGCTGGTTTTCAAGATTGTACAACCCAGAAACAAAGCTTGGGTTGTTTTCAAATGCCTCAGACATTTAGATAGCTGCCCCTTTAAAATCTCCAAAACATTGTTAGAAACACGTCATAATGCAAGTATGCTTCCTTTGGCACCTCAGCAGGGCAGTTCTCATATTCAGCTAGGAATATGAGAGATTTGGTTGAGAAACAGAAAGGATTTTGTCTTTAGCAGGCTGACATTGAGCTACTGCTGGTTGCATGGCCTAGAATCAATGTGATATGGAGCAACTCCTTAACAAGGGAAGACCATTCTCTACCGGATGAGCTAATGCTGCTGGAAGATGCACAGGTGTATGGAAGAAGCTCTGGGGAAGGGCAAACAAGTAAAAGAAAACTATTGTTATGTGGTCCTGAGATAGCTTATATGAAGGGGAAGAGGTATGTACACTGTCTGGCAGTATGGTAAAATAAATAAGAATTCAGAATTTAGAGCTACCTGAATTTGAATTCCAGTTCTAATGCTTCCTCCCTTAGTGGTTTTGGTCAAATTATATAACCCCATTGTCCTCAGTTTCCTTATCTATAAAATGATATAATAAAAGTACCTACCTTCAGGGGTTGTGAGGATTGAGTGTATATATATAAAACATTTAGCACAGTGACTAGCTCTGCTCTTCAAAATAATGTTAAGGCAATTTTAAAAAGGAGAGAGAGACTAAGAATAAACTCTGTTTTTAAAAAATGTTTCAGCCAAAATTTTCTCTCATATGATAATGCTTGACCTAACATACGCATGCAAGAAAACTCATTCTAAAGATTAACCCTTCCTTTGGTAAAATCTATATTAAGTGTTCTGATAAAGGCTCTATGATTATTCTCTGAAGACCTTTGGCTGCAGAGTAGTGAAAATTCCCATGTTCATTTTATAAGTAAAGAAGAATTATTTTCAGCCCTTGGTGGGAATACTGCACCCTCCTACTGGATGCCGCTCCTTGACACAGGAGCTCTGCCTGCCAGTTTGCTCTGTCTTATGTTGCCATAGGATTGGGCAAAGAGGAATCCTTAATAAATATGCAGTGGTGATGATAATTTCACAATAGTGTCTTACAGTTACCCTGTTGATTTTGCAAAACCCTACAGGGTGTTTCCTGATATTGGACAATACTGGATGCAGTACTATTTGGCCAAAAGTCAATACAGAATGAAAGTACATGTTGCTGTGGTCCTACCTTGTCTTCCAGCTTCTCTCTTCCCACCTCCCTAGCCCTTATTTCAAGCTATTAGCAGAAATTCATTTGGAATAAGGAGAAAGCACGTACATTGAAAAGTAATGTACTACCTTTGTCAAGCAGGACTCCCAACACTCTAACATGCTCTCTTGCTACTCACTCCTTCCTATACTTTAGTTTGAAGGTATGATCCCTAAACTATATAAATTGCAATTCTAAGGAAGTAATTCATTTTTAATCTTAAAAAATTCAAGAAATAGGGTAAATCACTGATTATGTATAGTATCACATGCCATTATTCTTTGGTAAACTGTAAGTATTGACAACTGGACTAAGCTCAAGGTTTTATCTTTTCTATTTGATTTACTACAATGGATTGATAGTTTGTTTAACTACCTGTTTCCTTTATGAGATATGAGATTGTGAACTTCTTGAGGGCAAGAACTATAGTGAATATAGTTTTATACCTACAGTACTTGGTAGCTTGTGCAAAATAAGTAAATCTCCCTTCAATTTTCCTTAAGTAACTTTTTTCATAGATTTTTTTTTAAATAAACATGCTCCTGTATTCTAAATTTTTTCCCCCCAAATCTTTAGCTGCACTAAAGGTGTTTCTAACCTTGGCAACAGGAGTACTGGGGATTTCATTTGTTCAGTAAAACAATTCAAAATCTAAAGAGTCCACATGGGAATGTAAGCCTCTTGCTTGCTCCCAGGCCATGACCCTAATCCCTGGAATGTACTGTATTGAAAATAGTGTTCATCAGTTTCTCTGAGTCTAGATTATTATAAATGTTCTTGATGATTTTAAACTTTACAGATAATTTATGGACTTAATATTTATTAAAACTATACAACCAGGACTGGCTGGTGTAGCTCAGTAGATGGAGTGCCAGCCTGAAGAAGGTCACTGGTTAGATTCCCAATCAGGGCACACGCCTGGGTTGTGAGCCAGGTTCCCAGCTGGGGGTGTGTGAGAGCCAAATGATCCACGTTTCTCTTGAGCATTGGTGTTTCTCTCCTTCCCTTCTACTCTCTAACAATAAATAAATATTTTCATAAAATAAAACTATACAACTGTATAAACTCTTAAGCAAAAGGAAAGGGGATATGGATAAAAGAATAAAAGCTAATATCCTAAGTAGTGCATTTGTACAAATAATTTTTTAGCATAAATTCACATGTTGCAGGAATTCCCCTATATGCATTGAATAATTGTTAGATGTTACAGATATCATGGCTATATAGCAAATCACTCCAAAATTCTGAGGCATTCTGAGGCAACTAGTCCTGTTCCAGCCAATGAAATGGAACAGAAGGTAAGTCGGTTGGGGGGTCCCAGGAAAGATTTTTCTCCTTGTTAAGAGAGTAAAATGCCCCTTTGCTCCCTTTCTGCTTTACACTTTGGGTGCTGTCATGTGAAGGAGTGGTACTTGAATAAAAGGACAAACCTGAGAATGGAAGGCAATGAGTACAGGATGGCAGAGACTTAAGAAAAAAAAAAAAGCTTCTTCTGAGCCAAATTTGTGCTAGCCTGTGTCTTGTCTTTAAGACAGTCTTAGCAGTGTTTTTAGTTACTTATAGCCAAAAGCATTCTTAACTGATTACTCATCCTTCTCTAGCAAACTATCAGAACTAACCTTGGTATGCCTCTGAGCCTTCTTTACCGTAGGCATTTACATTTTTTGGCCTCTTTTGGAAACCTGATATCCATTCTCCTTTGTTAATCCCCTAATCTGGCTCTATCCCTTTCTACATTCCTTCATTTTACCACTGTGCCCTCTTGAAGTCCACCTTCTGTGAACTTTGAACTTGCTTGTACTCTCAACCATTTCATCTCCTTGCTCCAGCTGATGTTCATTATGCTTCAAGGTCTGTATCTTCTGTAGTACTCTCAAGTCGAGACCAGTTATTTTTTCCTGAAGATGGGCATTTCACAGTGCTTCTGGGGTAGCAGTCTTACTCACACTTCATTGTTTCCACCTAATTCCTTTTTGCTTCCTAACCAAATCGATGCTCTTTGAAGTATAGTACATGGCTTCAGACTTTACCACTCATTTTTACACTTAGTTGACATTTTCTATCAAATTCTAGGACACTCCATATTTTTGATAACTTTAGCCTCTGACTCACTCTTCTTTCCACCATTTTCCCTGTTGTTATTCTTGGTGACTTCCACATATTCACAGATGTCCACCACACACTGGGCCTGTTATTCCTAGACTCTTGAAATCTAACAACATTATCCTCCATCCTACTCAGCTGTAACTCTGATGAAGAGAGGCAGAATCAATGGGACTTGGCCAGGTCTCTTGACCTTTGTTGAACTATACTGTAATGCCTTCACAATCAGTATTCTGGTGACATCAACTCAAATGTCTCTGCATTTAATAATGGCAGACTCTAGTAAAGATAACTGGGTATAAGTTTTTGTTGTTATTGTCTGAGGGTCAAGATATCCCAGGGAAAATTATCATTGAGGAAAAACCAATAGCAGCTTTCATAAATGTCAGCATAAAATGACATTCAAAACAAGTATAAAAGGTTAATGATACCTTGTTTTAAGTGTTTTAAAATGCATTGCCATTAAATAGAAGCTACAATGGCATGCTGTTTTCCATGAAGAGACAAAATAATCAGCTAAAGCTGTTTAGGCTTTAGTAAATATAGGAAAAAAAAGATTCCATTAGTTAAGCAAGAATGTGTTCCAGGTTGTATACTCAAAATTCACCCATTTATCCCACCACAATGAATTCTTTTTATATATGTGAGCATTCATTATAATCATTGAAGTTCTCATTGAACACTTAAATCATGGGAGGTCAGGGGAGCAGAGAGAATCTAGCAAGAATTTGTAGTAAAGTACTCTTTTATGGAGACATTACTGGTGTCATTAATTTTCTGATGAAGTAAGTGAACACTCAGACAAGTTCAGATATGCCAGGGCATTTTAAGGCAAAGGCTTATGACTGATGTTGGGTGGTGGTGTCTTTTTGGTAACCATGGTGATGTTGGATGAGCTCAAACATTGAATGCTAGAAATTCCTTAAGAATGAGTCAATAATAAATCTTTTGCTTTTGGTAAAATTGGGCTGAAATACTTTGGAAATTTATGCATGAAGACTTCAGAGTCATAGAAGTTTCAGCTAGTTGGTTAAAGAAAAAAACAATTCTTAGCTATTCATTTTCTAAATAAAAAAATAAAATAGATAAATAGAGAAATAAAGATACCATACAAGAAATATGAAAGCCAGTGATCTCTTGAGCAACTGGTATTTCTTAATGGGATTAAATAACTCCAATCCACTGATTTCTCAAAACTATAACTGTATCCATGGGTTCCAAGCAAATTTCTTTGCTTAGGGATGAATAGGGTATGTGTACATTCTGTGAGTTTGTTCATGATTAATCACTTTAATATTGTCTGTACCAAAAGATGGTAAATGTATTACCTCAATATACTTCAGCAACTCATGATGTGACTCGGCCACCAGCCTGCAGTGACTGCGGAACGCTGCGGATGGCTCGTCGAAACATGAGAAAAACATACACAGGGACAACCGAGTCCTGTGGGGAAATAGGAACGAAACGGCCACTTTCTCTAGTGCAGAGCACCCCGATCCCTGCCTGAGTAGTGCTTTTATTAAGAATACAGACACAGTTTGTGGATTCCAGTTTGGCAGGGAAGATCAAACAAGTAGGTAATTTTCAAAGGTGCTGACAGAACTCCTGCTGGGATTCTGGGCAGAGTTTGGGGTTTTATCACTACAGGACCTAAAAGGCTAGTCCTGTTTTCCTGCCCGTGCCTTCATATTCTAATTCAATAGCATCCTCCAGCAAGCAGGTCTCACAGGATCTTGCATATTCTGTGCCCCAGGCCTGATTACCCCAGGGGTCTGTCGACTCTGGTCTGGGCTGCACCACCCTTGTTATTTCTGCAGGCCTGAGTCAACAGAGGAGACAAAGGCAGCCAGGAGACTTGGAATTCTCACAACTAAGAACAAGGACTCAGGCTTTGACAAAGCCAAAGGGGCAGGGGCCAATGTCAATCACCCCTTCCTTTCCACAGTCCCAAGTCTCTTCCCTGAGGCCTCCATGTGATCATGCCTGTCTTAGGCGATTCCCCCTATGGGAAATCTTACTCCCCATTGGCTAACTGATCAAGCATTGGAGGCCAGGCACAGAACAGGCAGCGTTCATGCCAGGGAAATAACTTTTGTCTCCTTAGTGGCTCCTGGTTCAGAGGTCTCTCACTCAGCCTAAGTTGGGGGGGGGTGGTGGGGAGGTTACAGCTTCCTGGGACCAGGCAGGGCGGGCCCCAACAATGATGTGTCAAAATCTTCAGAACTTTCTGGGTCTCAGGAAAGAACTCTCTCCCCTCGCTCTCATCTAACCACTCTGTTCTCAAGTTCCTACTGCTGATTAAAGAGTAAGAATCAGAAATCATTATTATACCTTCTAATATCCAAGGTGGTGGCTTCTGCTGAAAGGAAAAAACCCATTTCTTTTCTTACTCTCTGTGGTGCCTTTATCATGTTTCATATTCTGGTATTCTTTCCCTCCCAATCTAGTTCCTTTCACGGTGAGGGTCTCTCTACTGCTAACTGCACAAATGTGGTTGTTAAATGCCTGTTATATTGAGTATAAAAGGATAAACTATATCTCTGGGAAATACAACTAAATGGGACTTGGATGATAGAGATTTCCATTTATTGACCAACAGAAAATAAGTAGAACAAAAGGTTATTCTTCATTATCTATGTTTGAAGAAAATAATGCATGAATCTAGATAAAAACTTTTATTACTTCCCTATCTTTTCCTAACTGCAAGAGAAGGACTTAACTAATCCATTTACTTATTCTCTTGTTAAGTGTTCACAGGACAAAGTATTGGAAGAATTTTTTTTACTTGATTAACAATTTAAAATGAAAGGGAGCTTTGAAATCTTTCACATAGTTTATTAAAGGCCAAATTAAAAATAGATCGGAATAAATACCATATGATCTCACCTATAAGTAGAACCTAATCCACAAAACAAACATGAGCAAAATAGAACTAGATTTAAAAATAAAGAACAAACTGACAGTGACCAGAGGGGATGGGAGAGAGAAATAATAGGGGTAGAGAAGGGGAAAGGGTAAGCAAAGGAACATAAATAAAGGACTCATGGGCATGGACAGTGTGGAGGGGATTGACTGTGGGAGTGGTAGGGGATGGGGTATGGGTGAGCAATAGGGGAAAAGGAGGGACAACTGTAACTGAACACCAATAAATTAAAAAAAAAAAGAAGAAAGAATCAAACCTAGTGGTTCTGTATCTCCCAGACAAAGTAGTTTATTTGCCTAGGAAATTCCTAATATACATGCAGTTATCATCTTTGGTAGTGAATTATGGCTTTGGTCAAATTTCTTGGGCTTTTATATCCCCCTAACCAGTCTTATTTTACCTCAGCCTCAGAAATTGGAGGCTGGACAGGCACATATAAAAAGAGTTGTCATGTCAGTATGTGGGGAAATTATTTTAATTTATTCCCACTTAGTCATGCCGGGGGCTGGGAGTTGAATTTAAGAAGAAGCACTATCAGCCAAACAAACAGGAACTGAAAAAAAAATTAAAATCACATTATTCTGGGTATGTATCAGAGTAAAACTATAACAGAAATACTTCACACTAAGAAAAAAAAATCTCATGATTTCCTAATACAAGGAAAAATGAATCTACCACTATTCCACATTTGCTTCCTTTTCACAATAGGTTGCCATGAAAAAAATTTTACTAAACCAAATAGAGTTGCAATTCAAGTATAATAATCCTTGTTAGATTCACCTCAAGACAGTTTTCCCAAACTTCAATTAAAACGTCACTTTTTTTTCTAAAAAAAAACCCCAAAAAAACCCAAAACCCAATGTGACTTGAAAACTATCTATTTAAATTCCTTGATTTTAAAATTTCTTAAAACTTATTTTGATGAAAAATTTTTATAGTGAAAGTCTAGTTTCTGTTTTGTCTTGTCAGAAGCAGCCTTTGTTTAGGTAATTTTTAATCCTTGGAGACAGCGCCCCCTGCTCTAACAAGCGTTTAATTGCAGAAGGATTTTTTTTCTGCTCTTTAATGAAAAGGATATGAAGTATAAAGGTACAATTATTAAAGTGGAAGAAACTTTATTTTGAATAATAATATACATATCATTACTTTCATTTAATTTTCATACTGCATAGTCTATGTAACTATACAGGGAAAAATAAACATTAGAAATACTTAAAGATGGAAGTATATGGGTAAAGAAGACATTTGAAATACCCACTAACAGGCTTTAGAAACATCATAGGACAGTATCCATCAGAAAAGAATGAAAACTATGCAAAAAAATATATCCAAATCACAACAGGTAAGTGCAATTGGTACAAATTGATTCTTGGGTATGCAAAATATATGTGTTCTTTGGATTGAAAACATAATATAACTGAATGGCTTTTAAGTCCAAGTTGAAAAACATCTATAGAAGTAAAAAGTGTGGATGCCACATGTGACAAAATATTAAAGGCCACATATGAATGTCATGAGCTTACAAAGAGAATACTGAGAGGTAGGAATTTTTTTTAAAAGAGAAATGCAATAAAGCCACCTCTGCTTAAATTAGGAAATAGCAAATGCATCGGCAATAAAATGATAATAGCTCTCTATTCTATGCTGCATTTCTATTTCCTCTGTCAAAAGAATTTACTATGTATTACTACAAAGCTCACTGGATATGATGAGGCAATAAATGTAGAGCTTTGGCATTAGGGTAAGTTTCATTTCCTCTTCACTTTACATTAAAAGGAAACAAGAATATAGAAGTAGAAATGCTCATCTCTCCATTCATCACATTAACTTTCAAGTTTTTCATATATACCATTTGGCACGAGGGAAATAGGGATAGAAAGATGAATTAAACCCAAGCTTCCAACTCAGTGATTTTACATATGGAAAGCTAAATAAAGATAACATTCTTTACATTTTAAAATCAAATGCTTAAAAAAGGTTTTAAATGTAGAGATGAAAAAAACTGGTAAGAGAAATACAGCAAAGAAAGATACTTAACAAAATCTTCTAATATCCTTTATAGTTTCTTTTGTTTCATTTATTTTTCCAAATTGCATTTTACAGTAGAAATGCAGATCACTTTGGATAGCTATGGCTCAATACTGACTGGTGCTCTCCTCTTAAGACATCATCTTCTTACACTCCACTGAACAGAAAACCATGCCTTCTACTGGCATGAACCTCTGCCCAATGAGACACTTGCTGCAACAGGAACACAGGAAGCACTCTGTGGATGCATGCCAGCTGAAACTGTTGTAGGTCACCCGCTGCACTTCAGGATCAATGGCATTATGGCATCCTTGACATACCTGTTAAGTTAAAGATTCAAATAAAAAGAGAATGAGAGTGACCTTCCAATTAATCTTTTAATGAACAACTGTTAATGGGGCCTATATGCTGAACACTGTGAGAAATAACAGATGAAGATCAAACAGGTGATTTGATGCTCATAAAATATCACCATGGTACTCAACACAGAAAGTCCTGACGGTGAGTTACAAAGCAGTGCATTTGGTTCCAGCATATTCTATCAGACTGTACATTAATAATTACACAAATTTTCATGATTTTTTCCTACAACACCAAACTTTAGGGAGGAAGTGGAGCAATAGGAACTCTGTTGTTGGTGGGAGTGCAAAATGACACAGTGTGCAAAATAGTTTGGCAGTTTTTTATAAAACTAAACATACTCTTATCACACAATCCAGTAATCATGTTCTTTGGTATTTACCCAAGAGAGCTGATAGCTTATGTCAGCTCAAAACTGTGTACCTGGATGTTGCCTTATTTATAACTGCAAAAACTTAAAAGCAATCAAGATTTCCTTCATAGGTGAAAGAATAAACAAACTGTGGCACATTCAGACAATGAAATGTTATTCAGCGGTAAAAACAAATGAGCTATTGAGTCAGAAAAAGACATGGAGAAAACTTAAATGCAAAATACTAAGTGAAAGAAGTCCATATGAAAAGCTACATACTGCATCATTCCAATTATGATATCCTAGCAAAGGCAAAACTATGGATAAAAAAAAAATCACTGGTTGCTAGAGTTGGGCATGAGGCAGGTAGGTGGGACAAATAGAGAGATATATGCAGCACACAGAGGATGTTTAGGTTGGTAAAAATACTCTATGACAGCACACACACACACACACACACACACACACACAATTTGTCCATTCTACACATTATCTAAACCCATAGACTGTACACCAAGAGTGAACCCTAAGGTAAACTATGGTCTGTGGGTGATTAGGATGTGTTAGTGTAGGTTTCCCTTGGTAAAAATGTACCACTCTAGAAAGTGATATTGATAATGGGCAAGGCTATATACATGTGTGGGGATAAGGGGTATACAGAAATTTCTATCCTCCTTTCAATTTTGTTGTAAACATTAAAATTACTCTGAGAAAACTCTTAATAAAAGACTCTTCACTCATTAAAGCTTTGAAGTGGTAATTTTTAAAAATATTTTATTTATTTATTTTTAGAGGGGAAGGGAAGGAGAAAGAGATGGAGAGAAACATCAATGTGTGGTTGCCTCTTATGCGAACCCAGGCCCTCAACCCAGGCATGTGCCCTGACTAGGAATCAAACCAGTGACACCAGTGACCCTTTGATTCACAGGCCAGTTCTCAATCCATTGAGCCACACCAGCCAGGGCTGAAGTGGTACTTTTATCAGCCTTACCTATGACACATGAGACTATAAACAGCACTAATTTCTAGTGAAAATCATGTCAAAGTAATTAAGGACTTAAAAATACTGACAGTATTTGAGAAAAATTAGTTTTTACTAAAAATGTAACATAGTTAATTGGCTTTTGTTTTGTCATGTCATAATTTATGTAAAATCTAATATTATAGAACATTAATACTTAAATCCCCTAAATCATTCAGTGTGTATGTATGTTATATACAAATACAGTGTTCAGCACAAATAATGTCCTTTTATTACAAAATCATAAGCATGTATTTCTGTAACATAACAATATCACACTCAAGCACACCATATGACATTTAGGTGAAATGTTCAAATTAAAATTATAAATTATTACACCCATATTATTACCCTGCCAACCATATTCAAGCAGACATTACTTTTGCTGGACCTTGTGTATGTGTATATATATGACATCTGCAAATCCACAGCCACAAAATACATAACACACATAATTTTCTTTAGCTGATTATATATATAAAGAAAATGAGTAATTGTCATCATACAAGAAAGCAAAATACTCAGTTGAGACCTCCAAAACACTAGACAGTTCACGTGCCTAGTTGTCGATGCATGTTCTGAATGAATGTGACTATCTCAAGTTTGTTTTAAATATTTTATAGCAAGTGATGAAATCAACAAGGTTGTCCATAATTACATGAAAGTGATTACTGTATTTTTCAGACTATAAGATGTCCCCTGCCCCCGCCAATTTGGGAGAAATAATGGTTGTTAATGCCACTGCTGAGTTCTATTTACATTTACATTGGTGAAATGTTATGTTATTTATGTTATTAAATATTTTACCACATTTTTTACTTCAAAAATTTTTTTCCTATTTTCCTCCTCTAAATCCTAGGGTGAGTCTTATGGTCCAAAAATATGGTAACTCAGCATTCTTGATATCTTAAATGTGATTGCGAGGAATTACTGAGAGATGAGGGGTGGTGGGTTGAAGAGGGTCGTTTAGTCTGAGCCTCCTCACTTGAAAAGACCTCAAAATGTGGCTGTGCCTCAATGGGTTAGCCTTGTTACAGATACTCATTCCGGGCCTGTGAGATACTTTCCATATTTTTTAGAGCTCCATGGCCTCTAATGACAGAGACTGTAGTTGCTAATTCCTATATTATGTCGACCCGGTCTCCCTGAGAAGCACAGGAGAGATCTCTTTGCATAATTGATATAGTATTTCTGAATATAACAAGTGTTTTAATTCAAATACCCTCCAGTTTTGTAGATGCACCATGCAAGCAATTGCTGTTCTATATATTCATTTTTATAGCTTTATAATTCATTTAGGATGTTCTCCTTTGTACTTTTCTATATTTTATATTAATTTTTCAATATTTTTAAAATTGTTTATCTAAAATAGAAGCCCTTCACACTCAATTTTTTATTCCATTGCTTTTAGACCATGAACTACCTTCTTTATTTCAGCCCTATATATTTGTGCATTTTTTAATACTGTTATAAAACACACATTTTAATCTGTAATTTATAAAAGAGATTACTGTTAACTATACATAATACTAAAGAAATTATTTAGGTTAAAACACGTCTAATGGCCCTGGCTGGCACAGCTTAGTGGATTGAGCGCGGGCTGCGAACCAAAGGGCACATGCCTGGGTTGTGGGCCAGGTCCCCAGTGGGGGCCATGCAAGAGGCAACCACACATTGATGTTTCTCTCTTTTTCTCCCTCCCTTCCCCTCTCTAAAAATAATAAAATATTTTTTTAAAAAAACCATGTCTAATGAACACACTGAATTTAGGGTTTATGGTTTCATACAATTTAGTTTTATTAATAATTTGATTGTCATTCCTCCTTAGGTCTGACATGTAATCCTAGCTAAACCCCGCCCCGATCCCTAATTCTTCCTAAACCTGGAAGGGTCTGGGGACTACAGAACCTTGCAGGGAGATAATGTGCCTCCTGTGTTCATAAACCTCAAATACTTCAGAGTTCTTACTTCCTTCAAGCCCTTCTACTTTTTATTTTATTTGTATACACAATATGAAATAGCTAATGACATGCTGTAATGAGCTCTCTAGCAGCAGGGAAATCTTGTGGATGTGAATTCTGGGGGTGGTAATTTGATACTGAAATTCCAGAGATCATGAAGAGACAAACAATGCATTTCCCATTATCTTCCTTCTAGGTTAGTATTTTTTCCCCCTAAGAAATGCCTTGTTCTGAGCTGAGTTTTTGGCTTCAGGTTAAAAGTAATTTGTATCTCTTTCCTTTTTATAAAATTTTTTTTAACAATCTAAGTAGATCTGTGCCCTAAACTAGATAACCTTCTTCAAAATTTTGCGTCACTTAGCATGTTGCATGCTTTATGTGGCATCACATGCAATTTGTTTAGGTGATAATATGTTCATTCTTTTAATCTTTATTATATTTTTTTCATTACCATTTAGTCCCCTTAATGATATGTTCATTTTGATATTAGAGAAAGAACAATAATATATCTTACAGAAAAGTAAACCTTTAAAAGGAGTCAAACCATATTATAAAACTAAATACTTAGAGACTACTTTTTTAGAAAAAAATCATATTTGTGGTTATAATCCTCCCCATTGATTTGGTATAATGTAATGGAGAGAAGCTTGTAAAAGTTAAATAAAGCAGCTTCATCTATTTAAAGCTTTATTCAATAAGTGTTTATTGAGTATCTAATGTGTTGTTCTACTGTTGGAAATAGAACAGAAAACAAAGCAGACAAAAATCCCTGACTTCATGGAGTTTGCATTCTAGTCCTTGAGACTAAGGTCACACACTCTACAATAAAGTATACATTATGATATCCCTGTTCTTTACAGAAACCGATAAAACAATATTCAGAGAAGCAGTTCTTTGACTAAATTATGTTATTAGGCCACATGGTAATTCAGCATCTTTCCCCCAGGTATAAGGAGGGTCCATGTTGACCTCAAAACAAATGATAAGTCTCAGGCTTCAAGTCAGTCACTCAAATGTTTCCTAACAATAAAAAGGCAAGCTCTATCCTCCAGCTGCTTACAGTCTAGTGGAGACAGATGAGTGATATTAACAATTGCACACATCTGGGCAAGCACACACGCAAAGACTCATAGGAACAGCGAGATATCCAGCCCTAGCTGGAGAGAAGAGTGGAGCTTGGGGCAGGGGATCAGGAAAAATTTTCTGAAAAATGTTAAGCCTAAATCAAGTCTGGAAAAATATGTAGGCATAGTCAGGTAAAACAGGAATAGGAGGGTGAATCAGACAAAGGAATAAATGTGAGCAAGAAAAAGAACAGTGTATAAACTAGAAAATACTGGTAAGTTACAGAAATGTATGATTTGGGTTGGATTAATAGTTGAAGCAGCTAGATAGGCAAGAAGAGCCCCAGCTGATGTGGCTCAGTTGGATGGAGCGTCATCCCATAGACCAAAGGGTTGCAGGTTTGATCCACAGTCAGGGCACATGCCTAGGTTGCAGTTTCAGTCCCCATTCCTAGGTGCATATGAGGGGAAACATCAACATTTCTCTCTCACATCGATGTTTCTTTTTTTCTCTCTCTCTCCTTCCTTTCCCATCTCTCTAAAATCAACAAACACGTCTTCAGGTAAGGATTATAAATAAATAAATAAGGAAGTTAGTTAGTTACTTAGTAAGTAAAAAAATTGATAGGCAAGAAAAGACTGGTGTATCATTAACCAAGAGCTTAAGGATCAGATTTGCATTTTTAAAAGATTATCTTCCATTATTATGGAAGGCAGCTTTGAACAAGGCCAAGAATGGATGGGGAAGACCACATTTGAGGCCACTGCAATCACCCAAATAACAAAAAATAAAGATCTGAAGTAGAGTAGCTGTAAATGTGAGGACCTGAGATATATTGATGAGGCAGAGTTGATTTTAAAAAAACCAAAAACTATTTATAGCTTGGAACAATGGGTAAGGGTTGAAAATTGGCACTGACACCAAAACTTGTTACCTTATTTTCATAGTATCATACCGAGAACTATATAAATATGTCATTTTATTTCTTAACTAGAGTATCCTCTACTTGATAGCTCAGGGAAATCTTTAACTAGTAGGTATTTCCTGCATTCAAAGAAGTCAATGTCTGAGTTTTTAATATTCCCTGGCTTATAAGATTTATCATATGTAGTCAACTTTTTAAATTTACTGAATTATCTAAATGATCTCTTGGCCATCATGCAATAGTAGCTTTGTATAAGTAGGGTAGATCTAAGAAAAAAATGTACTCTTGCATTAAATACTTGAGTATTTGGCTCATGCAAATAAATCACTTCAAATAGCAAAAACAAAGTCCTAGTAATGGTCTAGCGACATGAACAGAAATCATAAAATACAGCCAAAGAATATGAACAGCATCTAGAAACCTTAATTTAAATGGAATTTGATCTGTATGATATGAGAATCAATCAATTAATCTCATTCTCATTAAGGAACTTTTTTGAAAATAGGGATTTTATAATCGAGTAGCATTTATAATCTATGGTATAAACTGCACAGGTAGAAATCTTGAGGTAGCTCACAGTCAACAAATATATTGCATTTATATTATGTGGATTTTGACACCTTATGGTAGGAATCACATGTTTCCTACATGAGAGTAGTACTTTCTATTTCTCACTTGTAGGAGGTTTAATGGCACAAAGTCAAATCATAAAGCAAGTTCAGGCAACTGTATCCTTAGACTACTTCTTACCACAGCATGATTCTTCACATAGCAGGGCTTGCACACAGGCTTGTCATTGACCATCACATATATTTCCCCAGCTAGGATGTTGTCACAGTCAAAGCAGCAGAAGTGTTTCAGATGCCAATTTTGGTTTTCTGCCTGGGTATACTCATTGCTGAATATCAGCTGGAAAGAAGATAAAATAAGTTGGATCATGTATTTTTTTTCTCCATATAGTAAAGCTAGGTTCTTTATATAATGAAGGAATTAGATCCACAAATATATCAACTTACATTCATGTCTGAAAATAACTGAAAGCTTGAACTAAGGTTATTATTTAGTTTAGTCTAAATCAGTCTTTTATGTTTCTGGACACTCTTTCCTTAGTCAACACAATTAACACAGTACTCAGAATGACTGAAATTGAAAGTTTCTTTTCATTTAACTCTTTTGAATATAAATAAAGCAAATGATGTTTGGCTAATCCATGTTGCCTCATCACTAAGAGCTGCCTTAGGGTGGTAAGAGGACCATGTGGGGGTACAACAATGAGCCTGCATGTAGGTGGCCTTAGAGAACATACCTCATCACAGCCAGCACATCTCGGTTTTTCACTGTCACAGTAATGTCTGCCACAGTATAGCTTCCCATTCTTCCAGAAATAAATCATGTCGACCAGGAGCTCGTGGCAGGTACTGCAGACAAAACAAGCTGGGTGCCACAATTTATCATAGCCGGCCCTTTCAGCATAGATGGCTGGGTCACCTTCCTTCATACTCAGTTTGCAGCAGTAGCAGGACTGAAAGAAATCCATCCAAAACAATCTAGTCATCGTAAGACTGGCATTTTTCATCAGTAGCTTTAGTAAAAATTCAGAGAAACAACTTTCAAGAGAAATAATTTCTACTGAAATTAATAGTTTGTCCATACAGACAATAAGGTGTTTGTATTTCTGTGAAACAGAATCTCTTGGCTTTCTGCAGCCCTTTCACACCTCACTGTTGCAGCCTGTGTGTAACAGAGTATTGGTTTTCAAATTCAAGTTTCTTATGGAAAATGGCTAATAGTAATTTTTACCTAAATTTTAAGTGGTCCCTAAAACAGCTTATTAGTACTTTTTGAAAATAATATTTTTACAAAACTAAGTCTTGTGGGTTGATGTGCTAATAGAATTTATGGGAGATGTATTACATTAAGTTTAGTTCTCATTTTTTGCTCACTGGTGTCACAACTTTCTTTAACCCATTAAAAAAAGACTTCAATTTCCCTCTCTAGGAGAGATTTTAAAAAATATGATTGAACATATATCTACATAAATTTAAGTTTGAATTTTAGGTATAATGTCATAAGCAAAACTGAATTAGCCTAACCATATATTATTCTTATTTATGGGAAGAGGTAAACAACACCTAAATGATATTTAGAAACAGATTATAGATTAGTATGCTGTATTCTAGAATGACACCAATGCTAACTACTATGTTTAATTAAACCTCACAATTAGCCTGGCTGGCGTAGCTCAGTGGATTGAGCGCGGGCTGCGAACCTAAGTGTCACAGGTTCGATTCCCAGCCAGGGTACATTCCTGGGTTGCAGGCCGTAATCTCCAGCAACCACACATTGATGTTTCTCTCTCTCTCTCTATCTCCCTCCCTTCTCTCTCTAAAAGTAAATAAATGAAATAAAATAAAACAAAACAAAAAAACAATTATTCTTGTCAACAAGTAATATGAAAACTTGGCTTCAGGAAGATATTTCAAACATGATTCTCTAAAATCAGTATAAACTGAATTTTAATTCTACTTATTTCCCTCACTTACTTCCTTTTGGAAACAGAGAAATGGCCTTCAGAAAGGTTCAAAGAAAGAGAAAGTATACATAAAATACACCAACTGGGCCAACGGTGTGACCACTGTACTCACATACTGAGATCTTTTGTGTTCAGCTGATTTGTCCTCCATGGTGCCCACCGCTGCCGTGGTGCTTCTGTCTCCACCAGGGATGTACATTCTGTTGGAGGCTTGAGCATCCATCTCATGGGGAAGTTTGACATCTCCTACACCCAGAGCCTCACTCTTGTATTTCTTTACAAACTGCTCCATCTCCTTCACTTCTTTGGGAGACAACTCATGGCACTTTGAAGGGTCCTGGTCGTGGGCAGGGAGCTGTTTGGCCAGCTGCTTCTTCCGGTACTGTGCCCCCTCTGAACCTGCCACTGGCTGCTTCTCCTTGGGCAGCATCTGCATGTACTGCCTGGCCTGAACCACAAGGAAACCAGTGTTAACTGAGAGATGCCTTGTCCATCAGAAAGGCAATACTATCTTACAGCACACATCAGAAGCAAGTGACTTAACAAAGAAGTTGGCTTTATCTATTACCAACAAATTATCTTCATCATGTAAACATCCCAAGATATTAACATATTAAAAAATGGTACAACAAATAGATTTAGTTCAATAACAATAAACATATTTCTCCATGAAATTAATGATTTTCTCTTCAATTTATGAAAAGAATCAGGTTACTAATGTTTACTTGTGCTAAATATACAACGTACAACTGTAGGAGAACACACATAGGTAGCATGTTTAGAATGGCCTATGGATGAACAGTATTTTCATTATTAAAAAAAAATCACAAGATTCACTCTGATGATTTAACTGACCTTCTTAAAAGATTTCCACATGCCTCATCTAGTTAAAGCAAGAGTGTCACACACTAAGTAGTCCTTTTTTTTAGCCTTACACAGTAAAATAAGTATAGTGTTGAACATGGAGTTCTAAATAATGACAGAAATTTTAACATCTAGATATTATCATCTTAAGATAAATTCTCACGTGTAAGCTAGAAGAGTTACTAGATTTGTAGAAAACATCTGTTTTACATCTAATATTAAGAATTTTAGGCCATTGCCTCAAAAGGTTAATACATTTGATAGAAAAATTCTATGAGGTATCTAATCTCACTTTCAAGATAACTGTAATAGAAGTTGAAAGTCAAAGTAATATAAATCCCAGAAAAATAATTGACTTGAGGTTGATTAGGTAACTAAAGGAACTGCCCTAAAGAAGGAATTCAGTAACTTTGATAAAGGGGCTCCTCTCCCACTTATTATTTACCAATGCCTGATTCTGGACAGGGGGAGCCCATTCATAGGTAACTGTATTGATGGAGACATTCTTCTTGGCAGCAACTGGATTGGTCAATATCATAACATTGCGTTTATACATGGGAATTCCATCTGATTTTAGCTTTGCAATCAGGGTGGTATACTTGGTGTCTTCAAAAAGTTTCCCAACTTTTCGATCCTCTTCATTGCTCAACAAGACATCATGCTCTTCTTGGCCACACTTGCAGTTACGACATATTTTTCTATAATTTGGGGGAAAATAGTAGGTAATGATTAATTATACCTAATCAATAATAATTATGTGCATACATTTATAATTAATGAAATACTTTTTTAAAAGATTTTATTTATTTACTTTTAGAGAGAGGCGGGGGGGGAGAAAGAGAGGGAGAAGAAACAGCAATGTACAATAGATACATCGATCGGTTGACTTTTGCACACTCTCAACTGAGGACCTAACCCACAACCCGAGCGTGTGCCCTGACTGGGAATCAAACTGGCAACCTCTTGGTTCACAAGCCAGTGCTCAATCCATGAGTCACACCAGCCAAAGCATCATAAAATACTTTTATATATATTCCATTTAATAGTATGAAAAGGAAAATCTTCTTTGTGATGAGGGCAATACTAAGTAACTATCCATAAATTTAAGTAAGGAAACATAAAAATGTACCTTCACTTTATGAGACTTTGAAAAAGTTAGGTTTTGATTTAAAAATGCATGCTCAAGGAGGCATTTTGGGAGTAACCTCATCTGGTATTCTTTATTCTCTCAAGTAAACAACCAATCAACAACCAATCTAGCAAAATACCTATCCCTGCCAAAAGGTTTCATACATATTTTTTATTCAAAATTTTCTAGCCATTATTCAAGTTTTTTTTTTTTAAGTGAGAGATAGGGAGGTTGATACAACTTTTGTTGTCAAGGACTATAATTTTAGATTTAGGTTTACCTTTTCTGCTCCCTTTCCAATTTCCTTTCCTCTCCTTTCTCATTTTCCATTTTCCCATTCTTTTCCTTTTTCTTCTTTCTTCTTTTATTTCTTCAAACACTTAGTGATTACCTAAATGAAAGTTTCTGCTCTTCCTATAGTTGAAGTACATCACTAGCTCCCCCTCCAGTCTTGTCTAGCATATAATCACTCATTCATTCATGTAACATATATGAGTGTCCATGTGCCAAGCAATGCACTTGATAGTAGGACAGAATGGTGACAAAAATAGGCCTAGTCTCTGACATTCTAAAAATTACCACCTGATGGGGAGGCAGATATTAAACAAATACACACATACACACATTTACACATTCATATACACCCTATCATTTCTTTTATGATAGAAAAGTACAGGACACATTGAGAGGGTATAATTGAGATGACACCTTAGAAATGACAAGGAAAGAACCTAAGAACATTATTCCATAAGAAAGTGGCATTTCAGTTGAGATTTGAAGGATGCGGAAAATAATAGGTATGAATAGGGTATGTGTGTGTGTATTTGGGAAGGGGGGAAGAAAAAGAGGTGCTTCTAAACATTCTGGGTAGAAAGAGTATTTGTGGTGGTCCTAAAATAGGAGAGATTGTTCCTTCAGTTTTTGTGATCAAAGAAGGCTGGTATGGCTGTAGTGAAGTAAGGAATGGGGCAGTGACAAGGACGGGAAGTAGACATGAGATTATATAGGGACTTGTAGAACACTTTATGGAATATGGTCATCATTATAAGAGGAATCTAGATGCACTATAGGCTTTTAGTTAATGAGTTTACATGATCAGATCTACCATTTTCCAAAAAATTGTAATACCCACCATGTGGAGAGAAGACGAGGGATATAATTGGAAGTAGGGAAACCAATGAACATGTCAATGGTGCATCCAGTTTGCAGTAGCATGATTCTAAGTAACAGGGATTCTACTACTACTTTAGAAGTATACTGAATTTGCAGTGGTCTAGGTAAGATGTATTAGAGCTTGGACTAGAGTATTTGACAATGGAGTGTAAATAAAGGAACAAATTTAAGATCTCCTTAAATGTAAAACTGACTAAACTTTGTGGTTGATTTGGATGTGGTGATGGCGAAGGGAAGGCCCAGTATGTCAAAAAATGATGAGGTCATAAAATGAACCAGGTTTCTGAAATGAGTGTTGGAAGAAGAAATGTAATTTATTAGGAGAGTAAATGGAAAAGAACAGATGTGAGGTATGGGGGGGTGCTGGTAATGAAAGGTCTCCAAAACTGAACTATTGATAAGTTTGCAATGCCCAAATGGAAAATAATACATCTGAAGTATGGGCAAGGAAGAGGGTAATGAAAGTGTCCACAACTGATCTATTGGTAAGTTTCAAATGCCCAAATGCAAAAGAACAGATCTGAGATTTGAGAGGAAACGGCTGATGAAAGGACCCTGAAACTGAATTATTATTAATTTTAAAATGTCTATGAGAAAGGATAAAGATCTCAAGTAGATTGTAGGATATATAGATCTAGTGTTAAAAACTGCAGCCTGATACTCAAGAGCCAGGGAATGATACATATGCATTATGAGTTGAGCAGATCACATTCACTTCCCAAGGGAAGAGTGGAAGGAAAAGGTGAGGACTCAGGAAGAAGTCTGGCACAAGAGCAAAAGGCAACAAAGGAAACTGGAAGTAGAAAGGCTGTGGTGTTGAAAACAAACCAAAAATCAAGGCAACAACAGCATATAAAGTAGAAGAGGAATCTGAGAGTTTTAAAAACCATTCTAATGTACCTACAGTGTCAGGAAGATATTAAAAATATAGATTAACATTAGATGTTAAGTATGCATGTTAAAATATGCAGATAACTAAAGAGAGAAATAATTTATATAGTTTCTAAACAGAGAAAATGGAATGAATATATAAAATGCAATTAGTCAAACAGAAAGCAATAATTGGCTGTGGGAGTGGGGGAGTGCTAGGGTAGGGGTGCGAGATGGGGAAAAAAGTGAGACAACTTAACTGAAAAATAATAATTTTTTAAAATTTAATTAATTTATTTTTTAGAGAGGGAAGGGAGGGAGAAAGAGAGAGAGAGAGAAACATCAATGTGCAGTTGCTGAGGGCTGTGGCCTGCAACCCAGGCATGTGCCCTGACTGGGAATCGAACCTGCAATGCTTTGGTTCGCAGCCCGCACTCAATCCACTGAGCTATGCCAGCCAGGGCTGAACAGTAATAAATTTAAAAAATAAAAATAAAAAGTACCATATGGGAAAAATAAAAATAAAAGTATTCTTTCAATTCCAGTCTATTAATTAGTGTACCTATACTATTTATATTTGATATAATTATTGATATTAAAGATTATCTCTAATTTAAAAAAGAAAAGGCAATAAGGACAAAAAAGAAACAGGAAATTAGAACATGTAGAAAGTAATAATTAAGATGGTTGATATAATCCAAATATATTCAATAGTCACAATAAATGGACCCAATTCTCCAGTTAAAAGCTAATGGCCTTCAACAGATATGCTACTGTAAAAGACACAAAATTTAAGAACACAGAAAGGATAAAAGCATAAAGATGCAAAAAGATAATACAGGTAAATACAAGCAAAAATTAAGTTAGATACCTATGTTAATATCATACTAATTGGACTTCAGTGAGTTTTCCTTTAACAAGTATTGAGTCACTACATAATGACAAAAGTTTAAAAACATCTCTATGATGTAACCATCATGAACTTAATGTAACCTAATAACCTAACTTCAAAATATATAAGTGAAAATAACTATAAGAAACAAATGGACAAATCCATCATTACAGGGAAACTAAGAAAATTAGAAATAAAGGTTTGAATAAGGCAATTAATAAGCTTTATCTAACAGACATATAAAAATGACATATCAAGACTTCTGGCCAAGATGGAGGTGTAGGTAGAAACACTGTGCCTCCTCCCATGGCCAAAATAAGGAGAACAACAATTCAGAAACAAAATAACAACCAGAACTGAAAGAAAACTGAACTGTATGGAAGTTAGACAACCAAGGAGTTAAAAAAGACACATTCATCCAGACCGGTAGGAAGGGCAGAGTCAGGCAGCCAGGCAGAGAGGGGTCACGGCACAAAAAGCTGTGGCACCAGGTGCATAAGGCATCCCAGGCACGCAAGACCGCAGCAGGCGGACCAGGGGCATGCAAGCAGTGGCTGGCAGACCCCAGGCTCGGGGTGGCAACCTGCAGACCCAGTGAGGCAGCGATTGTGAAGCAAGGCACTATGCACAAGGCTGACAGGGCAGTCCCACATTTGCGTGCAGATAAACCAGGTGAAATTGGGGAGCAAGACACCCTCACAACCCAGGGTCCCAGCGCCAGGAACTAGAGCCTTAGGGCACAGATTAAAAACACCTGTGGGGGTTGAGGTGCCAGGAGAGTTCATTGGAGAAACCCACGGGGTACTAGAATGTGCACAAGCCCACCCAAGTGGGAATTAGCACCAGAAAGGCCCAGTTTGCTTGGGGGAAGTGGCATAAGGGACTGAAATCTGGCAGAGAGCAGAGAAAGCACCAGTGTTCCCTCTCAGACCCCGCCCCCACATACAACATCACAACCCAGTGACTGGATTGCCCTGCCCTGGTGAACGCTTAAGGCTTCGCCCCTCATACATAACAGGCACAACAAGACAAAAAAAAAAAAAAGGCCCAAATGGAAGAACAAATCAAAGCGCCACAGCAAACACAACTAAGTGACCAAGAGATATCAACCTATCAGATGCACAGTTGAAAGCACTGGTAATCAGGATGCTCACACAATTGGTTGAATTTGGTCACAAATTAGATGAAAAAATGAAGGTTACAATTAGTGAAATGAAGAAAAATGCACAGGGAATCAATAGTGATGGGAAGAAAACTGGGACTGAAATCAATGGAGTGGACCAAGAGGAAGAAAGAAACAACCAAAACAGAAAAGAATGAAGAAATAAGAATTCAAAAAAATGAGGAGAGGCTTAGGAAGCTCCCAGGCATCTTTAAATGTTCCCACATACGAATCAGAGGGATGTCAGAAGGAGAAGAGGAAGAGCAACAAATTGAAAACTTACTTGAACAAATAATAAAGGAGAACTTCCCCAATCTGGCCAAGGAAATAGATTTCCAGGAACTCTAGGAAGCTCAGAGAGTCCCAAAGAAGTTGGACCCAAGGAGGAACACATCAAGGCACATCATAATTACATTAGCCAAGGTAAAAATGAAGGAGAGAATCCTAGAAGCAGCAAGAGATAAGGAGACAGTTACCTACAAAGGAGTTCCCATAAGACTGTCAGCTGATTTCTCAAAAGAGACCTTGCAGGCAAGAAGGGGCTGGAAAGAAGTATTCCAAGTCATGAAAGGCGAGGACCTGCATCCCAGATTGCTCTATCCAGCAAAGCTCTCATTTAGAATGGAAGGGCAGATAAAGTGCTTCTCAGATAAGGTTAAGTTAAAGGAGTTCATCATCACCAAGCCCTTATTTTATGAAATGTTAAAGGGACTTATCTAAGAAAAAGAAGATAGAAAACATGTATAGTAAAATGATAGCAAACTCACAATTATTAACAACTACACCTAAAACAAAAACAAAAACAAAAACAAAAACAAAGCAAACAGCTAGAACAGGAACAGAACCACAGAAATGGAGATCACATGGAGGGTTAGCAACACGGGAGTAGGAGAGAGGGGGAAAAATACAGAGAATAAGTAGCATAGATGGTAGGTAGAAAATAGGGGGAGGGCAAGAATAGTATGGGAAATGTAGAAGCTAAAGAACTTCTAAGTATGACACTTGGACAGGGTATGTGGATGGGAGAGGGTGTGCAGGGTGGAGGGGAGTAGAGGGGCTCCCATAGAGCGTGTTCCTTTTTAATTTTGTTGATGGTTTCTTTTGCTGTGTAGAATCTTTTTAGTTTGTAGTCCCAATTGTTTATTTTTTCTTTTGTTTTCTTTGTCCTAGGAGACATATCAGCAAAAATATTTCTAAAAGAGATGTCTGACATTTTACTGTCTATGTTTTCTGTTAGAATTTTCATTGTTTTGTGACTTAAGATTTGTCTTTTATCCATTTTGAGTTTATTCTTGTGTTTGGTGTAAGTTGGTGGCCTAAGTTCATTTTGTGTGTGTGTGTGGACCTATCCAATTTTTCTAATATCATTTATTGAAGAGACTTCTTAAACTTTTTTAAAAAATTATTTTATTACAGTTGTCCTTATTTCTTTTTTCCCTTTCATGCCCCCCTCTACCCAGACCACCACTCTAACCCACAGTCAATCCCCTTTCTGTTGTGTATATGCATAAGGCATTTATACGTTTTCTTTGACTAGTCCCTTCCCCTTCCTTTCACCATTCCCACCCTACCATATCTCTTCCTAAAGCTATCAAACTGTTCCATATTTACCTGCCTCTAGTTTTATTTTTCTCATTAGTTTATTTTGTTCAGTAGATTCCAGTTATAAGTGAGGTCATGTGGTATTTGCATTTCACCAACTACCTTATTTCACTTAGCATAGTAGTCTCCAGTTCTATCCATGCTATTGCAAAAGATAGGACTTCTTTCTCTCTGCTGCATAGTATTCCATTGTATAAATGTACCACAGTTTTTTTAGTCCACTCATCTACTAATGGGCACTTGGGCTATATCCAACACTTAGCTACTATAAATAGTACTGTTATGAGCATAGGGGTGCATATATCCTTTTGAATTGGTGTTTCAGGATTCTTAGGATATACTCCCAGCAATGGAATCATTGGGTCAAAGGCAGTTCCATTTTTAATTTTTTGAGGCAATTCCATACTGTTTTCCACAGTGGCTGCAGATGTCTGCATTCCCACCAACAGTGCACAAAGGTTCCCTTTCTCTACATCCTCACCAGCACTTATTTTATTAATGATAGCCATTCTGACAGGTGTGAGGTGATAACTCATAGTTTCAGTTTGCATCTCTCTGAAGGCTAGTGATGTTGAGTATATTTTCCTATGTCTATGGGCCATCTGAACGTCCTTCTTAGAGAAGTGTCTATTCAGGTCCTTTGACCATTTTTTAAATTGGACTGTTTGTTTTCCCTGTGTTGTGTTAGTTCTTTATATAGTTTGGAGATTAAACCCTTGTCTGATGTATCATTGGCAAATATGTTCTCCCAGTGGGCTCCCTTTTAATTTTGATGATGGCTTCTTTAGCTGTGAAGAAACTTTAATTTGATGCAGTTCCACTTGCTTATTTTTTTCCTTTATTTCCCTTACCCTAGGAGATATAGTGGCAAATAAATTCCTATGTGGGATATCTGAAATGTTACTGCCTGTGTTTCATCGGGCTTTTATGGTATCACAATTAATTAATTAATTATTATTATTTTTAAAGATTTTATTTATTTACTCTTAGAGGGGAAGGGAAGGAGAAAGAGAGAGGGAGAAACATCGATGTGTGGTTGCCTCTCACAACCCAGGCCCACAACCCAGGCATGTGCCCTGACTGGGAATCAAACCAGCAACCCTTTGATTTGCAGACCCATGTGCAATCCACTGAACCACACCAGCCAGGGCTCACAATTTATTTTTAAGTCCTTTATCCAGTTTGAGCTTATTCTGGTATATGGTATAAGTTGGTGGTCTAGTTTTTGTTTTTTTTCCTTGCGTGTACTGGTCCAGTTCTCCAAACACTATTTATTGAAGAGGCTATTTTCACTCCATTGTATGCCTATGTCCCCTTTGTCAAATATTAATTGACCGTAGAGGACATGGGTTTATTTCTGGGCTCTCTTCTCTGTTCTATTGATCTATAGTCTGTTCTTATGCCAGTACCAGATTGTCTTGATTACAGTGGCCTTGTAGTTTAGTTTGATATCAAGTATTGTGATACATCCACCTTTGTTCTTCTTTCTCAAGTTTTTTAAGGCTATTTGGGGTCTTTTTTGGTTCCATCTGAATTTTTGGAATATTTGTCCTACATCTGTGAAATATGCCTTTGGTATTTTAATAGAACTTGTGTTGAATCTATAGATCACTTTGGGTAGTATGCATATTTTAATGGTGTTAATTCTTCCAATCCATGAATACAGTAAATGCTTCCTTATTTGCCATCTTCCACAATTTTCTTCAGTGTTCTATAGTTTTCTGATTTTTTCACATCCATGGTTAGATTTATTGCTAGGTACTTTATTTTTCTTGTTGCTATAGTAAATGGAATTCTTTTCTTAGTTTTTCTTTCTGATACTTCATTGTCGGTATATAAGAATGTCATCAATTTCTGAATATGGACTTTGGATCCCACTACTTTGATGAATTCACTTATTGGGTCAAGTAGTTTTTTGGTTGAGACTATAGGATTTTCTATGTACAATATCATGACATCTTTGAATAATGTGCTTTATTTCCTCCTTTCCAATTGGATGCATTTTATTTTTTTCCTGTTTGATCACTATGGCTAGAACTTCCAGTACTATGTTGAATAAGAGTGGTGAAAGTGGGCACGCTTGTCTTATTCCTGATCATAAGGGAAATGCTTTTAGTTTTTACCCATTAAGTATATCGTTGGTTGTAGGTTTCTCATATATGGCCTTTATTGTTCAGGTATGCTCCCTCTATTCCCACTTTGTTGAGTGTTTTTATCATAAATGGGTGCTGAATTTTACAAATGCTTTTTCAACATCTAAGATATGATCATGTGATTTCTGTCTTTGAAATTGTTTATGTGACGTATCACATTTATTAATTTGCAAATGTTATATCATCCTTACATCTCAGGGATAGAGCCCATTTGATTTCGGCGTATTGTTGGATACAGTCTGGATACAGACTGCCAATATTTTGTTGAGGGTTTTAGCATCTCTATTAATCAGCGATATTGGCCTGTAATTTTCTTTCTTTCTTGTGTCTTTACCTGGTTTTGGAATTGGGGTAATACTGGCTTTGTAAACAGAGTTTAAGAGTCTTCTCTCTTCTTGAATTCTTTGGAATAGTTTGAGGATAGGTGTTACTTCTTTTTGAATGTTTGGTAAAATCTGCCTGTGAAGCTATCTGGTCCAGGGCCTTTGTGCACTGGGAGGGTTTGGATTACTGTTTCAATTTTTCTGGTTGCTACCCGTCTGTTCAGGCTTTCTGTTTCCTCTTGATTCAGTTTTGCAAGATTGTGTGTTTCTAGAAATTTGTCCATTTAGACTAGGTTGATCAGTGTTTGGCATATAGTTGTTCATGGTAATTTCTGACAATCCTTCATATTTCTGTGGTATCAATTGTAATCTCTTTTGTTTCTGATTTTTATTTGGATCCTCTCCCTATTTTTCTTGATGAGTCTGGTTAAAGGCTGGTCAATTTGGTTTTTCTTTTCAAAGAACCAGTTCCTGGCTTCATTGATTCGTTGGATTGTTTTTCAGTCTCTATGTCATTTAATTCTGCTCTGATCTTTTTCCTTTCTTTCCTTTCTTCTACTTCCTCTGGGATTTGTTTGTTGTTGCTCCTGTAGTTTTTTCAGATGTTTTTTTCAGATGTAAATCTTAAATCTTTATTTAAGATTTTTCTTTTTTCTTTTTTAATATATTTTATTGATTATGCTATTACAGTTGTCCCATCCCCGCCTTTATTCCCCCCTGCCCTGCACACCCACTCCCACCCACATTCCTCCTCTTTAGTTCATGTCCATGGGTCATACATATAAGATCTTTGGCTTCTACATTTCCTATGCTATTCTTAACTTCCCCCTGTCTATTTTCTACCCACAATTTATGCTACTTATTCTCTGAACCTTTTGCCCCTCTCTCCCTCCGACTGCCCTGCTGATAACCCTCCATGTGATCTCCATTTCTGTGGTTCTGTTTCTGTTCTAGTTGTTTGCTTAGTTTCCTTTTGTTTTTGTTTTAGGTGTAGTTGTTAATAATTGTGAGTTTGCTGTCATTTTACTGTTCATATTTTTTATCTTCTTTTTCTTAGATAAATCCCTTTAACATTTTATATAATAAGGGCTTGGTGATGATGACCTCCTTTAACTTAACCTTATCTGAGAAGCACTTTATCTGCCTTTCCATTCTAAATGAAAGCTTTGCTGGATAGAGCAATCTGGGATGCAGGTCCTTGCCTTTCATGACTTGGAATACTTCTTTCCAGCCCCTTCTTGCCTGCAAGGTCTCTTTTGAGAAATCAGCTGAGAGTCTGATGGGAACTCCTTTGTAGGTAACTGTCTTCTTTTCTCTTGCTGCTTTTAAGATTCTCTCCTTATCTTTAATCTTGGGTAATGTAATTATGATGTGCCCTGGTGTGTGCTTCTTTGGGTCCAAGTTCTTGGGACTCTCTGAGCTTCCTGGAGTTCCCAGAAGTCTATTTCCTTGGCCAGACTGGGGAAGTTCTCTTTCATCATTTGTTCAAATAAGTTTTCAATTTGTTGCTCTTCCTCTTCTCCTTCTGACATCCCTCTGATTCAGATGTGGGAACATTCAAGTTGTCCTGGAGGTTCCTAAGTCTCTCATTTTTTTGAATTATTGTTTCTTCATTATTTTCTGGTTGAATGTTTCTTTATTCCTTCTGGTCCACACCATTAATTTGACTCCCCATTTCCTTCCCATCACTATTGGTTCCCTGTACATTTTCCTTCATTTCACTTATTGTAGCCTTCATTTTTTCATCTAATTTGCGACCAGATTCAACCAATTGTGTGAGCATCCCAATTACCAGTGCTTTCAACTGTGCATCAGATAGGTTGGCTGTCTCTTTGTTGCTTAGTTGTATTTGTTCTGGAGCTTTGATTCGTTCATTTGTGCCATTTTTTTGTTTTGACGTGCCTGTTATGTAGTGAGGGGCGGAGCCTTAGGTATTCGCCAGGGCGGGGCAACCCACGTGGCTGAGTTGTGATGCTATATGTGGGGGAGGGGTCTAAGAGGGAACAATGGTGCTTCCTCCATTCTCTGCCGGATTTCAGTCACTTCCCCCACTTCCCACAAGCAAACTGGGCCCTTCTGGTGCTGATTCCTGGGTTGGTAGGCTTGTGCACATTTTAGGACTCCGTGGGTCTCTCCAATGAACTCTCCTGTGAGGCTGGGAGTTTCTCTTGTGGCTTCCTCAACCCCCACCAGTGTTTTCAATCAGAGACTTTGAGGCTTTACTTCCTGAGCTGGAACCCTGGGTTTTGTGGTCTGTCTCACTGCCCAGTTGTTCCTCCCAGTTTATCTGCCTGCGAATGTGGGACCGCCCAGTCTGCCAGCCACCACCTCACTGGGTCCACCAGCTGCTGCCTTGCCTGCCCTGGTCCTCCAGCCGCTACCTTGCCGTGAGCCCTCTCCACCCAGCCGCCCAAGTCCACCCCTCTTACTGGTCTGGATGAATGTGTCTTCTTTTAACTCCTTGGTTGTCGAACTTCCAAAGTTTGATTTTCTGTCAGTTCTGGTTTTTTGTTTTTAAATTGTTGTTGTCCTTCTTTTGGTTGTGTGAGGAGGCACAGTGTGTCTACTTACACTTCCTTCTTGGTTGGAAGATTTTTCTGTTTTCTTTAGGTCAGGCTATATTGCTATGAACTTCCCTCTCAGGACTGCTTTTACTGTGTCCCATGAGTTTTGGGTTGTTGTGTGTTCATTTTCTTTTATTTCCATATACTGTTTGACTTCTTTCCTGATTTCATTGTTATTCCAATTCATTATTTAAAAACTTGTTTTTCAGTATCCATGTATTTGAATGTTTTTGAGTTTTTTCTTGAGGTTGGTTTTAGTTTCAACCAGTTGTGATCCAAGAAGATGAATGATGATTTCAATTTTCTTGAGTTTGTTAAGGCTTGTTTTGTGTCGTACTATGTAGTGTATCTTTGAAAATGATCCATATGCATTTGTTTCATCTTGTTTGGGATCCTGTATGCTTCCTGAACTTGCATAACTTCTTCCCTCTCCAAGTTGGGGACATTTCCTGTCATTATGTTTTCAAACTGGTTTTCTAACCCTTAGTCCTTTTCTTCTCTTTCTGATATTCCTATGATGTGTATGTTGTTATGTTTCATGTTATCCTGAAGCTCCCTTAAACTATCTTTGTTCTTCTTGATTGTTTTTCATTTTGTTGTTCTAACTGGGTGTTTTTTTCCCTATCTTGTCTTTTAGCTCACTGATTTGGCCTTCTTCTTCATCTAGCCTGCTTTTAATTCCTTCTAGTGTATTCTTCATTTCCAATATTGTATTCTTCATTTCCCCCTAGTTCTTATTCATAGTTCCTATATCTTTTTTTAAGCTGTTGTAGCTCCTATAAAGTTCCTTGTAGTTCTCACTGAGTTTCTTCGGCATCCTTGTAACCATTATTTTGAACTCTATATCTGATGCACTGCTTGCCTCAAATTCATTTAACTCTTTTTCAGGGGACTCCAACTTTCCTTTTGATTGAGGGTTGTTTCTTTGTCCATTTTATGTGACTCTTTTTGTTTCTGTATCTCAGATTGCTGTGCTTGGACTGCCTATCTCCATTCAGTGGCCTTCTGTGGGACTCCCTGGTGCAATCTCTTTGATCTCTTGATTTAGGTGCTCTAGGAGTGCCCTTTATTCCATTTATGTGGCCTTTCTTATTGTACTTGGGCTTTGATTATTGATGGCTCATTCATTGGTGGGTTCTCACCTCTGGCTGGCTGGATGAGAGTCACCACCCCTACCACATCTTGAATGCTGTTGTACAGGTACTGGCAGAACAAATCAAAACTACCCAGAAAACCAAACCCACACCAGCAAAAATGCCCTACTACTACATCAGCAATATCAATAGCAAATGAGCAAAGAATGATACAGGTAGAAAAGGATTAAGAATATTATACGATAGGAAAGAAGAATATGAGATGACTAAAGGAGAGAAAAAATGATTTGAGAGGGAAGAGGGAGAAGAAATAAGAGTAGGACTAGAAAGAAGGCAAGGAAAGGAAGAAAATAGAATTTAAAACATAAATAAAAAGGGCAAGGGCAATGGTAAAATGGAGTAAGAAAAAGGAAGAGTATGATATCTGGTTTGAAATAAAATCTAAAAAATAGTGAACCAATAGGAACAAAACTGAAGAAAAACCACAACAGAGTCAATAACAATGACAGATGAGCTAAGATGAATAAAGGTGGAGAGTAAGAATATTATAAGAGAAGAGAGAATATGAGAGAGATGTCTACAGTAAAGACAAATGATTTTGAGAGGACATAGGGAGGAGAACTAATAAGAGTAAGGAATGGAAACCAGGCTAATAGAGGGAAAAAATAAAATTCCAAACTCAAATAAACAAGGGCAAGAGGAAAGCAAAATGTAGTAACACATGGGGAGACTAACCTATGAGATTTGAAATAAAATAAATAGTGAACAAATAGGAATAAAATTGAAAACAGCAATAAATGCAATATCTATGCCAAACAATGATTAATAAAGGTGGAAAAAAAACAAGAATATTATAAGAAATGAAAAAGAATGTGAGCTAACTAAAGGAAAGAAAAATGATTTTGAGAGGATAGAGGAAGAAAAAGTAGTAGGAGTAAGGAGTACGAACAAGGCATAGAAAGGGGAAAAATAAAATTTAAAATGAAAATAAGAAGGGGCAAGAAGAAGGCAAAATGGAGTACAATGTGATATTTGAAATAAAAATAAAATGCAAAAATATAAATACAAAGAATAAAAAATAAAAGACCAAAAACAGTGAGCTAATTAGTTGTAATACAATGGAAGGAAAAGAAGAAATGTTAAAAGGCTATATAAGAGAAAAAAAAAAACAAAATTCTGAAGATGAACAAGGTGGAATTCATCTCAGCACAGTTTGGTGTTTGCTCTCTGTTGTCTCTTGCTCGATCTGGCTCTGGCTTATCAGCTCACGGTCCAGGGGTGTGTCATCCAATTTCAAGCAGCACCATATGTGTCACCTTCACCTGCCTCTAGAGGGGGCTTCTATTGTGATCAGGAGGTAGAGTCCCTGGGTCTCCCATGGGAGGCACTGTTTAGTCTTCTGGGAAAATTGTGGGTGTGTCCCCCTGCCCCTGTGCCACCTGTCTTGGTTGTCCCAGCTTATTTCCAATAATGTATAGTTTCTGATGAACTAGCTGTCTGTTTCAAGGGAGGGCCAATCTGTGTAAGAGGGTCAGCTCTTTCCTGCCTGGTGCTGATGGCAGATCTGTGTGAGAGCCAAGGCTGGGCAGGACCCTGATTCCCCCTTGCAGAACCAATTCCTGATCTCCCTACCCTGCTGGCCTCAATGGAATATGGTCCTGGGAGCCAGTCAATTTTGTCTCTCTGAGAGAGGTGCACAATTGGCCCTTTTGGAGTTTCTCTTCCTGTCTTCTTCCTATACAGGGTTCTTGAGCCTGTCCTGCCTGTTTTGCAGAGCTTCTCTGTTAGATGCAGTGCTTGCAATACTGCAGAAGATGGGAGGTAGATATGTCCTTTCCTTCCCAGAGATTTGAACTCTAAGGGGGAAGAGGGCTCTGCCTGGCTATAAATAATTTCAAGTGCTCAACTCTTGCCTACCCAGTTCCCAGACCACTGCCCTCACAGCAAACACAGTCCTGAATACTACACTGTGTACAGCCCCCAGCCTGCCAGCCATGTCAGGACGAGGCCCAGAAATCCCTTTGCTGTATAAATTTCTGATGTCTCTGCCCAGCTATATTCAGTGAAAGCAAACCATGCTTTCAACCTTGTCCACTGTTGGCAGGGCAGCTACTCACAAGGTCCCAGCCCAGCATGCTTCAGCTCCCCCTTTAAAAAGTCTCTCCATGGCATAACTACTGCAGTATCAAGTCATGGTTCAGTTTTCCACACACACCACCTCTCCAAAAAGCCAAAAGTATTTCGTGGTCATAGATGACTGCAGCCTGCCTCTGCCCAACCCAGGTGTGGCCCCTGATCCACATGGGGGATAGAATCCCTTTTTCTCTCTGGCACTCTCCCAGTTGGTATTTCGTGCTGCAGGTATGGGCATACTGCTCACTTTGTGTGTGTAGCCTGGATCTCCCCAACTTCATATACCCTCCCAAGTCACTCCAAGCCTGGGTCTGGGAGTTCCCTACCTGGGAGAGGAGGGAGCCACAATGCTGCAATTACTGACAAGTCTCTCCATGGCTGCAAGCACCATTCACGCCTATAAAATCTCCTTACTGCCCATTGTAAGGCATCTTCTGTAATCCTTGGCTTCCAAACTTCATATCAGCTAAGATTCCATTGGTTGTTCAGGTTATTTGTCAGAAGACCAGCCAAGAATCTGAGTTGGGGGCAAGTGGACTCAGCTTCCACCAACTTGGCCGACATCTCCTCTGAAGAGACTGTTTTTTACTCCATTGCATGTTCGTGTGTCCTTTGTCAAATATTACTTGACAATAAAGGCATGGGTTTATTTCTGGGCTCTCTGTTCTGTTCCATTGACCTATATGCCTGTTCTTATGCCAGTACCATACTGTTTTCATTACAGTTGCCTTGTAGTATAGTTTAGTACCAGGGCTTGTGATACATCCAACTTTGTTCTTCTTTCTCAAGATTGATAAGCTATTTGGAGTTTTTTTTGGCTCCATGTAAATTTTTGGAATATCTGTTCCAGATCTGTAAAATACACAATTGGTATTTTAATAGAAAGTGTGCTGAATTTATAGATTACTTTGGGTATTAAGTATATTTTAATGATGTTAATTCTTCCAGTCTGTGAACATAATATATGCTTCCACTTATTTGTATTGCCCGCAATTTCTTTCTCCGGTGTCCTATAGTTTTTCAAGTACAGGTCTTTTACTTCCTTGGTTAAATTTATTACTGGAGTATCTTATTATTTTTATTGATGTTGTGATAGTAAATGGGTTTTTTCTTAGTTTCTCTTACAGTTCATTGTTGGGGTATAAGAATGCCTTTGATTTCTGAATACAGACTTTGAATCCTGGTATGAATTCACTTCTTAGGTCAAGTAGTTTTTTGGTGGAACCTACAGGATTTTCTATGTACACTAACTATCATGTCATCTGCAAATAATGGATGCCTTTTATTTCTTATCTGATTGCTGTGCCTAGAACTTCCGGTACTATATTGATTAAGAGAGGTGAAAGAAAACATCCCTGTCGTGTTCCAGATTTTAAGGGAAGCACTTAATTTTTGCCCTTGAGTATGATGTTGGCTGTGGGTCTGTCATATGCGGCCTTTATTACATTGACATGATTTCCTTTATTCCCTTTGCTAAGGTTTTTATCTTAAATGAGTGCTGGATTATACCAAATGTTTATTCTTTATCTACTGGCATGATCATATGCTTTTTATCCTTCATTTTGTTTATGTAGTATATCAGGTTTGATATGCAGATACTCTGGCTTCTTTTAAGATCATGTAAATCTTTTTACCTTTTACTACTAATCTAGTTTTAAATATTGTTCTAAATCCTTTATAACTGTTTTATATTTGAATCTCCCATATTTAAATTGAGACATTTTATTTTTGGAAATATCTTTTAAAAAGTTTTAAAGTCATTTGGAAGATATCTGATAAACTCATTAAAAGGAAAACCTTACTGAAGAATTGAGGAAGAAAAGGATGCTGTGATCTTGGTATACAAAAGAAGGCATGAGGATGTGTGAGACATTTATCACATATTTAATTTCAGTCTATAGCCCAGATTCCATCCTTAAGAAATGAAGGGACTTTTAAAAAAATGGTTTTATACCAAATAAAAAGAAAAACAGAAAGAGGACGTGTGTGAGCATAGTACTCATGTGCTAGAGGCTATGTTTGTAAGGTTGGTATAGTATCTTTCCTATTAGTCATGGATAATTTTTAATGATGTACATAGACTTAGATAGTTTATGTTTGTTAAATTCACTTGAGTTATTCTAATTTGCTAGCAGTTTTTCAGGAGCATATAAATCAAGTCCCATACTCAAGCACAGGTGCCAAATCTCTAAATCTTATAAACTGTCCCATACAGCAATTCTCCCTAAACTCTTCATGGGATGTTAATAAAAGTTATATGGGAGAAAAAGGAGGGATATTCAGAATTTAGTTTAAAACAGTCTTTCCATGACTTTAGAAGATGCAAAGGAGACTGCATCTTTTAGGCTGGGAAGCTCTAAGGTGCTGGGGGAGGATGATTGTTTATACTAAAAAGTTCAGCATGTTAACACATATATGTACAAACATTAATATGCATGACAAAGCAAAACTGTATACTCGCAATTTACATTATAACTTCAGAGTCCTTGTGCTAAATCCAAGGTAGTAACAAAATTTATCAAAAGCAAGGCCTCAAAAAAATACACAGATTTACATTTTCAAGCTGAAGGCAGTCAAACTACCCCTCATCCTCCCAAAATAGAAATGTTTTTTGTGTCCCTATTTGTAAAAATTATTATTTTTCCAAGGCAAGTAGTAGCAAGTGAAGTGCTTTGACACGCTGCCAGCCTTCACAGTGATTTAAAAGCATGGTCATGGCACTGCTACAAACCATAATTTTAACAGGGTTGGAAGCTGCCCTTTTGTAACAGGGATATACATATATGGACTTAAGCATGGGCCTGTTATAGAATTCAATGCAGGCATTAATCCATTTATGGTATGGAATTTTTAGTTTCAGCCAGCTCTACACCAATCAGAAATTCTTTGAACAGATGTATGCTATATTCAAATAACATTTTTCTCGTAAAATGAAAGTGTTTTATTGGAAGGATTCATCAAAGACAAGACAGAATAATTCTATTATGTACATGATAACTGATCTATGGTTCCAAAATTACTATCCTTTCAATATAAAATAATTGGCTATAAACTTCTTGAAATCTTGGGTTTATGTCTTATATTTCATTAATATTTATTATCTCTAAATACTACTTGAAAGTATGCCCAGAAGGTTGTAGTTCTTATTTAGTAAGTGTTTGGCATCCTCAATCTTCTATTTTCCTCTAGTCTTGTAATCACTAGTGCATTAGAGAAGGGGTAAGCTTATAGTTAAAGGACCCCACTGTCCACAAAGATGTCAATATCACAAAAGTACCACACTTTACAGAAGACACTCTCATGTACTCTGACATTCACTGGTCATAAGAGTGTACGCCTGGGTTCTAGTTTCTGCTCTGCCATGTAGAAAGGTGGTGGTGATGAAGGTTTTGGCAAGCTCTGAGTCCAAATTCCAGCACTGCCATCTCTAAACCATGTCTTTGGTAAGTTATTTAAGTCTTTGATTTCTCACATATAAAATGGGAAAACTACCACTTATCTCAAAGGTAAATCAGGTACATAAAATGTAGTAAGCCAAATTTTAAGATGGTCTTTACTACCTTTACTCCCCGGTGTTCCTTTCATGATTATGTTACTTTATATGGCAAAGGACATTATCCAAGTTCACCTAATCTAATCACACAAGCAAAGAGTTTTCTTTGGCTGACAGCAGAAGAGGAGGTCCGAGAGCTTTGAGGTACAGAAAGGAGTCTAAGAACTGTTGTTCGCTTTGAAGATGGGGGTAGCTCTGTGCAAAGGAATGTGAGTGGCTTCTGAAGGCTGAGAGCCAGCCCCTGGCTGATAGAAAGCAAGAAAACAGGGACCTCAGGCCTATAACCAAAGAAAATCAATTCTACCAACATCAGGAATGAGTCTGGAAGCAGACTTCCCCTAGAGTTTCCAAATAAGATCCCAACCTGGCCAACACCTTGATTTCAGCCTTTTGAGATCCTAAGCAGAAAATCTAGATAAGCCTGCCCAGACTTCTGACCTAAAGCATAAACAGATATTGAGTTAATTAACAGGTATTGTTTTAACCTGCTAAATTTGTAATAATCTGTTTCGCAGCAATAAAAAGCTATTACAAGTGATTGTTGGTGTGCAGCACATAGGAAAGGTTCACAAATTATATTCTTATTAATAACTCATAAGCTCAAATAAGTGATTTTAACTTATTTGGGTTTTAGTTCTTCGATCTGTAAAGTGAGGTGTGGCTAGCTAAGTGATAAATTCCACTCTAAACTTCCTTAAGCTGAGAATTCATTTTTAGCTTTTTGCAACTGTTGCCATACCTGCTGGACCTCCTCCATTCACTCCCCAGATCCATTCAGTACCCTTCATTACCCCATGCTGCACCCCAAGAGGCTGACCTCCAAGGAATGCAGCAGTGGACTACCTTGTCACTGTAACGGAAGGAACCGGCAGGATATCCAAGTGATGAACAGTCAGGTCTGAGTATTTATTTCCTGGCTTCCAACAAGTGTACAAAGTGCCAAGGGGAAAAATAATCCCTTACTTGGGGAGGGGTGTGTGGAAGCAGGGAAAGAGGGTGCTATCAACTGAACTGTGCCCCTCCACCCCAATTCAATTTGTATGGTAAGGCCCTAACCCTCGATGTGACTATAGTTGGATATAGTGTTTTCAGGAGGTAAATAAAGTTATATGAGGTCATAGGGTGGGATCTTAATCGAATGGGACTCGTGGCCTTATAACAAGAGGAAGACAGAGAGATGTCTTTCTTTCCATGTGCTCACACTGAGGAAAGGCCATGTGAGGACATGACAAGAAGGTGGCTGTCGATATACCAAGAAGAGGTTCCTCACCAGAACCCAACCATGCTGGCATCCTGATTTTGGACTTCTAGTATCTAGATATGTAAGAAAATAAATTTCTGTTGTTTAAGCCAACAGAGTCTATTGTACTTTGTTATAGAAGCCTGAGTGGACTAATACTGAGAGCAAGGAGGACTTCTCAGAGGTAGTGCTTCAGCTGAGATGTAAAGAATAGGAAAGACATTTTGTTTCTTGGTGGTTAGATGTAGTGTCTTTCCAGGCATAGGAAACATGCAACAAGGCACAGAAATTTTAGGTAGCAGCATCTACACAAGCTGTTGGAGTACAAGGTGCTTGGAAGGGAAATGAGAAGGGAGGCTGGAAAAGACAGCTGAGGCCAGTCATTGAGGTTTAACAACAAATGCCCAAGACTTTGCTTAAAGGATCAAGTTCAGTGGGATAGCACACAAGATTCTTAAGCTTTTGGGAAGTATATAACAGTATTCACATTCAAAAGACCATTCTTGTGTCTGTGTGGAGGGACAGACCCATAAAAATGGAGAATAATTTAGCTCTGGCTTTCACATTGTGCCTCATGAAGCTCCAAAGTTCCTAATAGTGAAGAGTCACCATAAAGATGAAGGAGATAAGTGGGCAGGGTCCTGGGACCCCCAGGACCACGTTAATTACAGCAGTTCTGTGGCCTTAGGACCTGGAATCTTCGATACACTCAGAACAACCAGTCTAGAATATTTTACTTCAAAGACTATGGAAAATGGCTCATCTGAATGTCAAAGGCACTGCCCACAAAGCCTTCGAGTTGTGGTGGAAAAAGGGGAATCATTAAGAATTCTGAGAAAAATGTGTCTGGACTCCTGCTAGGAAGAAGACAGCATTAGTACCACATGGATGGGCCCAGGCTAGACTGGAGGTCATGCCAAAGCCCTTGTTTTTCATGCCTCTTAATATATTTTCAGACTACACCTAGACATATTTATGATTCTGTGTGGAAAAGTTTTTTAAAAAGTGATTTTCATACCACAGAGATCTCTTGTCTGACATATTTTTTATCTCAAAATATCAGATTATAGTGAACAGCAATAGAAAAATAATATAGAGCAAGCAAAAATCACTATAAACTAACCTTCTGGTTTGAAGAAAAGATGCTGTCAGGAATGAAGTTTTTGGCATCTGTACAGAAGAGCTAAAAAGACTATTTTAAGATTGTAGAAACAGACGCATTGATACTTGAACAGACTGACAACTGTAAGAAGGAGGAGGGCACTGGATGAAAAAAGGTGGAGGGATGAGCCAAAGAATATGTATGCATGACCCATGGACATGGGCAATGATATCGGAACTGCCTGAGGGGGTGCATGGGTGGAGGTGGGCAAAGGGGGAAAAAGTGGGGACAACTGTAATAGCATAAACAATAAAATACTGTAATAATAACTAAAAAAAGATTGTAAAGTAAGAACTATGCCCAGCAGAGGGCAGTGCAGCTCACCAGGAAGGTACTATGAGTACAAGAGACAGGTGCATATATTAGGAGCTAAAATATACTAATCCTTGAAAACTATTTTGTGTCTAGTGCGACTTTACTTTTCTAATACATGTCAGACATATTGCCTAACTGCTATGTCCCTTGAAAAGGTAGCATAGGGATGAGCTATTAAAGTCTTATAATTTAAAAACTACCTGGAAAATTTTAGCTCCCTAAAAAACAGAGAACTGTATCTTCATTTCTAGAAGGGCTGAAGTTTCTGTTGCCTTCACTATTTAAAACAACTGCCTTCATTTCCTAAATAAGTTAGCTTTTAAAAGAGTCTAATATCCCCACTTTATTTTTCTACAGTCTTCTTTAACTTATGCTGTACATAGCCCCAATAGCTGATAAGATTTTTTACTCTAGATAGTTGCCTATAGAAACAGTCAGTACAGAAGTGGTTCGTAAGTAAGATTCATTCTAACAGGCAGCTGCCATCCTAATAATGTATAATTAATTGTATTTATTTTTTCCTTCTAACAATAATGTGCTGATTCTAGCTTTGAACAGCCTTATGAGCTACCATTACTGTCCTGACTGCCACTAATAAACACCATCTATGTTCTTCATTAGAACAGGTTTTAAATACAATGTTAGGTTCATATGATATATAATATTATTTTTAATAACATGCAAGATCTTTACAGAATTCACATTTTTTATCTACATTTGTCCTTCATATATACACATAATTCTTTTTTTAGAGATTTTATTTATTTATTTTTAAAGAGGGGAAGGGAGGGAGAAAGAGAGGGAGAGAAACACCAATGTGAGGTTACCTCTCATGCGCCCCTACTGGGGACCTGGCCTGCAATCTAGGTGTGCCCTGATTGGGAACTGAACCAGTGACCCTTAGGCTCACAGGCCAGTGCTCAGTTCACTGAGTCACACCAGCCAGGGCCAGACAAAATTCAAATCAAGACATTGGCAATGAATTATTATTTATTATTATTATTATTATAAATTCAAGTACTTCAAAGTTTTTCAGCATTAAATTTACAGCTGAAAATTTTGAAGAGACTCAGATTCAAGTTTCCTGACAATCTGGATCTGAATGTTTAATTCATCATTCATACTTACTGTTTATTGCAAATATTCAGATAAGATATGCAAAGTTACCCATAATTATAAAAAGACTAAAAATTAAATTAATAAACATTCCTGAGATTATCACAAATTTGTCACTCAAAAAAGAGACATACTCAGTATTCTATACTCATAGGAAATCTGTAGGGCAGCCAATAAATCAAATAATTCTAAATATAGTTACTATGGCCCAATTAGCTCAAACTTAATGACAGGAATACAGAATAGCTTTATGTTTTATTTATTTCTCAGAAAAGAATGTAACAGATCTGCAATTTAGCAACCATGCTAAAGAACTTTTAAGAGATTTCCACTCTCTGAGGAAACAGTGCCAAAGAGTAGAAATTCCTAATGTGGTTGTAGTTTTCAAAATATTACCTCCAGAAGTGCAGTTCAAATCCTTCACATTTTTCTTTGCACTTTAAACAGGGGGCTCCAAATCCTTGCTCATGACCTAAGCCCATCTGTTAAGAAGAAAACAATATGGATTTATTATTACATGTTTGAAAATCTAAAAAATTCAATAAATTACACTTCTAATTCCACTTACCACTCCTGTTTACAAAACTTTCAAACAAATCTTTCATGAGTATCACACTGTTTAGTCAATCAATGACTCCCAGGTATGTACATGGCAACTCCATGTACATACATACTTGTATTCTTATTGCTTTTGTTCATAAAAAGAAAAGCATCAAAATAAAACCATATGGAAGACAACAAATATTGTGATTTGTAAAAAGTCATGAATTGTTATCTTTGGGCACTACATGCCCCTGTGTACAATAGGTACAAGGAGCTTAGAAGGTAAGCCTGTCTGCAAATGACATTATTTTGCCGAAAATAATGAATGAGTAAAGATTTTAGGCTTTACACTAAAAATATTATTTTATAGTTTATATTTTTACACTAAAAATATTATTTTATATTTTATAATAAATATAACAATAGCAACAACAAACATATCGGATACCACGGAACTGGGATAAACATTAATCTCATAACCTGATAATTAATGCTTATAGAGTAGATGATATTATTCTCCATTTTAGAGATAAACAACCCTGATTCCTGTGCTTTTATGCCTAGGTAGGGGTGGGGGCATTACTATTGCTTTTATTATGGCAAAACAACTTTTTTCTTTATCACATTAAATAATAATTCTCAGGAAGGTGCTGATACATGACCTGAGGTGGGGAGGAGAACACGAGGGAAAGTCACAAGAAGGCAATGTAAGCTCTTTTTCGCAACTATTGATATCAAAGTAAAAAAGATCAAAAAAAGATTTTGTATAGCGCATTGGCAAAAAATAAGTTATTTTGTGTTTTAAATATCACATCAGTGCCCTGGTTGCTGTGGCGCAGTAGACTGAGCACCGGCCTGTGAACCAAAGGGTTGCTGGTTCAATTCCCATTTGGGGCACATGCCTGGGTTACTAGCCAGGTCTCCAGTAGGTGGTGTGTGAGAGGCAACCACACATTGATGTTTCTCTCCCTCTCCTTCCCTTCCCTTCTGAAAATAAATGAATAAAATTTACTAAAAAACTCACATCAGTCACAACTGAGAAATTCATTATCTGCTACTATCTGGAGTGATACTTCAAGACAGAAAAGTAACGTATTTTTTTTCAATGGCACCCTTTTGTAACCTTACCAAGTTATGTTTGTCAATAAGCATTCAAAAACACCACTAACTTTTTCCTTAAAATATCAGCCTGACCACGCCCTGAAGTTTAATAATTAATAAACAGGAAGACCTTCCTTTTTCTTTTAATTAAAGCAAGTAAACCCTTCCTGTGTGTGTGTGTGTGTGTGTGTGTGTGTGTGTGTGAAGAAAACCACCATGTCCTCTTTCTATAACTAAGGGCATATTCAAAACCAACTGGTCCACTCAGCTGCTTAGGAGAACCCATGTTATTTTAAGTCAGACTATCTGAGGCACGCTTTCTAATGGTGATAAAAATCTGTCCAACATTAACTAAACTTCATTACTTTTGCCATGTCTACATTACCAATTTTTAAAACAATTTTAATTCTCTAAATCATATGTTTAACTTTAACATTAGAATACACTTTTCTTCTTTTGAGGAATCCAATTGTTTCCTTGTCACTGATGATCATAGTTACAGTACAGAAAAAAAAAATGGGCTAAGCAAAAGCCAGGGAGAGATGGCTACTTAAGGTTTTCAGTCTTTCATAATGTACATACTTACAGAGTTTTCTCTGATACCCATAATAAAATGAACAGTATATCTAAAAAGGTATATTCTTCTTCAATCCCTTTCTCCATTAAAGAGAATTAACAATCCTAAATTCACCTGTTGTATGGATCTGCTTCATACTGTGTTTCATGCATCTCCTACTAAACTCCAATCCGAAATGAAAATTAAGATTATATTATTAAGGCTGAATCACACAGCTCAGCTTAAATCAACTGGTTTTAAACTCCTTTATATATAATTCACAGTAAGAAATATATTTTGTCTGGTGACAAAGAAAATACATACATACAAACTTATGTGTGTATTAGTATGTTTAAATTCTGAAACAAAGACGTACTGGCTTAGATAATAACTGGGACTGAGTGTGCTTCTGCCTCTAAATCAAATCACCACCTAAACAAATTTTTGCGTGCTTTTAAATCTGAATCCCCTGATCTGAAAAACATTGGGCTTAATAAAATACTACAAGTATACTGAAACAATATTATTGTGTTTTTCATTTCTGAATGAAACTTGGAAGCTCAGCTAATATCGCTAGAACCTCAAATAACATTTTACACTATGGCCTCAGTGTAGCTCACTGATTTACAAAGTCAGCCTTGGAAAGGAACAAGTTGTTTCTTTCCCATCTGTTTTTTATCTCCCTAAAATGGTTATCAAATTATTTACTAGAATTATTAAAACTGGAAGTATTCCATGAACATCTGCTTTTTATTTTTTAAATTATATTTTATTGATTATGCTATTACAGTTGTCTTGATTTTCCCCCTTTGTCCACTCTCCACCCAGCGCCCCCCACTACCTCAGGCAATCCCCCCACCATTGTTCATGTCCATGGGTTATACGTATAATTTCTTTGGCTACTATTATTTTCTGTACTGTACTTTACATCCTTATGGCTATTCTGTAACTACCTATTTTGTTCTTTTTAATCCCCTCACTGCTTCACCCATTCCCCCTCTTCCTCCTCCCATCTGGCAACCTTCTGGTAACTAACTTCTTTTCTCTTATTGTAAGAGTCTCTCTTTATTTTTAACCTTTGGCCTTTTAATAATGATGTGTCTTGCAGTGGGCCTCTTTGCATCCATCATAATTGAGACTCTCTGCACTTCCTGGAATTACATGTCTATTTCCTTCACCAAATTAGGTAAGTTTTCTTTCACTACATTTTTCAGATAGATTTCCAATTTCTTACTGTTTCGCTTCTCCTTCTGGCACCCGTATGATGTGAATGTTGGATCTCCTGAAGTTGTCCCAGAGGCTGTTTGTACTATTCTCTTTTTTTTTAACTCTTTTTTCTTGTTGTTCTGCATGGTTGTTTTTTGCTTCCTTATGTTCCAAATCATTGATTTGATTCTTGGCTTTATCCATTCTGTTGTTGTTTCCCTGTAAATTGTACTTTATTTCAATTAGTGTATCCTTCCTTTCTGACTGGTCTCTTTTATGCTGCTGAGGTCCTCACTAAGTTCTTGAGCATCATTACAACCAGTGTTTTGAACTCTGCATCTGATAGATTCTTTATCTCCATTTGGTTTAGCTCTTTTTCTGGAGTTTTGGTCTATTCTTTCATTTGGGCCATGTTTCTTTGTCTCCTCATTTTGGCAGCCTCCCTGTGATCATTTATATGTATTAGGTGAACTTGCTTTGACTCCATGTCTTGGTAGTGTGGTCTAATGTAGAAGTGTACCTGCACGGTCCGGTTTCACAGCCTCCCCTATCACCCAAGCTGGGTATTTGAGGTGTGCCCTTTGTGTGGGCTGAGTATACCCTCCTCTTGTAGTTGAGCCTTGGTTGCTGTTGGCATATCAATGGCAGGGATTTACCCAGGCCAGTCAGCTGCAAGGACTGGCTATGACCACTGCCCACTAACCTCTGCCTTCCATGGAGGATCAGCTGTGCAGAGGCAGGGTGGTGGTGCTCCAAGGTGGTCTATAGCTGTGCACTGTGTATGTTAGCTCTAGGGTTTCCTGGGTGATGCAGCCCCAATCTGTGTTTTGTCCAGGGCACCGTGCCTGAGCTATAAATCAATCTTGAGGTGGCTGCTACTAGTGCTAGGCTTGGAGGTTCCCAGGTGAGGCTAAACTGTGACTCTAATCTGGCTGCCACTAAGGTTCACTGAAGACAGCTGTTGCTTATTTGATGGGACTTAGTAGCCAAGACCAGGAGCTTTTCCATTCTTATGGAAAAACAGCTTGGGTGAGCCTGTAAATTGGGTGGGGTCGAGCTTTTAGGGATCTCCAAGGTGGGTCACACAGTGTTACCCAGGTTGATGAAGTCTCAGATATGACACCAGCCTGCTGGCTTTGTCAGGGGGGTTAAGGGGGATGGGTCAGCAAAGGGACAATGGCCTCTGCTCACCCTGATGCCAGACATTTCAGTTTTTCCTTGTATACTACTGGTGCCCTTCAAGCTGCCACCCCAGTGCTGGAGCTCAGAGGGAACAAGTCTGAGTAGGTGAGTCCATGTGTGGGTTATCTAAGAGGAACTGTTTAGGGTTCCAGCAACCTCCTCCATTGACTCAATCCTGCTGGTTTTCACAGCCAGAAATTGTGGGGACTTATCTTCCTGGCACTGGAATCCTGGGCTGGGGGCCCTGATGTGGGTCTGGGACTCCTTGCTTCCAAGATATCCCTCCCAAATTTTTATACACGTGGGTGTGGGGCCAGCTTGATCCACATCTGCACCCCTCATACCAGTCTGGGTGGATGTGGTTTCTTCAATTCTACAGTTGTCAGACTTCCATTCAACTTGATTTCACAGTTTTTAGACTTCCATTCAACTCAATTTCTGATGTTCCTATGCGATGGTTGGTTGTTCAATATTTTAGTTGTAATTTTGATGTGGCTGTGCAAAGAGGCAAGCCGTGTCTGCCCATGTCTCCATCTTGACCAGAAGCCCAACATCTGCTTTTTTAAAGTGCCCGTGCTGGACAGGCCCAGGCACTCTCTTGGTATAAGAGATCAGGAAGCTAAAATACAGACTTGTCACACAGCTAGTCAACAGCAAGCTAACCTAAAACTCAGTGTATGACTCATGTTCCACTGAGCTGCAGTCTTTAGTCTTCCAAAGAGATTCCCTTCCGCTGCTCACTTCTGCTGCAAAGAAAAACACTACAAGTCCCCAAAGCCTCCTGAACACCTCTAAATGTAGAAAACTTTAAGAGAGCTTTATAAAGGTAAGATCTAAATCTGTCAAGAGGTTGAAAAAACTATTTTGAACAAGTATGCTCAAACTGTGATCAAAAGGATGGGGAGCATCCAAGTCAGCAAAGAGGAAAAAGTACATTCAAGGTAAAGAGGACACATATGGGGAGGCCTATGGCATAAGGCGGCACAGGAGGAGCCACAGACATCTTAGAAGACTTACAAGGTGACAGGGTTAACCTTGTAGTAGGCGGATTGGGTTTTTCCTCCCTTTTCTTTTCCCAAGGAAGAAATAAGTCTCAACATTTGGCACCATGTCTTGAGCCACCAGGTCTGACGCAGGAAAAGATATTCCCAGAGACAGGATGGGACTGGTAAAGAGAAAGTATTAGAAAAAAAAGCCAGGCAATGAGGCTGAGTGTGGGAGGACAAGAGGGCCTCTCATCTTTGCTACCCAAACGTCAGAGGGAGGACCGTCAGGGAAACTAGAAGACCTGACTGAGAAAAGCAGTAATTTGAGAAAATGGCTCTACAGCCTGCCCTGGAAAGCTCAGAAAGCACTGCTTCAGCCTTCTTCCACCCCTACTGGCTTGCCTGGAAGGCCAACTTAATCTTCATATTGGCTCCTTCCAGGATGGTTGTTACCACCTTAAAAAAGTATACCTCCCTATGTTTCATCTTCTTCAAATGCTCAGACACACGGAGTGAGGGAATTCTGAAAATATCCCAGAGAGAGAACAAGCAAATGAAAAAGAGTGGAATAAGGTCATGGCAATATAATACGCTCTCCTGCTATTACCCAAACGGAAACAGTTCTAATTAAAAATAAACACCCAAACAAAAAAGACACCTAGTTTTCAAAGCCATTGTTAGCAGCTTAAGTGACTCGACAGAGTTTTAGACTGGCAATGAACTTATTTTCCTTGGGGAGTTTCATTTAGAGAAATTATCATCAGCAGCAGCATCATTATTTTATCCTTAACTGAGCATACTTTTTCCACTGCTTTTAGAGAGAGAGAGGAAAGGAGAAAGAGAAATATCAATGTGAGAGAGAAGCATTAGTTGGTTGCCTCCCACACACACCTAGATAGGGGATTGAATCCACAACCTAGGTATGTGCCCTGGCCAGGAACTGAACCCTTTGGTCATGGACAATGCTCCAACCAAGCCATACTGGCAAGGGCTAGAGAATTACTTTAGAGCTATAAACATATAGTTATAAAACTTAAATCTAATTGATACTCAGCATTGAGGAGCTCTAAGCAATTCCACATTACCGGGTAGGAATTTCTTCCATATCCTTATACTTTTTACCAACCTGTTAAGATAAAAAAGCACAATGCCACTCAAACACGAAAGATATGTGGTTCACAAGCTAGTTAGTGTTTGCTTAGCAGTTTGCATGTTTCAGACTGAATTGTAATCTAGAGCGTTATTGTGTTCTCTAATCCTGTTAAATCCAATTTGTATGCTAAAATTGCACCAGAGTAGACATATCTCTACTAGTGTTAGGCAAATTTTTTCCATATCTGTTCCTGCCTCTATTTAGGCATCCAGGCATCTGCTATTCTCCCCTTCACAAGTCAAACATATATCAGATAAAGGAAAACATACTAATTCTACTCTATCATGTGTTTCAGAGTCAAAGCTTCACCAGGCACAGTTTCTCAAGTCTGATTCCCAGTCCTTATGGGGCAAGGTTTCACAAGAGCTGGGACTCCCTTACTCATCCTGGTCTCAGTTCAAGACCTGAAACCTCATCTGACCCAAGAGCTCAACCAATTTCCCTCACTCCTTCACTTTGTGTTCAGGATTCCCTCAAGCTCAGGCAGGACCCAGCATTCTTCTCACTATACTTCCACCCTTCTCTTTACCTACAACATAAACCACATCCTCCAGTCAGGTTCTTTCTCCTTTCCTCAAGAGCAGTGACTGTTCCACTTGGACACCTAGTTCTTACAGGTTAGTTCTTTCCAGGTGTCTGGACTCGAGAATTCTTGGTGAGGGGTAAGAACAGGGAAGGTATGTGGGCAGGGCTGATTGAGAGGAAGGGGCAACCAGAAGGCTCCTCAGCTAAAGGCAACCTGGCTGATTAGAAAGCAAAATGATCAAGAATTACATGGCAATGTGCCAATTATGTCTCAATTTTAAAAATTACATAGTTATATATACTAGAGAACTAACAAAATACAGAACTGTGAAAATATAGAAGGATCACTGGAGGAGAGGCAGAAAAACTGGGATCTGGTCCCAAGGTGTCACTGCTAAGTTCTGTGATTTCAGAAGTCATTTTTTTCTTCTCTGAGCTTCATGTAGATAATGATAAATCAACTAGATCGATGTAAGGATACCTCTTAATTCTACAATTATGACTACAAGTCACGTTTCAAAGTAACTACAACTTTGTTATTCAACATGGTCATCTGCTTCATGTTTTAAACACTAAATAGAAAATAATTACTCAAGAAAGCAGCTATATTATTGGCTTTTATAAGTCAGAATAGCCTAAACTTAGTTTGGAAACACACAGGAAACAAAACGTTTAAGTTCTGAGGGATAAGACTCAGTTCTGTTGCATTTAATTATTTCAATAGCAATGTGATATGGTACTCCCTGCAGAGTCAACACTCGGTGTATCAAAGCACATTTTCATAAGCACACAAATCCCAAAACTGTCTACCTCATTTCATTTTAGTAACACCTGGCCAGCATCAAAACAAGGATATGAAAAATTCATTTTTCTTCTTCAGTATCCAAGAAAATGGGTCTTTTGGATTCACTATATTAGGAAAAACTACAGTCAGGTTTTGGGAATACCTATCAAAGTCTTTGAAAATATAAAAATGACCATATTTATCCTGAAACACTAGTCATAAAAAAATAAGTTTTTAGATATCCTTAACTCTGGATATTGAACTTATATCCACATAATCTGTGCCTCCAAACATCCTCTTATCCCCTGCTTATTTCAGAATAAGAAATGGGATATAATCAGTATCCCCATATTCATAATTTCAGGCAACAGGATGTGTTGGCAACATTTCAGGTGACCCTTCTGATGCAGAAAAAGGGTATTGCATATCAGACTCTTTAAAGAAAAAGAAAAGGGTAGGGAAACTTTGGTATTTCAAACATGGTCTGAGTTGATTTGGAGACAATTTGGATCTGGCAGATATCATGCAGAATTCAGGGTGAGATCATCTGATCATACTGTTTTTATAACCAAATTTCCCTACGAAGCAAGGAACCAAATGTCATTACTAAACAAGTTTGTTTTACTAGGACTTCTTTAATCATTTAGGAATGAAGCTGATCAAAGTAGAGTATATGGTATATATGCACATATCTCTCTGTATATGTATACCTGTACATATTTATCTACTTATCATGTGTATATATATATACCTACATATAAATATGTATACATATACTCATTATACTCATGAGCACAAATGAATATTCTGGACTATAGAACTATATTTCTAAATAAAAAATCCTATCAGCACATGGCTGTCTTAGAAACCTAGTGAAATCTGTGAAATCCCCTCCCATGAATCAATATATTTTGATATATCTCTGACTCAAGGTTTCAAACTGTTTTAGGTTTTTAGTTCATTCCCTGTTTTCTAATCTCTACTGAGACCTAAGGTGTCAAAAAAGGGAAGTTAACTAGAAAACCAGACTTAAATATAAAAACAGGCACCCTTCAACTTTTTTATAGTTTGACAACTTTCTTAGGTGAGAATAAAAACTATTGTGACTAAAAGCTCCTATTAATCATTCTAATAAAATTGCTCTTTTAATTTGCTTAAAAGAATAAAATTCCCCATCTTTCCCTTACTAAAGTCTGAAATACATAAGAGGAAGAATGGAGGACAAGCCTAGGGCTAGGAGGCCTTCTTGTCCTGTGCAGCCATCCTATAACTATGCTCCCGTGTTGCTGATCTCTTCTCTAAAAATGACACAATTTGTTACCTCATCTCCACTCCAGGACCACTGAACTCCTACGTGCTCCCTTTGTATAAAGTCATATTGTTGCTCCCAGAATATTTTAATACTACCTAAAGATGTTCATAACCATCCCCTTGTTAGCTATTTTAACCAGTTCAGTGAATTTCACATGTCTTAGCATGGCAGTTAAGGGTCTTTTCAACCTGGCACCACCCTCGCTCCCACTACCCCGCTTCCTCACAGTTCCCCTCCCTCCAGCTGTGCTGTTTCTAGAGGAGTTTCTCCCTTTGCCTGGATATCATTCCCTGTGTTCTCCATCTGGCAAAATCTTACTCTCTATAGACCCAATTCGAAAGTCAGCTACTCTGTGATGCATTTCTCCATCTATACTCTAATATGTTCTTCTGAATTCTTACTTGGTCTTGATACAAATTCCATTATTTAATTCTTTTTAACTATGACTGTTTACACATCAGTTTATATTATTAAACTGAGTTTCTTGTTCTTTTTTGAATTCCTGATGCCTGCCATAGAACCTGAGATTTTCAGAAATAATGACAGACTTTTATTTAATACCTGTTTTAATTACAAATGATCTTTAACATAGAACACCTTTACCCCAACACATCCTTCCCCCAACACACAAAAAGGCTATGGCAGGGGTGGTGATAATTATAACAGCAGCAAATATTTATTTTTCTTTCTTTAAATTCACATATAATATTAGATTAGTTTAAGACATACAATATAATGATTCAATATTGTATACATTCAGAAATGAGCACCACACTGTTACAGGGTGCAGCCAAGAGGGGGGACCCCAAATGGGCATTTGAAATGGGGTCCAGAACTTAAGGTGTCCAGGAGATTTTAAGATGTCTCCACCCCACCCCCCATGGTGTGGGTTGGGGGGAAGGGACAAATGGAGCAGGGCCATTGAGAGCTGTTTTGCATAGCAACAGCCTTGCAGCTACCCTCTGGTGTGGTCATTTAACATATCTATAGCCTTTGGCTGGTTGCATGGATATGTTAAATATCTGTGATCATCTCTGAGCCAGGGGAATGGAAGTAACTTCCCCACCAAGACGTGACTGGGGACAGATCCCCCAAGCTACTGCGCCTGCGTGGGAGCTGGGAGAAGATTGGCTCCTGGACATGGGGCCACACCTGCCCAGACTCATGATGGCAGCCCAGTAAAGCTGGAAGGGATATGAATTCTGGCAAGTGAAGCCGAGTGTGGGAGGAGTCAGAAATGAGGCTGCAGAGGAAGATTGGCTGCAGGGATTTAAAACCCAGACTTGGTGGCCATTAGGAGGGAGAACCATGCTGCTTTAGGAGAGAGAACCACGGCCTTGACAGAGTGGAGACTCCCGCAGCCCTGAGAGGGAGAACCATGAGGCCTGGACAGAGCGGCAACCCCCACAGCTTTAGAAGGGGAACCACCACCACCTGGTTTTAGCAGAGATCCCGGCGACTCAGCCGAGGGTGCTGGGAACCCAGGGAGGTCTCCCAGTCGAGATGGAGGACTAACTGGGAAGAACCAGAGGACTGCCTGAGCCATGGACTTCTATTTCCTTTCCTGAGATACGGTACTCTGAACTGGGCAAAGGGGGAAGGAAGGAAGGACTGTGTCTGTTTATGGGTGTTTTAAGGGACTTTAGGGATTTTTGATAAAGACATTAGGTCACTACTTTAAAGTCTGTATAGCATTAAATAAACATTTCCTTTCCTTTTCACAAATCTCTGGCATTGAGAGACGTCTTTCCTAGGGCGGCAGACATAATGGACCCGGGGCCTTCTTTCAATAATAGTATATTGTCCCAGGCCCCCCTTGTTGTGTTCTGTAACAACACTAGGTCTAGTTAACATCTCTTACCTTAAATAGATTAAAAAAATTTTTTTTCTTGTGCTGAGAACTTTTAGGATCTACTCTTTCAAATAATTTTCAAATATGCAAAAAACTATTATTTACTGAGTACTTATATTACCAGCCATAGTTCTAAGTTTTTTCACATGAATCATCAAATTTTACCCTCATAACAGTCCTATGGGAGTCTGAGGTACTATTATTATCTGCATTTTCATCTAGGTGAAGAAATTATAGCAGAGTTTTTAGCTTGCCCAAGGTGACTACCTTGCAAATACCTATTCTAAACTACTAGTGCCTGAACACAGGTCATGATCATGGAAAGACCCTGGATTAGATCAATATTTAGGAAATCAATCTTTTAAAATATAGAAATAGAATTTTTAACTTAAGACCAAAGGATTATATCTCATGAACAGAATAATCAGTTAAAGGTCTTTAGTTGTCAGTATCACTTATCCAGAAGCAGATGGGAACAAAAGCAGATTCTAGGATTCACTTCCACATTCCTTCAACTATTCAGTGTATGAAGTATAAAACCAGAACCCTATATCAATCTATATCATCAAATTCACTGTGAGCCAAATGGATACCTTTTTGCATACACACTAGGAAATAATCGCATCGACTATTCTGTTGTGAAAAAAAAAAAAGGAAACTGATCTTTCAGCATAAATAATTTATAATAAATTCTAACCTGGAGATACTGCATCAGTCTTTCTGGAAGTTTAACAAATGAAATACATTACTCCCACCCAATCTGCCACTACATCTCTTAAGGCAGAACAGTGACAGAGGGACCCTCACAATGGCAACTTGTGTATACTGCAGTGTGAGATACAATCAGGTTGTAGTAAATCAACTATACAACCTCAAAAAATTTGGTAACATAGTTGACAAAGACCAGAAGTAGATCCTGGTGTTTTTTCGTAGGAAACAGTAATTAATTTTAGTTAGGCAGGATACCTTAAAGCACTTCTGGATGAGAATTCTTGGTTTTGATAGTGCAGGTGGTAGTAAAAAATACCTTGACCACCATTTGGTAAGATGTGGTATGCCTGCCAGGCATAAAACACACATCTTGTTTGTTTCTCAAAACAACATATCCTATGGGAAAGTGTTATCATCCCTATTTTACAAATAAGTGTTGGGAACCGCCCTGACTGGTATCAGAAGCTAAAACCCCCACCTAGGCTAAGGCTAAGGGACCGCCCTTGGAACGGTAAGCCAGCAAGGAGACAAAAGCTTATTTCCCTGGCAGGAATGCTGCTTCTGCTGCTTTATTCATAACTGAACCCCCAAAAGCTTGGTCGGTTAGCCAAAGATGGGTAAGAATTCCTAAGGGGGGAGTGACCTAAGACAGGCACAATCACTTTGGGAGGCCCCCCAAAAGAGGGACTTGGGGGGCTGCAGCAAAAGGGGGTGATGGACCCTCGCTCCTCGGCTTTGACATAGCCTGAGATCTCATCGTCTGGGAGAAAATCTCCTTATCTCTTGGTTGCCTTAGTTCCCTTGCTCCACCTAAGCCTGAAACAATGACAGGGTGGTGCAGCTCTGTGCTGAAAAAGGCGGATTCCTGGGTGATCAGGCCTAAGAAAGAATATGTAAATTACTATGAAACCTTTGTTTAGAATGCTCTCAGTTGAATGAGAGGGTTCCAAAGAGGAAGTTAGTTTGTTCCTCAAAGTCTTACAGCTCTTTTACCCTGACTCAAAATAGACCCTCAGACTTCCTTGTTTTCTATGGTTCCTTACTTCCCCCTAATGAGTACTGTACTTTACCTGAATTATTATGCAAAATGAGCCCAATAAAAGCAGGTATGGATGGTAAATCGGCGTGCTCCCCACTAGGGGGGTGGCCATTTTGTCCCTACTTCCCCACAGAAACTAGTCTGTCTCTGCATGTTTTTTCTCGCGTGTTTTTCGACGAGCCATCCACAGCGTTCCATGATCACTGCTGGCCGGTGACCCACGCAACAAATAAGGAAATTGTTAGATTAAATAACTTGTGCAAGATTGCCCAGTTATCAAGTGGCAAAGCTGAGGTTTGAATCTTGGCATTTCTAAAACCAAATCCTCAGCTCTTAACTACAAAGTCACAGTGTGTTTTTATCCCAAATGAGATTTTGAAGATAAGTAATAATATAAATCAGTCATATTCCTCATGTGTAACTTCTCTAGCACAATAGGTTTTGATCTGAAAGACTGCCTATTTGTCACTATCCAGGAGCATCTCCTTCCTAGAAAAATCTGAGACTGATTATAAGGAACAAGGATGTCTTCACACCAGTTGCACCAACTTGAAGGCCCTGAGGTGATTAATTCAGACACAGATACAGACGTACACACAAGGGCCTTCAAAAGAACGGTGTGTGTCAGGGAAAATCCAGAGTCCTGATGCAAAATAAGTCTCTTCCAATGTTATAGCAACAGAAAAATGTTTTAAGAGAGACAACCAACTATAAAAAAACAAATTAAATCTCAGAGTTGAAAGATCTTTATTTAAAATGTATAGACTTACCACTAGTACTGAAAATAATTTGCTATATTAGCCCTGGCTGGCATAGCTCAGTGGATTGAGCACAGGCTGCGAACCAAAGCATCGCAGGTTCAATTCCCAGTCAGGGCACATGCCTGGGTTGCAGGCCACAGCCCCCAGCAACTTCACATTGATGTTTCTCTCTCTCTTTTTCCCTCCCTTCCCTCTCTAAAAATAAATAAATAAAATCTTAAAAAAAAATAATTTGCTATATTATATAGATGATTCTGTACAAGATTACTGCAGCAGGGGTAATATAAGGAGGCGAAAACTGAAATACTCATTTTTTTAAAAATCACTAGTTTTCTAGATTTATAGAGCAAAGTCTCTGTATTAGTTATAAAACTAATGGCTGAAACTCAGTGGCTGAAAGTAATAAACATTTATTATCTCACAGTTTCTGTGGGTCAGGAATGGTAGTGGCTTACCTAGGTAGGCTGGCTCAGGATCTCTTGCAAGGTTGCAAATAAGAGGTCAGGGCTGCGATCATCTTAAGGCTCAGCTGCCAGCGAGACCTGTTATTAAGCTCTCTCACATGGCAAGTCTCATGATAAGAAAGCTGGTTCCCTCAGGGTAAGTGATCCCAAAAAGTGAGATCACCCAAGAGGGAAACAGAGAAACCAAGAAACCAAGGTCTTTAATCTCGGAGGAGACAGCCCTTCTGCTATATTCAGCAATCTGCCCAGGTCTAGTGAGCACTCAAGGACAGGGAAATACACAGGGTCTGAATGAATTCTAAGAGGTAGGAATCAGTGGGGCCAGGCTACCTACCACAATTCTTTCTGTTTGACTTTAAATCCAAAGACTAAATGATTTGTGATGAGACAGATATATTACAAAGAGAGGAGGTAGTACAAGGGGATGATTTTCTACTACCCTTGCCTTTGTTTTTCCACTTCAAATATTTAAATATCTCTTCATCCAAATGGGCATAGTAAAAGAAAACTTCGCTCCTTTCTTATAAATATTCTTATTCCCTTCAATTTGTCAGTATTCAGTCAGTTAGGACCAGGGAATAGTCTTCCAGAAGACAGGATAGAATATGATTTTTAGTCTCTACACCTTATGCTCTATCCATCTTAACATACAAGGGGAGACCCAAAACAAACCAGAATTTATCTATAAAAATTATGTATTTATTCTTAGGCATTTAAACTTCAGTCACCTTCAAAGTTCTATCCATTTGATGCAATATGCCTATTGAGACATTTTTTCTAGTGCTCGAAACAGTCTTTTGAACTCGATTTTGATGCATTTTAGTGCTTCTGTTGGTTTTTGTTTCACCTCTTCACATTGGCAAAATGTTTCCCATTGACGACTCTTTTTCATCCAAGGAAACAAACAAACAAAAAACAATAGGGATGGTGGGGCACAGGGGTCAAGCTGTTTTGGGTCAAAAACTGCTCAACTGTCAGTGTGGTGGGGGCAGGTGTGCTCGTAAATCACCCATCATGAAATGGGCAAAGGTGTTGAATGAATCTTCAAAAAAATTCATTGAAGCCAAACACAGCCCCCCACAATAAACAGCAACTGGTGCACTGATACCGATAGGTTCCTAGAACACTCATCTAGCAGTGTTACAGGGTGCAGCCAAGAGGGGGGACCCCAAATGGGCATTTGAAATGGGGTCCAGAACTTAAGGTGTCCAGGAGATTTTAAGATGTCTCCACCCCCCCACCCAGGGTGTGGGCTGGGGGAAGGGACAAATGGAGCAAGGCCATTGAGAGCTGTTTTGCATAGCAACAGCCTTGCAGCTACCCTCTGGCATGGTCATTTAACATATCTATAGCCTTTGGCTGGTTGCATGGATATGTTAAATATCTGTGATCATCTCTGAGCCAGGGGAATGGAAGTAACTTCCCCACCAAGACGTGACTGGGGACAGATCCCCCCAAGCTACAGCGCCTGCATGGGAGCTCGGGAGAAGATTGGCTCCTGGACATGGGGCCACACCTGCCCAGACTCAAGATGGCAGCCCAGTAAAGTTGGAAGGGTATGAATTCTGGCAAGTGAAGCTGAGTGTGGGAGGAGTCAGAAATGAGGCTGCAGAGGAAGATTGGCCGCGGGGATTTAAAACCCAGACTTGGTGGCCATTAAGAGAGAGAACCATGCGGTTTTGGCAGAGTGGGGACTCTCCCCTTCCCGCAGCCCTGAGAGGGAGAACCATGAGGCCTGGACAGAGCGGCAACCCCCACAGCTTTAGAAGGGGAACCACCACCACCTGGTTTTAGCAGAGATCCCGGCGACTCAGCCGAGGGTGCCGGGTACCCAGGGAGGTCTCCCAGTCGAGATGGAGGACTAACTAAGAACCAGAGGACTGCCTGAGCCATGGACTTCTATTTCCTTTCCTGAGATACGGTACTCTGAACTGGGCAAAGGGGGAAGGAAGGAAGGACTGTGTCTGTTTATGGGTGTTTTAAGGGACTTTGGGATTTTTGATAAAGACATTAGGTCACTACTTTAAGTTTGTATAGCATTAAATAAACATTTCCTTTCCTTTTCACAAATCTCTGGCATTGAGAGACGTCTTTCCTCTGGCGGCGGACATAATGGACCTGGGGCCTTCTTTCAATAATAGTATATTGTCCCAGGCCCCCCTTGTCTGTTCTGTAACAGCAGGGGAAGTCTGTACTACAAGCGGACCACCCTCCAGAAGATAATTCCGAGGGGGTTTTTTGGGTCCCCCTCATATGTACACACTTCTGTGTACACTTTTAGACAAATATACTTGTATTACAAAACTCAATCATGAATGAGAACACAAACTATCAAGTTAACAAGCAAAAAATTTCCAGAAATATATTTGAGAAACATTTCACAATTTTTATAATATGCTCTAGTTCTCCTTAATGAACACAGAATAAATGTAAAATGGACAATGATTTATATAAACTTTATGCTATTACATACATCTACCTGATAATGGAATTAAGTAAAATAAAACAAATATAGCAATACTTTGTGATGTCAGGATGGAAATTACTTGATTCAAATTAGATAGTATTATAATCAGCAGTTCATAACTACTTTTCAACTACTGCCTACTTATTCAAAACCTAATGTATCCTGACAGTATTATTATGGGAAAAATAGTTTGATTTTTTAAAAAGATCTGCACTTTGGGCAAGCAAATGGTAAAACAAAGTATATTCTGTCTGTTTGAAACAGTGTGCAGCCAAGAGGGGGGCCCCATATCAGGATTTGGAATGGGGTCCAGAACTCAAGGTGTCCAGGAAATATTAAAAAAATATATAGGATGTCCTCACCCCTTCCCCCCTACAGGTGTGAGTTGGGGGAAGGGACACAGGAGCAGGAACAGGTGGAGCTGTTTTGTATAGCAACAGCTTTGCAGCTTACCTCAGGCATGGTCATTTAACATATCTATAACCTTTAACTGGTTGCATAGATATGTTAAATAGCTGTGGCTATTCTTTGAGCCAGGGGATAGAAGTGACTTCCACCCAAGATGTAAGGGGGGGTGGGGGGGGCAGGTCACCCTGGTTACAGTACCTACATGAGAGCTTGGAGATTAGCTCCATGACAAGGGGCCACACCTGCCCAGACTTACGATGGCAGCCCACTAAACTAGGAATAATACAGGAATAGCTGGCAGGTGTAACTGATTGTAGGAGGAGTCAGAAATGGGGGTACAGAGGAAGATTGTCTTGGGAATTTAAACCCAGACATGGCAGCCAATGAGGAAAGAGAACCATGCAGTTTTGCCAGGGTGGGGACCCCTGCAGCCATGTGAAAGAGAACCATGAGGTTTTAGCTAGAGTGAGGACCATGCAACTTTGGGGTGCTCCCTTTAGCAATGTAGCCTAGGATGCAGGAGAGTCTTTGCCTGGAAGAAGGGTGAAATGACTCTTGCCAGTAGGCCATGAGAAGGTGATACATGACTCTGGATTAACTGGGATCCAAAGCTGGAGATCCTGACAGCAACAAGCTGATGGTGCCAGGAGCCTGAATCTACTTCTTTTCCTGAGATACTGGTACCCCAGATTAGGGCAGTGGAAGAAGGAAGCACTGTGTGAGTCTGTGGGTATCCTAAAGGACTTTGATATTTTAATGAAGATATTAAGTCACTACTTTAAGCCTGTATAGCTTTAAATAAACATTTCCTTTCCTTTTCACAAATCTCTGGCACAGAGAGATATCTTCCTCTGGCGGCAGACAATGTGAACCTTGTGGGAGGTCCTTTCGGTAATAGTATACCGTACCCTCCTTGGCCCTGTTCTGTAACATGTTCAGTTCATGCTTGTTCCTTATGAAAAGATATTCCAAAGTGGCTACTATCAAATTATTTTCATACTACTGCATAAAGGAAATTGCTTGAAATGTTCAATAAAGTACTTCTCCTGTGGAGTCTACTCAAAAAATGCCTCTTCCTGTATCTGTGACTTTGAGAAAGATAATGCAGGCTATAAAAAATGTCAGAATTAATAGGCTATGATGGCTGCTGAAGCTGCTTTATAATTAGGATTGGTTAAGATCTGGCTCCAAGAAAGGACACTGCAATGGCACATGCTTTTATACACAAGCCCTCCAAGCCTGATTTTTAGCTGTAAAGGGGATTTAAAGAACCTGATTCTAAAAGGCATCTGTAGGAATGCTGTAAAAGAATTTAAAGTATGACAAACACTCCTCATTTAGTCTTTTGTTACTACCTCTAACTGGCTCTAAAGAGAAGATCTCACAGCTGAATATTGAGAGGTTTGTACTAAGGTTCCATGGGTCTAAAACCTTGAATATTACCACCACTTATGCCAGGCCTAAGGGTTGTAGTATCGTTTCCTTAGGAGTAAGCTGTTATAACAGTATGGTGAGGGAAAGGAAAGGATGACTGTACAATTATGTGACTTATTGTCACTAATTCCCTATCTAATCAGAGCACATGCAAGAAGATAGGGCAGTAGAGGTGTGCTTTTTCACAGAGCAGAAAGTGAAGGGAAGTGGCTTGAGATCTATTTGAGGAAGTTACCCAGCAGAATAGAAGGACCTAAGGGAACCTGGAGAGTAAAACCCATAGAAGAGAAGGCACAGAAAACCAGGACTGGGTTGGGGGGCGTGTACAATAAGACAATTTCATTTTCCACTTTTGCCCAAGATAGGTGAGGGGCATTTCGAACAAAAGCAAAACCTTACAGCACAGATGGGGTCTTGTAAATGGAGAAAGGGGAGAGATCCAGGAATTCTCCTGCCAGATGCTGTAAGTTAACTATTTATTTATGGCCTAGTCATTTCACACCATCCCTTACTTGCAAAAAAATGAATTGTGTTTACATGGTATGGTGTGTAAACATAGGAACCTTAACTAATTTTTAACCCATATTTTGATTTTTCATCTATTAGATAAGTGGTTTGATTTCACATGCTTTTTGTTCTATATTTAGACTATAGCCCAAGGATTTCCCACCTACAAAAGATAAATAGACATCATTACACATTTGTCTATATGATTCAGGGGAAACAGACAACTTTAAAAACATGTCTGCACCACTTTTTTACAAGTAGGATCAAATTTCAGTTGCACATTAATTTAATTTTCCTTATTTTGATGGAACAACAAGCAAATAAATCAAAATTAGATTTGACGAGACTGGAAAGAGGGCCCATTCTCAAGTAACCAGTGATGTCATGGGAGCTACAGTGTCCTCATTCTTTATTCTTTAATATGTACATAGAACTATGAGCGTAATTCAGAGTAGGAAAACCTTCTCCATGGCTCATTATGACAGGCAAGAAGACTAGTATCCTAGTAACAGATGAGGTGTAAATTATGATTTGTTACCTAAAAAAACCCTTGAACATAGTGGCTCATTACAACTGTTTATTCTGTAGTTTCTGATCATGATAATTCTACTCATGCTTCTGACGTTGGGCACCTCCGGCTGGGTTCAGCTGAGCTCACTGCATCAGCAGTCACTTTGGGTCTGCTGATCTGGAGGAGCCTCGGCTGAGATATTTCATCTGTTACATGTGGTCTGTCATCCTCCAGAGCAGAATACTTCACTTGGTAGCGGCAGGATTCCAAGAAAGTAGTTAGAAGCCAAAAGGTCTCCCAAGATCCCATAACATTACTTCCACCACGGTCTATTGGCTGCCCAGTCTATTGTATTCAAAGGGTAGGATAATAGACTTCATTTCTCAATGGCAGGTGCTATAACAAATTGTAGCCATTTTGTAATTACTACAAAAACTCTGAGATTCTGTTCAGGAAAACATACCTGTTCTCTATACCAGAATACCTGGTAATTTTAAATGCCCACTCTCTAGAGAAACTAATTAATGTAGCTTTGGTATGTACTCAAGACAAGTGTTGTAAATGATTACTTATAAATGTTCCTTTCATCACAGAAAATTAAAATTGAAATAACTTGCAAATAATAAAAAGCAAAAAATTAAATCTAATAATTTAATACATCCAAAGTATTGAACTTTAAATGAACATTTCTCTGTGCCCAGTAAAGCACCAAGTATCCACAGTTTCCTGAAAGCATGTTGTCATAAAATGCTTGATAATATATATAGGTGCCTATTAAATGGTTTGAAGATCTATGAAGGATTTTCCTCCCTCTACATTAATTTCTTGATAATGATTGTAACATACCTGTTTACTGTTGACACCATATTTTGTGCTTTAAAATGTTCATCTCCATTATCCTAATGCCCCTGGAAGGTAAAGGGCTGTAACCCATATTCAGATTAGGATCCTGATAACTGGAGGGTTAAGTAACTTTGCCAAATTCACACAGCTAGTAAGTACCAAGTCTAAGAACTGAACCCACGATTCTGAAGCCAGGTAATCAACCTTGCTGCAATGTCTGCTACGACATTGTCCGCTAGAACTCCATCCTTTTGCTTAAGGTATTCAATGATCCAAGGAAGTTGAAAAATATGTGAAATCAACATGGTCCCAACCCACAAGGGGAGCCAAGCACACATCAGCTAAAACCCCACTGTGACATTTCCTCCTCTATCTCAAGAGAGATGACACAGTGTATTAAATAAGAATCAAAATTAGGACAGAGGTGTAGATCCTCAACAATAGGCCAGGCTCCTGTACTAGCTCAGTGACATACTTCCTTAATTCAAATCTGTGACCTGGAAAAATGACAAATTACTGCTGAGTAAGTACCTTGTTTTTATTTTAGAAGAGTCAAAACTGAAAATGTAATAGTGCAAATACCAAGAATTTAGAGTTTTTGCAGCCATGTTCTTTTAGTTCATGCTATTTAGTTTTCCTACAATGCCTTTCTTTGCCTAATGAAACTGAATTTATCCTACAGGAGTTAGTCTCAATGTTGCTTCCTCCATAAAATACTCCTAACCCACACAATTAAAATTTATTACTTCTGCTTCTGAGGTCATAATAGTGGTTTGTATTTCTATTATTGCAGCACTACTCAAAGTGCGGCAGTCCATGACAAGAAACATAAACAAGCTGAGAATAAGCAACTAGGAATTATTAAGCAATTTGATACACTTAATAATTTTTTTAAATTGGCCTTTGGTCTTTTAGTAATTCATTTCTATTGTTTTTTAAAAAATACAGGCCCACAATAGATTCAGAGTATTTTTTTAATGGTTCTGCAGCACAGGTTTTTTGAGAAACATATTATAGTATTTATTTCATTCTACCCAGCATTGTAGTTAATTTACATTCTGTCTTGTCCACCTGCTGGATTGAGTGCCTGCCTGCCTTTTTTATCTGCCAAAGCTGATACCACAGTGTTTTGGCAGGGGGAGGGCAGGGATACAAGATCAACAGGTGATGCTAATAGAAATAGAATTGAGATTCTTCTGTAGTCTTACATTTTAACTCCCCTCTTAGTACTCTCTATGAAAAACAAAAGGTAACTTTCTTTTGTTTAGCTCCCAACTATTTTTATTATAGGCCAGTACCTCATAAGGAAACAAAACAAAACGACTTTTTACTTTTACTTTGTGACTCATTCTATCAAGGCTTTCATAATGTTATTCATAGAAACAAAAAAATATATCTAACATATGCATGATCTGTTTTCAAGGACACATGATATCACTTTATCTTCAAACAAAGCAAGAGCAAGTTCAATGTGGCTACTAACTTATTAACAGACTCAGCACCAAGGCATTTGTCTGATGTTTTCAGCCTCTTTTCTGTTAGGCTCACTGGTGAGATAATAAGCTGGACACATGGAAACCCCCTTTTACAATTTTGCATGGTGATCAGAATGTCACTATAATAAAAACAAGAATCATTTATGACTTGAGGACAATCCAGCGTTTCAGAGATTAAATATATGTACACAGTAGTAGCCTTGTTATTTAGCAGATGAGATCTCAGAAATTCTCATTCCCTGACTTCTCTTACCCTTTAAGCTTTGCTTAACCCTGAGGAGTCAGTCCCCCATTCTTAACAGACTACCTAAGGATCACAGAAAGTGGCAGTCTTAAACTATGCTCTTATCCTTTCGTTAATATGTCTAAAATAAAGACAGTGATACCTAGAGTCATCCAGTTTTTATAGCTATGCTCTCAGTGTGACAGAAACATGAAATGCTTCCCTAGCCCTGTTCTCAATTATACCTAGTGAGTTTCTTGTGGTTTTTATCCTGTACCACCTTCTGCTGTTTTCTAATATTTTTGGCAATGAGTAGTGATTATACTGGTGGGTTGAGAAAGAAGAAAGAGAAAAGCAAGTGAAGTCATTTTAAGGTCACAGCATGAACTTGCATTAGAAAATTATAGTTATACGTACCCTTATCTCTTTCATTCCCAATTATATAAGTAGGGAGTTGGGTAGATCAGACACTTAGAAAAACAAACAAACAAGTAAAACTATTCTAAATCTGACAGGAGCTTTTTAATAGGAGAGTCAAAGATTGCAGCTGGAGAGTTGAAAAGCATAACATCTAAATTTAAATCTCTATTAACAGTGCTTCAGACAATTTTTTAGTCTTCATCTGAGGACACGCTTATTGATGTTGGAGAAAGGGAAAAAGAGGGAGAGGGAGAGAAACATTGACATTATGAACACTGATAGGTTGCCTCTCATAGGTGCCCCAACCTCTGACCAGACTCAGGACACAAGCCTGCAACCCATGCATGCACCCTGACTGGGAATTGAACATTTGACCTTTCAGTTTACAGGCAATGCTCCAACCAACTGAGCCACACTGACAAAGAATCTTAAGACAAAATTTGATAAATGAATATTCACTGAAAAACAGAAGTGAACTTAATCTATTACCAAATAATTTTTCTAATATCTTGAAAATCTATGAGGTTTTGAAACCTATTTTTAATTTGGTTAGTCTGTTTTTCTACTATCGTGTCCTCAAAAAAGTTGATTTCATAATTTGTAATTTATATGATGTCCTCTGAAGACCATTTATAAAAAGCAAAATAATTTCCTATATGTACTATTTATTAATGATCTAGTACACAGATTTTTAAAAATCATGGTTTTAGTTTCTATGGTAGTTGTTACCAAACAAAAATTATTAATGACTGCAAACAGGAAAAACAACCCAAGAATGACTCTTTTATAATCAGGAAGAAGACTTAGTTTATGTTTATATGGGTGTAAGGTTGTAATTATTACAGTCTTATTCATTTATGAGCTTTTTTCACATTTTAGTACATAAAAGCTACTTTCTCATTCCTTTTCCATTTGTCATTACTTAAGATAAATGAAATAAGAATCCCTACTTACAAAGTTTGAAAAAACCAGGAATGAATGCTAAGAATTACCACTAAAACTACCCATTTTCTCTGTGTTAGTGGACTAGTGCATGGCTGACATGTAGAGTTCATCAATGAGAATTATCTAAGTAGTGCTTACTTTCCATCATTTACTTTGTCATTTATTTTCACTCACTTTTTTATTCTATTATTCCTCTCAACAGTGTTAAGTTCTGTGTTCCAAGGTACGTTGTCTTTTTGTTCACATCATACCCCTGAGTCTACAACAGTGCTTGGCAGAGTACTAACACAGTTTTTCAATGAATCATTGTATTTGGAGAGTGATAACTTTTAAAGACAAACAAAAAAATCTGCATTACTTTTCATTTTCCTGTAAGTAAATATCAAAGAAAATAACACATCACTTCTAGGCTTACTTGACCCAGGCTAATGGATCAGTCTATATGCCCCTGAAGCTTCATGCAACAGACTTATATTAATTAAATTTAACATGTTCAAATACCCCACAAATATTAAAAAGGTGAGCTAATTAAGTAAAAACAAGTTGACAAATAGCTAAGATTTATAAAAAATTATTCAGTTTAGTACACTATGGCATTTCATTCAAAACATACATATATTTATACATTCTTGGCTTGTGTGATTTCTAAGCATTGTGGATCTTTATTATGCTTATAGACTATTGACAATGTTTAAAAGAATCATAGGATTTGGAGAAATCTTGGAAATCACTTGGTTCCTCTCTATTGATTTTTATAGATATGGAAACAGATCCAAAGTAGCCAACATCACAAAATCTAGAGTGGACCCAGATCTATCAACTCTCAGTGCAGTGATTTTACAACTATATTGATAAACAGAAATGAGAGAGCTAATATACCACAGAGCTTTCCACACACTACAGCTCTTTACATATACTGGGTAGTTTCTGATCTTTCCTAATTTTTTAACACACTGTGGTGATTTGGTTTGTAAAAACAACTTATATTCAAATCAGCATCAAACCAAATTCTATTCTTACTTCTAGTGCTCAGAAAAATAACATAGGAAATAGTTGTCTTTTATCATTTATCACTAAATAATAATTTGAGAATGATCATCATTCTCTTTCTGCTAAGTGGGCCCTTCAGAGCAACCCTTGTTGTGCTCTGATGGTTCACAATTTAAATTCCATTCACATAATGCTGGTATAATCTTGTAGCTCAGTGAAAGCCTCATAAAATAATTGACCATTTTGGTGTTTCTCACTGTTTCTTAATGGATGCTTTTGTATGAAGAATGGGAAAGTTAAAACAATCAAAAAAAAAAAAACCAGTTCTCCTCCTATCTAGCATTGAGTGTTTGTTTTTTTAACTACTTTATTCTTAGCATTCTAGTCTGCCATATCAGTGGCACTTAGAGTACTTTGCTGCTAGTGAAAGGAAAGGTTGAGCCTACTATGCTATGTGTAAGGCTTTCTCTAAACTCTAGAGTTCAGCAAGGAGAATGTGAGGGTCCAATTGTGAGTGTCCCTATATAGGTTCAGTTGCCACTGGCTGAAATTACAAAGCAGAGAGCCAAATATGGGGTCTCTATTGTTTGGGATTATATTAAATAGGTAGGAGACAACACTACCACAGCTCCCAAGAAAAGTTGGGAAGTTGGAAGAATACTATAAGATACAGTCCAGAGTATTATTGGAGGTTATGGTATACCTATGCCTGTAAAACTCTCCCAGAAGTTCTTTTTCATGATACTTCTACTTTAGTTAGACTCTGTCTCAGTCCAAAGAAGGTTAATGGCAACTTACACAACAAGGCATACATAAAACATGGATAAAGTGTAAATAAAATATTAAAAAAAATTAAGGTGGTAATTTTATTGGAATAGAAGTTACCTCCTCCAATTCTTTTAAACAAATAAAAATGTTAAAATATACTTTATGTTATTTCTCTTTTTATATTAAGGTAATTCATTCACCAAATATTTTGTGAGCAAGGCAGTGATATAAGAAGACTTAGAGGCTGGGTTTCATGATGGAAGGAACATAAATTCTGAAGACTATGGTTAAGATCATAGGTTCTACCAGGTTCAGATTAACCTATCAAAGCCTCAGTTTCTTTATCCTTCAAATGAGGCCAAAGTCTACTTCATGAGATTACTTTAGAACAGCACACAAAATAGCTATGCAAGTATAAATATGAATCCTTTTCTCAATAAGCATGCACCCTAGCTAAGAAAACTATAATCTAGAACAGTAAGTTTCAACCAGTGTGCCACAGAATTTTTAAAACGTGCAATATCTGACTTTAGTCAGGAGCACTGACCTCTTTTCCCCTAGATTTTGAAATAATAAAATGACAACAGTCAAAGCAACAATAGTCATCTAGTGCAAATGAATTAAAATTATACCTATTTTTTGTCAGATCAACAAAAATATATATATTTTTGGTGTGCCACAGAATTTTAGTAATTAGTTTCTGTATTCTATGAGATGAAAAAGGTTACAAATCACTGGTCTAGAGGAAGAAAGTGATGAGTGTCCTAAGAGTTACAGATAATGTTGTTTGGAAATTCAGAAGAAAGATTTTACATCTAGCTTAGGAATAATGAGAAAGGTTTCATGGAAGATGCTGCATGGTGGGGGGGTGCCTTGAGGGATGAGTAAGATTTAGTATTGAAGATAGGAACGCAAAGTCACGAGGTGAGGCAGTGGCAAACAGTTAATAGCCAGATGAGACATAATCAATTCTACTTCATAGTATAGCATAATGGAACAAGATCAATAGAAAACTTACTACAGTTCTATTCAAAAACAATATTCAGGGCAAGTCAGAAAAAGTGACTTTTCATATCAAATTAATGTAATGAATCACATCATTGGTTAGAAGAGGATTAAAGCCAAGATAAGGACTAATTTACTTCCTTCTGTACTTGTTCTGAGAGGCAGAGCCCTGGAAGTACCTTACCCTGCCTTCCACTACCCCTAGCCTTGCCAGTGATTCTTGCAGCAAGAATGGTTTCAAGCAGAAATCCAACTATAGATTTGAGCATTGAGGTCACTATATACCATACTTGCCTTTTCCACTTCAATCAGGGAACACCTAAGAGAAAATGTTCATTCAAATTTCTAATAATGTCTGTGGTTCAGTACTCTATTTCCAACTGCAAACCCCTGGTTTCACAATTTTTTTGTTTTTCCTAATGACAGAAGCTTTTAAAACAAGTTTGGATGCTAAGAAGAGATTTTTCAGTGGCCTGTAATCTTTAAAATGCATTTCATCTTTTAAAAATAAAAGGAAAGGAACAAAGAAAAGGGTATTAGAAAAAATGCAAGATTTAGGAAGAATCAAAAGATAGAAGTTAGAATGAGTAAGCCCTGAACCAATTCCAGGCAACATATGGAAATTACTGGAGTTCTTTCTCCTTCTAGAATGGTTCTCTTTCTCTCTGGTATGATTTTTTTCATTATTTATTTTTCTGGTATGTTTTTAAAGAAAAAAAGTGATTCTCATGAGAGAGTAACACAAAATAAAACGGCTGGCTGTGGTCCATGATTTATCATTCACCCCAAAATGAGACTCTGTTTTTCAAAGGCCATTGTTTTTTCCAAATAGTTACAGGCTCCACTTACACAAAGTCAGTTATAATGAAGAGACTGAAAACATAAGGAATAAATCTAGATGCATCATTCAGAAGATAGGGCAAAGATGTAAAAGTCAAATTCTATTTTAAAATATTATTAAAACAAAAACTCTGTATAGCCAAACTAGCTCTCACATCCTAGCAACAGCTCACTTACTTCAAACAAAATAAAATATAGTAAAATCTAATTATAAAAATTCCTTGTCTTTGTGATGGTGGGTTTTAACTGGTAATTAATCCAAATATGTGCAAATGATTTGCACACCAACTTCTTTCATAAACCAAGAATACTATAATAGGATCATCCACTTGGGCTGCGGAATAAAGACAACCCTCTGTAGCTCTTCTTACACAAAACATTAATGTAAAAAAAGAAATAACAGCTTTAATCTGTCTGGGGAAAACTCTTTTAAGAAATCAGCAGTATAAGGGTTTTAGAAGGGAAAAAATGCCACATATCTTAAAACAAAAATCAAATTTAGTTTTCTTTAAATGGTTGATTGTGTCTTTGTTCCAACTTCCAATCTGGCTTTTTAAAACATTCAAACTATTATTTTTCTTGTCTGCCCAAGCCTAAAAGGGAGACCTGAAAACTATCTAGGTACCCACAATAGGGTGAGAGGGCTCTGCCAGTAGATTGAGATAATTTTGTGATGTTTCCTTCTTCTGGTGTGTTAGAAAACAATTTCTAAAGGGAATAAATTTTCCCCCCCTTTTCAATGTTTTTGTTCATTTGTATGTTTGTTTTCAGATTAGGGCTAACACTATAAAATGTATTCCTGGATCTACCTTTGGCCTGGGCAACTTTGTGAAATCCACAGAATATCAATTCTTTCAAGGGACCTGCCTACGAAGGCAGAGAGGGTATGGTTAGCAGTCAAACTGGACATCTTTGGAGTTGTTTAGTAGTTTCCAACTTACTGGTTGAGGAAAAAGTAATGAAACAAGGATTTGTTATTGTCATGGGATTATCTGTAAAAGTTTTAAATTTATGGCTTTCTATTGTGGGAGAAGGAAAGAAGGAGGGTTAGAAAGAAGGATATGATTCTCAGTTGAAAAGATTACCTTTTAAAGTAAAGGGGAGATGATGGAGAAGAATTATACCATATATCAAGGGCACTATTTATCATACTCCACATTTAAAAACTAAGGAAATTGTTTATAAATGATGTCTGAATTTTTCCCTTGCAAGCACAAAGTTAACTCTTAACTTTGGATTTTTTCTCTTGGAATTATTCCTTCTTTGTCTCAAATACTTTTTTAAAAAGTTAAATTTATTGTGTTACACTGGTCAATAAAATTATATAGGTTTCAAGTATACAATTCTATGATACATCATCTGTATAGCGCATTGCGTGTCCACCACCAAAAGTCAAATCTTCTTTCAACACCATATTCAAATACTTTCAAAATCACTTTTGGATATTGACTTTTTTTTCCTTTAAGTAGACTTTATTTTTCAGAGCAGTGTTAAGTTCAAGCAAAATTGAGCAGAACACAGTTTCCATACATTCATCCCACATACACAGAGCTGTCCCCAGTATCAATATCTTACACCAGAGTGGCATATTTGTAACAACTGATGAAGCTACAGTGACACATCATTATCCCCTAAAGTCCATAGTTTTTATTAGGGTTCATTCTCAGTATTGTTTAGTCTATGGGTTTTGAAAAATACAGCATCCAGCACAGATAACACCCATTTTTATTACAAAATCACAAGCATGTAATTTTGTAACAGAACAATATCACTCAAGCACACCATGTGACACTTTAGGTGAACAGTTTAAATTGCTGTCCGTCCTGTGCCAGGTACTGATGTACTCTACCAATCACACTCAAGCAAGTCTTACTTCTGCCAGACCCTATATATAATCACATATATCCACCATCATAAATAGTCTCTGCTTCACGTATTCAGCCCTCCTTCCCCTACCAACAGATGTTGACTTGTAAAAGTAGTTTTGGAATCAGTATTTATAAGCATGGACAAGACCCTCAAAATTTTAGACATCTACTAAATTAAGTAACTGTTACCCACTTAAAAACAAAGTGTTCAACGGAAGGAGCAACCAAAATACTTTCTTAATGGTAAGCAAAATTAACAAAAAATATAGTGTCATTTCACTGCAAATAAAAGAATTAAGAAACCAGGTGTAAGAAGACTAGAATGCAATCACACTACTCTTTAAATTAACACGGAATCAGTGTGGCTCAGAGGACTGGGCACCAATTTACATTACCTTTTCCTGTCCTTGGATTTCATTTTGAATGTTGGTTCTCATAAGACATGATCTGTTTTCCCACTGAAAGTTTTTATTTTTCAACAGCTTGCTAACCTAATATTTTGCATTTTTGTACATTTAAAAAATCCAATTTTGGACAATTTTGACCTGAATGCTCAGGTCAGGAATTTTATCTTTAGAAGATAAAACGTGGCAATATTGGCAACCACAGTGAGCAAGGGAAGAAAATTAGGTTCTCTTCTCTCTCTGCAAAACTTCCTTCCTTATTTGATAAGAGACAGCTGGCTTAAATTTACCGCAAAGTAAATATGACCAATTCCTTGGAAATAGACCTTTACACACACATTATACCGGAATGTGACATCAGTGGAATCTGACATCAGCATTCCATTTGAGTCACAGTCTGGTCCCCACCCCTTCCTCCCAGGAGACGAAAGCTCAGGTAACCAGGGAGCAGCTCAGGCAGTACCTTGGGTCCTGACGCCCAGGTCTGCCAGGCGGGAACCGTCTCCGGGAGCTAAAAGCACTGGTGGCAATCACTGTTTGGGGCTAGCTGCCAACAAGGGAGAACGTTTTCTTTGAGAGATAATTTCTAAGAGGGAGGCAGTGCTTTGGAAGTAAAGAAATGAATGAGCCCCCCAAATCATCACTTCTCACTTTATCACTAGCGGCGGGTGAAAAGGAAGTTGATTAAATCAGCACTCACTTTGGAGAGCCTCCGGCAGCCAAGCTGGAGGGGAGGAGGTCTGAGCTGTCAAAGTCACACCAGTGCCCCTAAACCACAGATGTTTAATAAAGTTGCACTTCCTGAGACAGGAAGAAGTAGTGTCATGGTCTCGCCTGAACCATCGCTAACCTCGTCCTTTTCTTTTTGGGAGGCAAGGCGCAGCCAAACCATCTTACGGAAAGTTTGAAACACTTCCAACCGTTGTACGTGGCTAGACTGGAGTGAGGCCCCGCGCCTGTACTTCCTCGCGCTCCCTCCGTCGCTCCAAGATGTCAGGAGTTAAAAAGGAAGTGGAGAATCCCTTCTACACCTTGGAGCGGGTACTTGCGCCCCGGGCGAGAGTCTACGCGCTGCCGGGCTCTCGGAGGCCCGTGCGCCCCACCCACCGCCTGCGGCCAGGGGGCGGCGTCCCGCGCAGGTGTAGTGGCGCCGCCCGCTCCCCCCTACCTTCTTCACTTTGGCCTCCAGGTCCATGTTTGCGTGTCAGAAAGGTTCCTTCTCCTGTCCGGGATCTCACACCCAGGTTAGCCTGGCTTCCGACTATGCCGCGGGTACTGGGGGTCGGGGGGAGAGATCTGCCGGGACTCCGGTCCCACTGCAGCCGCCACTCATCAGGCGCCGTCAAACTTCCGCCGCCCAGTCCGCGGAAGCCGTCCGACTGCGGGGACGGGGAACAAAGAGGCCTAGGCAGCCAATGGCAGCAGGGCAGCGCCAGCAGCCGCCAATCACCGAGCGCCTCACGCACCTTGGCGGCCAGTGTGCGGTGGCGTCGAGGTGAGGAGCGGAGCAATGTCCGGGGCGGTGCCCTAGGAAAGTGCTCCTGAACCCGGGACCAGGTCTCTGCGGATTCCACGGTGTCTGTCGACCTAGTTTTAAAGTATTGGGGGCCCAGCCTTTCCCCAGCTGAAGATGAGGAAGATTCCTTTTCCATTCTGGCAGCTTGTACAATACTTCTGTATCCTGAGGAGTACTTATCCCACTACTAACTTCTTGACTTATTTTCAGGACAAGGAGAAAGACAACATACTGCGGAGATTGTTAGGGATCGCTGTGCTAGGCATTGAACTCTAATTTCACTATTGAATTGTGGAGAGAGTCTTTCTTGAATGCTTTTCTCCATTGTCTCAAGTACTGGCAAGAAACCTGTTATAAAAGTGTACACCTGACACCTATATTATTAACCAATGTCACCATGATAAATTCAATAAATAAATTTTAAAAAACAGGGTCTTGGGGGTTGATCCTAGGATGGAGTAAGAAAGACTTAGGGTTCTAAGTGGGAACCCTGGGAGCATGGTTTAAAAAAAAAAAAGGAACTTCATTTCATCTAAACATCAGTGAAGATTGTTATGTATGTTTTCTGAGCATTCAATTGTTCCAAAGTGAGGATAGTGTGATTCATTTCAAAGACAGCTTGTGTCGTTCCTTTGGAAGTAGAAGCCTGTTCCTTGTCCCTGCTATGGGAACTGGTGTGAAGCTGCTCCTGTGTCTCATGCTTTGATGAAACAGTTTCATAGGTCTAACACACAGCACTGGAGCACCAGCACAGGATCCATTTCATGGCCTCATTCAGGAACAATTGCAATGAATACCATCAGATTGGTGGATCTGGAAGGGATCCCAGAGATTAAGTCTGGTTTTCTCATTTTACAGGAAACTGAGGATACTGGAGGTGCAAAGACCTCCTTAATATCTGAGTCTTGTGGGGCAGAGTTTGTGCTCCTAAGTCTTTAAGTGATGTCTCCAGCATGTTTGGAAATGTAAACACAGCATTTTGACTAAGTAAAAGAGAAAAGTCCAGGGTTTTTTTTTTTTCTTCAGTTTGATGTTATGACAACACAATATAATGGGTGGACAGCAGGTGATTTTCTAATCTGGCCCCTACTTTTAAAATGAAAAAAGTTCCAAATAATTTAGATGTTTAGGTTCAGATGTCTCTCTCCTGTGCCTAGAGAAACTTGGTATGAAAACATCCAAAATTTATTTAAGTCAACACTTTAAGTCTTTTGTTTACTTGGCTATTTGTTAACATAATTCAACAGAACATTGATTTATAATGTGCATGTTTTCCTTATCCTATTAATAAACTAAAAGTGGAGTGACCAAAATGGATCATGAATGTTTCTTTTCATTCAGTTGAAGTAAAACTTTCCCATCCCATTTTCCCAAACTATCCTAACACTTTGGGCCCCTGAAAAGTTCACTCAGTGTAAGATCCAGTAAACATGAGGTTTATGAAAAGGCATTTTGGTCTCTTTCAGGGAGATTAGCAGATGGAAAATGTCCAGTAAAACAGTTTAAATAAGGCATCAGACACATGTTGTAACTTAAATCCTGGGTTTAGTTGGTGGGATTTCAAAGATCTGGATACATTTATTTTTAACCACTGAATTCTGCCCTTCATCTCCTTCTTGCCCACCTTCCCAGCATTACTTTGTATGTTTATCACTGGCAAGGATGTAAGTTAAAATTCAGTGATTTCTCTCTGGACTCATTACTATACAACTTATATAGAAAAAAAGTTGATGTAGATAAGTGCTAAGTTAGGAGTCTTAAACTGTGAGTCCCTATTTAGCTATTAAAGTGTTAAGTTAGGTATTAAGGAGTTAGAATCACCACTACTTGGTGACTAGATGTTGTTGATGAAAGAGAAATGAATAGAAGATAACATACATGTTTCTTACTTGATCACCTATGTGGATGGTTCAGGAAAAGAGACAATATAAGATAAGTGGAAGGATTTTGTTTAGTTTTGCTTTCTTTGGGGGATGGTATAGATAAAGGGTATAGTTTTAAATATAGCGGGTTTGAGGTTGGGATATGGAAATGAAGTATCTGAATATAAGTCTTAGAAATGAGACCTGGACTGGAAATGTGATTTAGGAGTCAATATTCTACATAGTTAAATAATTGAAAAACATGGGCAGAATAAGGTTAACATGGGAGATTGGAAAATAAGAGAGTATTAGTGACTACAAATGAGCAAAACTGAGCAAGAAAAGCACAAGAAAGGAGATAAGGCTAGTGAGAGGGTAAGAAAAACAAATGGAGTGCAGTTCAGGTGACCAAGAGAGGAAATTCAAGAAGTAATTAGTCAGCAAATTATAGATGAGGATTAAATGTCCATTGGATTTAACATAAAGGAAATCACTGGTGAACTTGGGAAATGCTAGCTATTTCCCAAGCATTTAGGATAATGGCCAAAGGCAGTGGCAATGGGTATGGAGAGTTAGAAGGAGTAACCAGTGATATTAAAGAGATAGAAAATACTGGAATTGATTGATTGGTTTGAAGGGAGGAATGATAAAAAGCCTAGAATAATTTTCCAGAATTTATTGTTGGTGACCTATATGGTGGATATACTTCACTCCTTAATGTAAGAAACAAAAGAAGGAAGATTGAGAAAAAATAACAGATTTACTGTTGTATGTATTGATTTAGCAAAGGCAATTTAATCTGAGTTTGATAGTTAAAAGAAAGCTCTGGGCTGGAGATACAGGTGATTGATTATAAATACACTTCATACATATACACAAATACATATGTGCATATAAATGCAGGCAGTAAACATACTGAAAACACTAGGGGAAGGAAACACCAATAGGAAAGATTTCTGTACCAGATGAGGTAAATTTTCAAGGTAGAAACAACTACACCTGTCTCAATTATTAATGTGGTCCCAGGAGTCCTCTTTAAAGGTGTTAGTTATTTCTTAATGCCCGTTAGAGGCACTCCTGAGCTACTAATATAGCTATTATTGCTCATTAGCAGCTTGTATAAGATTACACATTGTTTTATAGGGAAACACCAACATATCACAGAGCAAACTATTACCAGTAAATTTTTTTTAATTGAATACACAGGGATTGGCTAAGTAAATAATGGATGATCTATATTCTAGATTTATGATAGCATAAGTATTATTGTTCTGAATGATAATACATAAGAATTTTTATAATAGGAAACAAATATAATGTTATGGGAAGAAAATAAAATATAGAATTGTATATACATTATACTCACCACTCTGCAAAATACCATAAACAGAAAAACAACATGAAGAAAATACACTAAAATGTCAGGAGTGGATTGCCTTTCATAGTTGGGTCCATGGGGATTCCTTTCTTCCTTTTAAAAAAAAATTCCATGATGAGCATGAAATACTTCTTAATGGAAAAAAACTTATTTAAAAATATATTATTCAAAGCATTTTAGGAAGATGGGGCAATGGCAGCATACTTTTTAATCTCTTTCAAAACCCACATTAAAAAACAGAACAAAAAACAGATCAACTAGTTAGCAAAACTAAGAACCCATGGACAATCTTTGCAATGGAACTAGGTGGCAAGGCATCTCCATAAACCCCAAAACACAAGCAATGAGAACAAATTACCAAAAGCCACAAGACATGTATATATAAACAATTTTGTGGGGAGAAGGAAGGGAAACAATGACTGATGAACAAAGAACTCAAGATGTTCTCCTCCAGTTATTTGTTTTTAAACACTGCAGGCCAATTTTCTAAAAGAAACTGAAACGGAATAATTGAAGGGGCTAAAGCAATCTCATTCTTGTGATGTCTTAAAACTGATGCTCCTGGACTCCTTTCTAGGAGAGGATCACACAAAAAGAAGCCACATGGAAGGAAATCTAAAATGAATAGGATGGAGAAAAAGAGGCAGTGGAAAGTGAATGGCTAAAGGATCATTCTCTAATACGATAGCCAGTAACCATACGTTGTTATTTAAATTTTAATTAAAAATCAATTACCCAACATTAATTAAAATTAAAAATTTAACTTCTCAGTCACACTAGCCATATTTCAAGTGCTCAGCAGCCAGAGAGGGAGGGTCAGGAAATCCCCAAAATACACTACATTTTTTAACACTTCATAAAAACAAGAGAGGATGGAGTTCTCCAATTTAGGACATGATTTTCTGAACCTGGCCTTACTGTAAACGTTCAGGAAATTAATATCACATAAAAAAGGACAACAGTAAATTACCAAGGTCAAATTTGATACAAAATTATCAAAAAAATAGAGCAGAATAATTTCCCTACAGATACTGAAAGAACATCGCAAAGATGTATCCACAGAACAGAACAAAACTGTAAGCTATTATTTGAAAACAAGCTAAGAGACATTAAAAAGTTAATACATGCCAGAAAAGAACCATACAAAGCAGATTTTTTTTTTAATTCACAAGTGAGGTAATAGACCTCAGGAAAGAATTAGAAGTGAAGAAATACAGTATTACATAAATAGAGATTAAACTAAAAAGACTATGAGGTTAAAAACTGATAATACTTAAGAACAAGAGAAGGTAAAAAAGGGAATTTTTTTCTAAAACATCAAAAAAGAAATACAAAATATTATAGTTAAAGTAACAAATATTGAAAATGGGATAAAAAGATCAAACATGTGAACAATAGGAATACCTGAAGACAAAAACCAAACCAAACCAAAGGAGTAAATAATACCAAAAGCTATGATTCAAGAAAACTTTCCTAAATTAAAGTAAATGATATGAAAGTACAAATTGAAAGATCATATGCATACCTGAGAATATCAACTGAAAATAGCCAACACAAGACATATTCTGGTAAAATTATTGGACTTTGAAGAATAGGGGAATAAATTCTTTGGGTATCCCTCTAGGTCCAGGGAGGGATATAATCTACAAGAAGAAAATTACATTATCATCAAACTATTTCTATAGTTATCCTTTAGATCAGAAGACAGAAGGGTAACATATTAACAATATTCAAGAAAGCTAGTATGAGCCAAAGATTTTATATCAAGTGACTTTCAAGAATAAAGGGCACAGGCAAAGTTTTATAAAGAGAGAATTCAGGAAAAAACAGTTTTCATGAGCACTTCCCAAGAAATTTTCACATGGCTACCTAGTGTGTGTGTGTTTGTGTCTGAATCTTTCTTTCCTTTCTCCCATGAAGACAGCAATCACTGGATGTAGAGGCCATCCCTAATCCAATATGACTTAATCTTAATTAATTATATCTACAAAACTTCTATTTCTAAATAAGGTCACATTCTGAGGTTTCAGGTAAATATGAATTTGGGGGGAACATTAGTCAACCCACTACAGTGAAGAAACAAAAGCAACATAGCAGAACGAAAGTCCTGTTTCTAAGTATTGAAAAACAGAAGGTATCATTGGCCATTGTTCCACAGCAAATGCTTTATCTTGCAGAATCAGTAATATCAGAACCTCTTTATTGGTAGTGTTAGTTCTTTCATCTTCCATTTTAGATGCATTGGATTGTTACTTTTGAGAAGCTCTTCTTAACCCCAAAAAAGGCATTGGTTGCAATTTTTCTTCTGGAGAGTTGTGCTATCATAAAAGCACCTTTTGGAGGATGGGAGAATTTGAGATAACATAAGAAAATAAACTGTAGGCCACTTTTGCTAGGCTTGAGACTTACTGTAACTATGTGCCTGCCATTTTTATTTCAAGGGAATTTTAAATCAGTATTTCTCAACCATGATACCAATGACATATTAAGTCAGATAATCCTTTGTTGAAGGGGGCCATTCTGCCTACTGTAGCATGTTTAACAGCATTCCTAGCCTTGACTTACTAGATGCCAGTAACACCCTGTCATAGTTGTGACAACCAAAAATTTCTGAATATTGCCTTTGGAGAGCAAAATTGTCCCCAGTTGAGAACCATTGCTTTAAATGATTCCAAAAATCTATGATCTATTGTCATGTAACAAACCACCTCAAGATATACTGTCTTTAAACTGCAGTTTCAGCAGGAAAGGCATGGATCCTTTGTCCCTCCTGCATATGACATCAGCTGAAATACCTGGACTGGAATGGTGCAATATGGCTTCACATGAATGTCGTGTTGATGTTGACTGTTGGATGAGACCTCAATGATGCTCGCAGGTGAAAGATTTCAGTTGCTTTCAAGGATGGCCTCTCTGAGCTGCTTGGACTTCTTTACAGTATGGTGACTGGGTTGCCAGTGTTCTAAGACAGTGAAGTGAAGTGGAATTCATGGCATTTTAATGATCGGACTATCAGAGTCACATAGTGTCACTCCCATCATGCTCTATTGTTTCAGATAATAAGAAATACCTGTGCAAGTGTAAGGGCAGGAGACATAAATCACACCTTCATGAGAGGAGTGTCAAAAATCACAATTTAAGAAGAGTACATATATAGGACGGGAGATATTGTTTCAATCTTCTTTGGAAAATATAATATTCTACCATATACCTTATTGTAACAAAAATTTACACCCCTTCTGCATGCCAAATATAATTATTTCACCTTATAAGATCTTTAAGTCTTCTCAGTTCAAAGTCTAGTATCTGTCATCTAAATCAAGTCAAGGTGTGGATAATGCTTCTTAGGTATTATTATGGAATAATTGGTTACAGTCTTTGAGTACCATTCTCTTGATCTGAAAGACTCTGAGATAAAGAAACATGATACCTGCCCCTCACAGACACTCAACAGTTAGTGGGAGAGTCTTAGCCTATCTGCTATAGACAATCCCTTTCGAAAATTGGTAAAACAGGAAGCACATAACAATCCCTGTATCATAGCAATTCTGACATCCAGCTAAGAACTTGTCATTTTTTTTTAATTAGGATTCATTCCTACTCATTGGACATGGTTCTTCACTGATCTTGGCTCCACTCTGAAATCTTGGTTCTGCCTTCTGAGACATTTTATCTTTTCCATCAAAAATACTCTATATTTGCATGTCTGTAATTTTCTCAACCTACCCCCTACCCTAGGCAAAAGTTGGGAGTCCAAAGGCCACTTTCCATTTTGTACTGACACTGTTCCTTTCCATCCAAGCTGTTATAATTATTTACATAACCTTGTGTTTTTTTAATGTATCAATGTATGATCCATTCTTTTAGGCCAAAGCCATGCCAACAAATCTCTCTGAAACTATCTTTTCTCTACCTTGTGCTCCCAGTGTGAGATTTCCATGTGATAGCACATTTAGTATTCTTTGATATTCTTAGAAACTCTTTTAAATGCAGACTTATTCCTAAGATTCTTAAGGAGCCTTCTGTCTGTCTAAAAAGTTTTGTGAGTCACTATGTTACTTATTTCTGACGTCTTAACAACAGCTCCTAAATAGCATTCTGGATTATATATATTTACCCAGAAATCATTTCTTCATTATTGATTTAAAAAAATTGCCATATGAAAATGCAGGGTACAAGAAACAGCTTTACTTTGAACCCAGAAAGTACCAATTCATTTTTATTCAACAGTGCACTCTTTAGTTCATCTCTCCTTTCACACTTATCATAAATCATAAATTCAGACAGTAAAAATGTGGCATGTTTAATATTCTGCAACCATTAAGTTCTAGGTATTTTCTATTTTGTACATTACTGTAAGACAATAGTCTTGGCAAACTTTCTGCCACAGCATAACAATTGCTTTCTTCAGCTTCTAATAACATTTCCCTACTTTCTTTTAAGCCTTCAGTGACAGTATCTTCTTAGCCCTTGTGTTTAATTTGTTTCCTAGAAGCTGTTCAGACTTTCAAATAGTATCCCCAAGAACCTTTGAGTTTCTTCTCACTTTTACCCAAAGCCATTGCCATGTTTTAGATTTTTTTTGACAGCACTCTACTTCCAGAATCCAAAAGCTGATGTAGTATTTATTATTTTGTAACAAAACACCCCAAAGTTATTTGCCTTAAACAGCCATTCAGTGGGCTTAAATATTGTCTAGGCCAGGAATTTGGACAGAAAATAGTGGAAAAGTCTTGTTCCATAATGTCTAGGGCTTTAGCTAGAAGTCTTGAAGGCTGGGGATGACACAATGGTTGGGAGCCGAAATCACACATAGGTGTCTCTACATGTCTGGTCAATGATGGCTGTTGACTAGGACTATCAGAAACACCAACTATATATGATTTCTCCATGTGTTCTTTCTACATTGGCTAGTTTGAACTTCCTCACAGCAAAGTTACTGGATTCCAAGAATGAATATCCCACAGAGCAAGGTGGGAAGAGCATGACATCTTTCTGAACTAGCCTTGCGTTTGGTGGAGAGTTAACTCAGCAGACCTAGATTGTTCAAACCCTGCACATTCTAAACAAAGACTAGCTCTGACTGGATCCCAGGAGGTAACCTCTAAACCCTTGGAATATTCTGCCTGATGAGAATGTCATAGCTGGAAACTTAGGGAACACACCCAAAACGCTACCTGTGGTAAGGACTGTACATAAGTCACACTGTATCGATATGATCTCTTGAGGGGCTATAGATTCACCAGCAAGGTCAGCCAAACAGGCACTCAGTACTTATGTAATGACTGCCAATAATAACACTAGACACGAATGCTGAGATGAGCTTCCCTGGTTGACAATATTTCATGAGTTTTTCCACACATCATCACTGGGAGAATTCAGTGCTGTTCTTAACCTACAATGAAAGAAGACAACTGGAAACTCATGCCTGGTCTCCCAGATTCTGCCCTGTTTTCCTTTTTTCTTTGCTGATTTTAATTATTATAATTAGTTAATTTATTGTTTTACTTTACTAAAACACAACTATGGGTACAATAGGTTTTCTGAGTTCTATGAATCCTACTGAATTATTGAAAGTGAGAGTGATCTTGGTGACCCTGGATATAGGAAAAGTTTCTCTCTGTTCCATGTGTCTGAAAATTTAGGTGGAAGACTTGAAACATGGCTGGGCATAGAATCATCAGAAGGTGCTTTCATGTGTCTCTCATGCAGACTCTCAGCAAGAATATCAATAAATGGCCTCGGTCTGTGTTCTTATTCTTTTTAAGTATTTTTATTGATTACGCTATTACAGTTTTCCCAATTTTTCCCCCTTTATCCCCCTTCAGCCCTGTCCCCCTAATCCTACAGCATCCCCAACCCCCGCTTAGTTCATGTCCATAGGTTGTACATATAAGTTTTTTGAGTCCTCTGTTTCCTATACCATTTTTATCTCTCCCCATCTATTTTATGCCTACTAATTATGCTTCTTCTTCCCTGTATCTTTTCCCTCCTATTCCTCCCTTCCCCCACCCAATGAAATCCCTCCATGTGATGTCCATTTCTCTGATTCTATTTCTGTTCTAGTTGTTTGCTTAGTTTTTGTTTTCATTGTTTTTCTTTCCTTTTAGTTTCATTTGTTGGTAGTTGTGAGTTTGTTGTTATTTTACTGCTCATATTTTTTATCTTCTTTTTCTTAGATAAGTCCCTTTAATGTTTCATATAATAATGGCTTGGTGATGATGAACTCCTTTATTTTGGCCTTATCTGGGAAGCACTTTATCTGCCCTTCCGTTCTAAATGATAGCTTTGATGGATAGAGTAATCTTGGATGTAGGTCCTTGCCTTTCATGACTTCAAATACTCCTTTCCAGACCCTTCTTGCCTGCAAGATTTCTTTTGAGAAATCAGCTGATAGCCTTATGGGCACTCCTTTGTAGGTAACTCTCTCTTTTTCTCTTGCTGCTTTTAGGATTTTATCTTTATCTTTAATCTTGGGTAACTTAATGATGATGTGCCTTGGTGTGTTCCCCTTTAGGTCCAACTTCTTTGGGACTCTCTGGGCTTCCTGGACTTCCTGGAAGTTTATTTCTTTCACCTTATTGGATAAGTTTTCTTTTATTATTTGCTCAAATAAGTTTTCAATTTCTTGCTGTTGTTCTTCTCCTTCTGGCACCCCTATAATAAGGATATTGGAATGATTCAGGTTGTCCCAGAGGCTTGTAAGACTCTTCACTTTTTTGGATTCTTGTTTCTTCATTTTGTTCTGGATGTGATAGGGGACTTAAGAATTGGAAAATTTTAGTTTAAGTAATAGCTAATAAGCTTATTAATCAATGCAAGTAAAAGCTTTTGTTCCAGGAACTGAAAGCATGACCCACCCTGACTTCAGGAGACCACAAGTAGTTCCACCTTTGTTCCTCAGGAGGACTGAAAGCAATTCAAGATGATATCTGAGTCATTGTCCTCCAGGGTGAGAAGACCACCACACAGGACACAGCTAAAGACCACTTCCTGGGGCACAGCTTAAGATCACTGCCCAGGGTGAGAATGCAAAAGTTGTTTTTTTAATCCAATTAACTTTTCCCTGAACTCTAAAACCCCTCACCACACCTTGTTTATTCCCTGCTATAAAAACCTTGGCCTGGAAACAAAAGACAAGATGATCTGTTAGGGTAGTGTATGAACCTGCCATTTTCTCAGATCACCAGCCATCTGAATAGAGCGCCCATAAAGATTCAATCCCTGTGTCTGCTTATTGGGTTTAGTAGTGACAGGCAGCCAGAGCTCCAGTGTCTTTTCTGGTTTTGGATGGATGTTTATTTTTTCCTTTTGTTCCAAATTGTTGCTTTGACTCCTGGTTTCCTTCCTGTCACTGTTGGTTCCGTAAATATTTTGTTTTATTAAACTTTGGGTATCCTTCATTTGTTTTTTCACTTTTTGAGCAAGCTCAGTCAGATCTGTGAGCATTTTGATTACTAGGGCTTTAAATTCTCCATCAGATAGGTTGGCGATCTCCTCCTTGCTTAGTTCTCTTTCTGAGGCTTTGCTCTGTTCTTTCATTTGGGCCCTATTTCTTTGTCTTGGCTTAGCTGATAAGTTGTAAGGGCTCAAGGCCTTAGGGAGTCACCCAGCAGGGTAACCCTCTTTGCTGTGCTGAGGTACTGCCTATGGGGGAGGGGCCAGAGAGGGAATAGTATGGCTCACCTGCTCTTCTCTAGCACACTTTTTAACGGACTCTCATTTGAAATTAGGAGTTTCTCCCACGACAGCAACCCCAGCCATAGTCTACAGTCAGCTCTGAGTCTCAGTTTTCCCCTTAAGTCAGTCCCTCCTGTGCAGGCCGAGGAGTTCTGCAGCCAGCCCCACCCCAATGATCTGCCACTTTGCCAAAGTTTTTCTGAGTCGGCCTGTTCGATCTGCTGCCTTACTGGTCTGGTTGTTCTGACTGATTTTTTTTAATTCCTTGGTTGTTGGAGTTCCATGCAGTTTGATTTTCTGGTGCTTTTGGTTGTTTATTGATTTTAGGTTGGTTGCTATCTTCCTTTTGGTTGTTCGAGGAAGCAAAGGGTTTCTACCTATGCCTCCATCTTGGTTGGAACTTGGCTTGTGTTCTTTCTGCTTGTGCTACTTTGAACTTCTTCACACTTTGTAGTTGGGTTCTAAGAGCAAATATCCCAAGATAGCAAGGTGGAAGTGCATGGCATATTTCTAAACTAACCTCATGAGTTTCATTGCACCACTTTCACCAGTTTCTGTTGGTCAAGACAGTCACAAAGATCTCAGGATCAAGGAGACATACCTATGTGCAATAGGGAGAATATCAATATCACATAGTAAGAATGTGGTATGGGAAATATTTCCATGGCATCTTTGGAAAATGTGCCATGGTTGTCAGTAACATCTTTGTATCCCTAGCCTATAATGATAGGTTTTATCTATTGGTAACAATTTGGGGTATCTGTCTGATCCTTCTATCCTCAATTTAATTGCCTGCTGTAGACTACTGTCTTATAACAGCCAGAGATAAAGCTTCACTTTGCAGCTCAGCTGATCCCAGGTTACTGTATTTTGAAATGAGGTTTGGGAGATGGAGTAAGTCAGAGACTACACAGGAGATAATTTGGTGAGTCATGAGAGAGTAAGCCTTCCCTACCTCTTTGACTCCTTCTAAGAACACTCCAAGCTGACACACTACATTTGGGATGGGACAAAGCTTTCAGTCTGTGTAATTTAGTAGGACACATGATTTTTTGACCTGCCTCTAATTGGATTTCTACTGACAGGTGGAAAAGGCTTCTTTTGACAAAACTGTTGATTGATCTCAATGATCGGTTTCTTCTTTCTGATGAGCTGGCTTGGATCCTAGCTTGTCTCTGTCTTGTATTTATGGAAGATTGCAAGGAGTCACCAGTACCTTCCAACTATGACATTTGTTATAAAACCCTCTTAAGAAACAGTTTTGGTCCCATGGCTTGTGTCCCAACAGAAAACTGGAAAGAAATTTAACCAGCTCTTTTAATATCATTTACAAAGCATTGTTATCCCACCGTGGCCTCTTCGCCCAACAGAATCACATCCTTCCTTTATAGTACCTCACTTTTATTAATGTATTGCAATTATCTAATTTTATAGGACAAAACAAAACTTGAACTCATTTAAGCCAATTGGGATGCATGAGCTGCACTATAATCTTTTCTTCCTCTCTGCTTCTCCCTTCTCTATAGCATTTCAGATTCATTTTCTCAGACCAGTTTCTCCATGTCATGAGGACACCATTACAGATACTTCCAGGTCACATATCTCATAACCAAATAAAAGGTAGCTCTTATTTAAAAGTTCAAGTTTGAAAAATCCTAAGAATGATCTCTGCACAACAGGTTTTCTCTTTCCATTAAAATGAGAAGTCACAAGGTGTTATTATCCACTTTCTGTTCCTTATAATCTTAAGGCAAATACTCGCACAAAATACTGATTTTTCTACTCAAGAAACAAAACTTCAAAAAATTATTTTGATTGCAAAAACTCTACACTATTGCAAAAGAAATATAGCAAGATTCATTTTTAAAGGAAACCCAGAGTGGTGAAGAACACCTTTCGAGTTACTGGATGAATTTAGAAATGATGTAAAAAACAGATAGGAAAAATATCATCTGCTTCTCTCACCAGTTCATGTTAACTGTTAACAATGATGCTAAGTACATGCTGACTACTTTCCTAAGCAAACAAGAAAAATGTGATGTAAAAGGACTGTAAAATAAAAGTATGAGACATTATAGTGTTAAAGTTTATTGAGGTAACTGGTATGGAATCTGTGTGTCTTGGAATGGAGAATTTTATATCATTTTGCAAATAAATATTTCCTTGCGGGCAAATGCAGGGAGTACTGAGTGGTGTTTATGGAATTACCATCTATGGGAACATGCTTCCTGGGTACAATAATATCTTTCAGCAATTAGCAATGAGGGTAGTTTTAGTTTTGTTCAGTAATAAAACAGCTGTGGAAATGTTCTATGAATAAAGGATCATGAGCACTGACACAGTCTGAATGTTTGTGTCCCCCTCAAAATTTGTATGTTGAAAGTTAATCCCTACAGTGATATTATTAGGAACTGAGACCTTGGAGATGTGATTAGGTCATGAGGGCAGTGCCTTCAAGAATAAGATTAGTGTGCTTATAAAAGAGATCTCAGAGACCTCCTATGCTCCTTTTACCATGTGCATCTACAGCAAGAAGACTGCAGACTATGAACCAGGAAGCAGGCTCTCACCAGATAACTGTTCTGTCAGTGACTTGTTCTTAAATTTCCCAATCTAGAGAACTGTTGAGAAATAGACGTTTGTTGTTTAAGTCACCCAGTCTGTTGTATTTTTGTTATAGCAGCTGAACAGACTAAGACAAGTACCAGGCAAAAGTTAAACAAATATAATTTTCTTACATTCTTTTAACCATTGTAGCAATTTGTTTTCCAAAGAATGTAATTATGACTTTTCTAGTAGGTAACCAGTAAAATGTTTTAGTGCAAAAAAAAGGGAAGTTGGCTTGTATGTGAAATATAGTGCTAAGTGCAGTTCTACAAGCCTCAAAACTCACAGACATTTTAATTCTACATTAATTATAGCATAACACTTTTCCTTAATGAGGTATTACTACTTCATAGTAAAACAATAATTTTACTTTATAGTAAAACATTCCTCTACCTAACATATTGTCACTTATCTTTTTTTTTTACTTTAAAAATTTACACAATATCTCATTTTTTAAACTACTTTTCCTTGGGTATACCATTTCCTAAGAGCCCAATATGCTACGGCTAATAGAAATGTGCACTTTTAAGATTGGCCCTTAACTGTAATATAAATATGAGTTTCTGTAAGCCTCAGTGTGAACAAAAGCTACTAATTTACTTTTCATAAGTCGAATCAGTCCTAAAAAAAGGATGGCACCAGCCTATTAGTGACTATTTTAATAGGGGTATAAAGAAGAAAATCAATTACAGTTCTGAAAGACATGTAGATATTGTTCATTAAAAACATAGGCTTTTAGGCCCTGGATAAAAACTTGGTCTGGAATGCATTCTGAAAGGCTTCTACCATAAGGGGGTGTAATAACAACTCTAGATAACTATCAGTTAAAAAAATGGATTAGGCAAAATTATGATGTGAGGAATATGCCAAATGAGACCAACTTACTCTTTTTGGATGGGTGAAAAGTAAATTGTGCAATGAAATGTCCATTATATTTTATGTGTTTTTGATAGATCATAGAAGCTGTATCAATATTCAAATACACATGAGAAATTCCAAGAGAAGTTCACTCCAAAGGGAAATGAATTAATTGAGTTGTGCACTTGTTAAGATTTAATTTTTCTGTAACCTTAAAAAATAAAGACATATATATTTAAAATATGTAAAGTTAATTTTATCCTGTTGCTTTTGCTTTTGGTGAATTAAACTATTTCATGTTACACTTCACGGCTTACAGCAGGTTACTACCATTTACATTCAATTTAATTGAAATCGATTCAATTTATTTCTTACTGAGAGCTCATTCCTCTCCTAGTCAATATGGTATATAACCTAAAGATGTCAGATTATCTTCTCTCTCTGAAGTCCTAGTGTGAAAAGAGTGAGTAAATAATAGGAAATGGTTAAATAGCAACTCATTAATTTAGTTGATGCAAATTATAAGTGATAGGCAGTTAGGGCTATAGACTTTAAAAATAAAATTTGTATAAGCATGTTTATGATAGCTCTGTTCATAATTTTTTAAATTTTATTTATTTATTTTTCATCGTTGTTCAAGTACAATAATATCTTTCCCCCCCACCGCTCTCCTTCACCCCAACCATCCCCACCTCCCGTCCTCTATCCTACTCTCCTTTGGCTTTGCCCATGTGTCCTTTATACATGTTCCTTGATAACCTTTCCTCCTTTTCCCCCTTAATTTTTTGCAAATTAAACTACAATGAGATTTATTATTTACCTATTAGATGATCAAATTCTAAGTTTAATGAAGCAGAGAGATAACACTCATACATCATAGATGTAAGTTTAAAAATGTACATCCTTTATGAAGCATAATTTGGTAATGCATATCAAAATTACAAATGTATTTCTCTCTTGACCTAGCAGACACACTCACAGGAATTATTCTTACAGAAATACATGCACACTAAAAAATGACATGTTACTATTAGTAACATTGTATTAGGAAAATATTAGTGAATTTCCAAGAGTCCATTAAAAACCATGGCAGATGCACTTCATGGAATGTTACACAAATATAAAGAATGAGAAAGTAATCAGCATACACATAGATATGGAAAGATCTATATGTGATAAGTGCTTTTTAATTTTAAAAGGGGAAAGTAAGAATATATTCAAAAGATTCAAAATAAATTAATAAAAGTGATTACCTATGGGAAAAAGGTTGAGGGGGACATAGGTCCACAACAGGGGAGGAAGTAAGGCTTTTCATTATATTGTATTGTAGCATTTTGATTTTTAAACGATGTGTATAATATCTACTCATATTAACTAACAGACAGTGATGACAAGAAGAAACAAAGTACAGAATAAATACATTATGAGTGCTTTTATATGAAGTGTAAAAGAAAGTAAAAGAAAGCAAAATATGACAGTTTTTTTATTTCAAGATATATACATAGATGACAAATACTGTGAAATAAACCAGGAAATAATGAACACAGAATGCAAATAGTGGTTACCAGGGTCTGGAAGTGAGGGACTGGAAGGAAGACAGAGCAAGGAGAATACAATTTTAGAAGGAAGGAAGAGAGGAAGGAAGGAAGGAAAGTAGAAGGGAGGGAGAAAATACAGAAAAGAAAAAAGAAATCCATGAGGGCTAAAAAGACTTAATAAGTCTTCTTGGAAGGAGGTGGACTTAGACTGGTCCTTGAAAGGTGTAAATCTCAGTAAATGTAGTTAAAATTCATGTGCTGTTTCATAGTTTACAAAATGTAGCATATACATGGTGTGATATTGAATCTGTATAGGCAGAGAAAGATGAGAACAGACATTCAAACTGAGGAAAATAGCGTAGCCAAGGCACAGAACATGTGCAGGCACATCCTGGGTTATGAGACCTTGGGGATCAAACCAAATGGGCAGTTGGATTGGGTAGTAGTGAGTAACAGACCAATAGATTCATGAGGTTTGATTATAATGAGGTTGGGAGCTTATCTGGGAAGACATTAAATATGTGGTTGTTTGTTTATAGACAAAGACAAGTTCAAGAAATATTTGAGAGTTCAACACATCAGCATTTCTTAGGACCTACCTAACATTGGCTCTAGCTTTGAGGTTCATCATTAAAAATCATCTACAGAACTAACACTGCCCTATCCAGCTGTCCTGGTAGATCCACTGATTATTATTCAACTTCTATACATTTGTGAATTTCCCAAACTTCCTTCTGTTGTCATTTTCTAATTTTATTCCATTGAAGCTAGAGAACATACTGTATAATTTCAACTCTTTTAAATTTAGTGACACATGTTTTGTGACCTTACATATAATCTTCCCTGAAGAAGGTTCCATGGGCACTTGAGAAAAATATATATTCTAATGTTGGAGGAGTGTTCTATTGTTGTTCTATGTGAGTTACTATGTTTATAATGTTGATCAAGTTTCTATTTCCTTGTTGATCTGCTTGTTATATCTATTATATAAAATAGGGCATTGAAGTGTTTAACAATTATTGTTGAATCATCTCTGTCTCTCTTCAATTTTGTCAGTTTTTGCTTCCTGTATTTTGGAGTTCTGTTTCTAGGTACCTATATATTATAATTATTTTATCTCCTTAAAGAATTGATCCTTTTATAATGGTAAAAGTTTCTTTTTGTCTCTAATAAGAATTTTTATCTTGAAGTCCATTTTGTCTGATAGTAGAATTGCCACTCCTGGGTGTCTGTTGACATTTGTCTTCTGAGACAAAGTACTGGGTAGGAAGGAAGAGGAAACTGTTTATAAACTTCTAAAATTTTCTATACTGTGCAGGAAATTTTCCATATAAGCAATATTATTTTACTGAATATGATAATGCTTTCTAGGAATGACTACTTTTTGGCTTACCTCTATGTTACTGTTATATAATAAAGTGCTAAGGTTTCATAGGCAAGGCATGGGGTATGTGAAAAACCAAAAAATTCTATTCTATGACATGAAAATTTGTAATTCCACAGTATAACCACATAGACACTGATTGGCCATGGTTGTGTTTATAGTTCGATATGATAGACCAAGTAGAGCTTTCAGGAACACATAATTTGGAATATGATTGATACAGAAAACACATATACACTCTCATTTATGCCCCTTAATAAGTGATTGACTTAGGTAAGTATATTAGTTTTCTATTGCTGCTAAAATAGATTTCCACGACTTTGATGGCTTAAAAATGCAAATGTATTATGTTACAATTCTGTAGATCAGAAGGTTTACAGGAATCTCACTGAGCTAAAAATCAAGCTGTCAGCAGGATGCATTCTTTTTTGGAAGGTCTAGGGAAGAATTTGTTTCTTTGCCTGTTTCATCTTCTAGAGGCTGCCTGAATCCTTGGCTGAAGGCTTCCTTGCTCCATCTGTAAAGCCAGTGACTTGGTGTCTCTTTGACTGCTTCCATCATCACAGTTCTTTCTCTAACCACAGCCAGGAAAGGTTCTCTGCTTTTCTTAGATGATTAGAGTGGACTTACCTGGATGAGGACTCCATCTCAAATTCCTTAATCTTGATCACATCTCAAAACATCCCCTTTTTGTGTGTGTAATGTAGCACATTCAGAGGTTCTGGGGGTTAAGATGTGGATATTTTTGTCAGGGCTTTATTCTCCCTATCACAGTCGAGATAATGACTGGATTCTAAAACCATTAAGTAAAAGGTCAGTGGGGAACACAGATTGCACGCAGGTCCCAAAAGTAAAAAAATATATGTAACTTTAAAACAAAGAGACTAGCTTGTCTCCTCTTTAATCCAGAAATCATATTTACCATCACTTATAATGGGACATCAAACATGTGATAGATGCACAATGTTCTACACAGTTATCACCTAGGAGTTATTCTGGTTAAAAATGTGTAACTAGACTGTAATTCAGCCTATAGTTTTAACCTCCAGTGTATAGGAAATATAAAGAATAGAAGATTAATTTAAATGATATCACAGGAAATACACAGACAAATCAAGGATATGTAATATTCTACAAAACAACATGTCTTTTTTGAAAAGTCTCTATGATGAAAGAAAAAGGAAGAGGAAGTGGAAATTGCTTTAGATCAGGGGTGTCAAACTCATTTTCACCGGGGGCAACATCAGCTTCTCAGTTGCCTGCAAAGAGCCAAAATAATTTTAGGACTGTATAAATGTAACTACTCCTTAAAAGTTAAGGAATTGAAATTACATTTGGCCCTTTGAAGGCAACCATGAGGCTGATGTGGTGGTGAAAGTGAGTTTGACACCTTGCTTTAGATTAAGAGAGATGTAACAACCGAAGACAATGCATGGTCCTTGATTAGGTCTTGGTTTGAAAACAAAAACAGCAATAAAATATGTTTTGGAGACAAATAGCAATATATAAATATAAATGCAGAAATAGATGACATCAAGAAGTTTCCTAAATTTGTTAGATGTGATGACAGTACTGACAATGGGTGGGAAATGCTCTTATTTTCTGGAAATGCTCTTATTTTCTGGAAATGCATGCTAAAGTAGTTTGGTTGAAGCCTTATAATGTTTATCATTTATTTTATAATGGTCCAGGAAAAAGAACACATACAGAACAAACAAATATGCAAAAATGTTAATGATACAGGAAATAGATGAGTGATATTGTGCTACCTCTACTTTTCTGTGTTATTAAAATATTCATTTTATTAGAACTTTAAAAATCTAATATAGAAATACATATACATATAACTTGTAATAATTGCATTATAACTTTTTGGAGATGAAGTTATCATTACAGAAATACTGTTCTCTGCAGAAATAATTAGACAAAATATGTTTATGAAATAAACATTTGTCAGTTTAGTCTAATCTTTTCTCATTCTAGGGGACAGACTTATTTTCCTTTTCTTTTTTGTTTTTTTTTTTTAGAAGGAAGAGTTTCTAGAGTCACAATATCATAATGGAATTTTCAAAAGAACATTCAGTTCTTTTCATTTTGTTTATATAGCACTTCAGGATGTCCCAAACAGATAACCACTTTCAATTCTTGAAATAGGCAGAGTATGCCTCATTCATGTATTGTGTGACAAAGTTGCCAATACAAGAGACTATGTGGAAGTCAGTAAACCACAGACTGTAAGTCACTTGAAGGACCGTTCTGAACTTCAGCTCAGTCATGAGTGTCAGGCATCCAATGAAACATCACTGGTATGTGGCAGCTGGTCTTGATGAGTGGATGTCACTGCTGGAAAAATCCTTCTAAGAACAGCTAAAAGGCACTTGCTGCCAGTGCTACCCTGGCTGGTGTAGCTCAGTGGATTGAGTGTGGGCTGTGAACCAGGTACTGCAGGTTTGATTCCCTGTCAGGGCACATGCCTAGGTTGCCAGGCCATAGCCTGTAGAAACCACACATTGATGTTTCCCTCTCTCTCTCTTTTTCCCTCCCTCCCCTCTCTAAAAATAAATAAATAAAATCTTTAAAAAAAAAGACATTGGCTGAGAGATCTGTCTGACAGATATTGCAGGAGTTGTTGGAGACCTCTAGTGGCAACATAAAGGAAATACAGCTCACCACAAAATACCATTCTCGAATACAGTAAAGAGTAAATGGAAAATGAAACCATTCCCTAGAAGCTTCCTCTACTTCTCTGACCTTTCTATTTCCCTCTTCTTTCTTCCACTGTTTAAATTGTTTATCATTTCTTAATAGTTTTTCCATGCCACTTTTATTATTTACATGTTTTCTCTAAATTATCACATCAATTCACCAAATGATACTTTTATCATGATTTTCTCCATTGAGCCCATGTCCATATTTCCAATTCCCTGCCAGATGTTTCTATTTATATTGCTTTTTAAATTAACATGACCGACCTTTCTAATTCTATGTTTCCTATCTCAAGAAACGAAATAGTGTCAAAATACAGCCCAGCCAAAGGGCTTATACTTCAATAAAGCATTAAAGTACAGAGAGTCTTACAGACTTAGTGTGTACCAGGCACTGGAATAGGTGTCTGGATAAAAGAAAATAAAGACACACCTTATAGTAGAGGGAAGATAACAGACCCTTTAATGTGTGAGTGGAATGTATGTCTTACTTTGGGAGGTCTGGGAAGGAGACCTAACCCAGCCTGAGATGGAAAGATTCAAGATGAAGGCTTCCTGGAGGAAATTACTATCAAGCTATAATTGTACTCATTGTCTGTGTACAAATTGTACAAACTGTCTGTGCTATGCCCTGAATTGTGTCCCTCCAACACTCAAAAGTTGAATTCTTAACTCCAGTACTTGAGAATGATGTAAATATATTTGGAGATAGAATCTTTAAAGAGGTCATTAGGGTGAGCTCTAATCCATTGCAACCAATTGTCTTTGTACAAAGAGGAAATTTGAACACCAAAGGATACAGAAAGAAGACAATGTGAAGATGGGAAGAAGAAGCTCTCCAGAAGTCATTGACGCTGCCAACACTTTGATTCTAGTTCTCCAGCCTCCAGAACTGTGAGGAGATATATGCATATTTGTGTTGTTTTTTTTTCCCACCCAGTCTGTGATACTTTGTTATAACAGCCATAGCAAACTAGCATATTCTGATTTCTTTTTCAAGATAAAGGCAAGACTTTTCTAAGCAAGAGGAAGAGAATATGCAAAATGAGTACCTGAAAGATCATAGCTTACTTGGGGAACTATAGTTCAGTGTGACCAGGTTACGGGGCATGCAGTGGGGAAAAGATTGGGGAATTGGGGAAAATGAGGCTAGAGATCTAGGACGAGGTAAGATTATGAAAAGAGCTATAGTATACCAAATTAAATAGTGGAAAGTAGGGAAAAGCTATTATGGGACTGAAGGAAAAAATTACCCTGGCCAGGTGACTGGGTTGGAACATTGTCCGGTACACCAGCAGGTTGCAGGTTCAACCCCTGGTCAGGGCACTTACCTAGGCTGTGGGTTCAATCCTCCCCCTAACCCCAGTCAGGGTGCTTATGGAAGGCGCCAATACATGTTTCTCTCTCACATCCATGCTTCTACAGTTTTTTCTCTACCTCTCTATCTCTTTTCCTCTCTCTCACTAAAAATCAATAAAAAACATGGACTCAGGTAAGGATTAAGAAAAGGAAGTAGTATTAAAGATCTGATATGGTAGTTTGATCTCTGGAAACAAAGTTAATTATTGGTGTAAAACTTTTACGGCTTTGTCTAATCCAGTTTTCCATGTTAACAACTATTATTTCATGATGACAATGATCAATTGTCTACTAGATAGCAAAAAGTATTTTCACAAACTGCATTAATACTTTATTCTTACAAGATGTTCATCCTTCTGAGCAATCTAAATATTGTTTTTACTGAATTTTATGTCCATATTCTTTTCTCCATTACTTTATTTCAATCTTTATTAATTTCTTCTCTCTGAAGTTTATGTTTTAACAATATCTGGAACTTGTGATAGCACATCTAGTGGGTTGGTGCTTATATAAACTGGATTTAGTTAGAATATCAGTACTTTTAAAAGTCAGTATTTCAATTTCTCAAGTCTTAATATTTATTTTTCTTCCTTTTAATTAAGATATCTATTTAACTTAATTTAATTTAATATCTAAGGCATGGGTAATTTATTTTTGTTGTCTTCTCTGAAATCTCCTTTAAATTCTTGATTTTCCTAAGGGAAGAACAGAATTAATTGTTATGCTATAATAAAATAAGTTGTAACCCCATGAAGATATTGGCTACAACTGACTTTTTTTATCCATATGTTATTAGTGCCTGATATACTGCCTGATACATGATTGATAATAAATACACATATTTTTTAAATTTTATTTTTTCATTACAGTTTTCATTCAAGGTAATTTTGTATTAGTTCTAAATGTATAGAAGTGGTTAGACAATCATATACTTTACAAAGTGCTCCCCTCAGTATTTCTAATACTCATGTGGAAACATACATAGTTTTTACAATATTATTGACTATATTCCCTAAGCTATACTTAGTATTTCCATGACTACTTTGTAACTAACAATTAGTACTTCTTAATTCCTTTACCTTTTCACCAATCCCTGTAATCCTCCATTCCCTCTGGTATTCATCAGTGTGTCTTCTGAATCTCTAAGTCTGTTTTATTTGTTTATTTTGTTCTTTAGATTCCACATGTAAATAAAATCACATGGCATTTGTCTCTTTGTCTGGCTTATTTTGCTTAGCATAATATCCTTGAGGTCGATCTATGCTGTTGCATGTGGTAAGATTTTATTGTTTTTTTATGGCTGAGTAATATTCCATTGTCGACAGGTAAAGTACTAAATCTTATTTAGACAATCTGTTGATGGGCATTTGGGTTGCCTTGGTTATTGTAAATAATGCTGCAATAAATATAGCAATGCATATATTCTTTCAAATTAATGTTTTGGGTTTCTTTGGATATGTGTCCAGAAGTAGAAACTGAGTCATAAGGCAATTTTATTTTTAATTTTTTGAGAAATTCCCACACTTTTTCACAGTGGCTACACCAGTCTGCATTCCCACTAATAGTGCTCAAGAATTCCCTTTTCTCCACATCCTCAAGAACACTTGTTTTTTGATTTATTGATTTATTGATTTATATAGTTTGACCAGTGTGAGGTGATATCTCACTGTTGTTTTAATTTGCATTTCTCTGATATTTGGTGATATTGAGTATCATTTTATATGTCTATTGGCCATCTGTACGTCTTCTTTGGAGAGGGGTTTATTCAGGTCCCCTGCCACTTTTTATTTTAGATTGTTTGTTTTATTGGTGTTGAATTACTTGAGTTCTTTATAAATTTTGGATGTATCTTTGATCAGCATCTTCTCCCATCAGTAGGTTGTCTTTTCTTTTTGCTGATGGGTTCCTTTGCAGTGCAAAACCTTTTTACTTTGATGTCCCATTTATTTATTTTTTTTCTTGTTTCCTTTGCCTGAGGAGATATAGTAGAAAAAATACTGTAAGAGAAATGTCAGAGAGTTTACTGCTGCCTATATTTTCTGCTTTTATGGTTTTGAGTCTTACATCCATTTTGAGTCTTTAATCCATTTTGAGTTTATTTTTGTGTATGGTATAAGAAAGTAATATAGTTTAATTTTTTTTTTTGCATTTATCTGTCCAGTTTTCCCAACACCACTTACTGACTAGACTGTCTTTACCTGATTGTATGTTCTTGACTCTTTTGTCTAGATTAATTGACCATATAGGTGTGGGTTTATTTCTGAGCTCTCTGTTATGTACCATTGATCTCTGTGTCTCTTTTTATGCTAGTATCATGCTGTTTTGATCACAATAGCCTCATAGTATAGTTTGCTCTTTTACTGGACAGGCACCAGGCTGGAGAGGGTTTGACTCAGGCTGGCCTGTAGTGTGTGCGTTCTTGACTTAGCATAGCAAAGATTTCACAACATGAGTTCAGGTAACTTTAATAATATGTTTATTAAGGCTAGGGACAGTGAAACAAAGGAAAGTGTTAGGGTATAAGAAGTAACAGGTGAGAGCCTAGGTGGGGCTGCTTTGGCTTTCTAGAAAAGTTATATATTGGAAAGGAGTGAGCCAAGGAGGGGCTTCTGTTAGCTCACCTGAAAGTCAGAGAAAAAGAGGGCCCTGGAGACGGAATTGTTACAGAACAGACCGGTGGGGGTGGTGGTGGTGAATGATATATTATTATCAAAAGGACCCCCCATTTTTCTCTCCAGGGGTTCTCCCCCATACTAGGTTTGCTTTGCCTGTGGCCAGAGGAAAGACGTCTCACAATGCCAGAGACTGGTGAAAAGGAAAGGAATTATTTATTTAAAAGTTATACAGATTTAGAGTAATGACTTAATATCTTCATTAAAATATTAAAGTTCTTTAGAATATCCACAAACACACACAGTCCTTCCTTCCCACTCTGCCCAGTCTGGGGTACCATATCTCAGGAAAAGGAGTAGAAGTCCATGATTCAGGCAGCACCCTCAGTTCTGGCACCACCTGCTGTGTCACTGCCACGACCTCCAGTTAATACAAAGCCATGTGGCACCTTCTCATGGCCCACCAGCAACAGTTCTTTTACCCCTTTTCTTCCAGGCAAAGTTTCTCCTGCTTCCTAAGTTATGTGACAAAAGGGATCACACCAAAGCCGCATGATTCCAACCTCTGCCCAAGCCACATGGTGATTTTGCCATGTGGTGATTTTCCCTCGTGGCTGCCACATCTGGGTTTAAATCCCGGAGCCAATCTTCCTCTGCAGCTCCATTTCTGACTCCTCCCACAATCAGTTACACCTGTCAGCATTCCCATATTCCTCCAGCTTTACTGGGTTGCCATAGTAAGTCCAGGCAGGCATGGCCCCATGGCGTGGAGATAATAATTTCCAAGCTCTCACCCAGGTGCTGTAACCAGGGGGAGTTGCTTCCCAGTTCCATCATGGGTTGAAGTCACTCCCATCCCCCTGGCTCAGAGCTTGGCCACAGCTAGTTAACGTATCTATGAAACCAGCTAAGGGTTTATAGATGTGTTAAATGACCATGCTAGAGGTTGGCTGCAAAGCTGTTCCTGTACAAAACAGCTCTCAATGACCTTGCTCCATGTGTCCCATCTCCCAGATCAGAATCAGGGGGTAAGCCTGGGTCAGGTTGCCTCTGCCCACTGCTTCCCTGGCTGCAAGTCTCCTTGGGAACCTTAGAGTAAATAAAAAGTTTATGCCTGAGAAGGAGCATGAGAATACTCTAGAGTGAGCATGCCTTTTGTCTTTGTTCTGGGGGCATTTTATCCTTTTTCTGTGGGTGAGAAACTTAGGAGAGGGTTTCAGAAAAATATTCACTAGTTTTTCAGGTGCATTTTAATATGCTGATGTGTTGGAATGAACACATAGTGGGGTTTGGAGAATATTCTTTGGTTCATTATACTGTTTTACTTTTATTTTGGGTCCATTTGGCTTTTAATGTTTTTTTTTTTGTTATTTTTTCTGATTTCATCTGTCCTTGGGTATAGGTGGCCCAAATGACAAAAATCAGGCCTCTGTTCTGTTTCCCAGACCAAGGAGATTTAAGCTACATATTCTTTGGTTAAGGAGGAGACTAGTAAACCATTCACTCTCAAGTGTCCTTCGTTAGGGAAGATAAATTCTTGAAATTCACCAGCTGGCTGTAAGTCGCTCAACCTGTTTGGTCTAGTTTAATTTTCTTGATTCAGTTTCCCCATTCCACTTGCCCAGGATATTTCCAAGCTTCTTACTATCTTGACTCACTCTCAAGTACCTTTATACCTCCAACTTTGTTCTATATTTTCAAGATTTTTGTTACTATTTAGGCTCTTTTGTGTTTTCATATAAAATTTTGGATTATTTGTTCTAGTTCTGTGAAGTACACCATTAGTATTTTGATAGGAATTGTGTTGACTCTATAAGTTGATTCAGGTACTATAAAGATGTTAATGATGTTAATTTTTCAATGTCATAATTTTCTGAACACAGGTCATAATTTCTGAGTTCAGGTCTTTTACCTCCTTAGTTAAATTTATTCCTAGGTATTTTATTTTAATTTTTTTTGATGCAGTTGTAAATGGAATTGTTAGTTTTTCTTTCTGATAATTCATATTGGTATGTAAAAACACAATCAATTTTGTATCATGCTATTGTACTGAATTGATCTAGTAAGTAGTTTTTTTGGTGGAATATTTAATGTTCTCTGTATATAGTATCATGTCATCTTCAAATGACAGTTTTACCTCTTCCTTTATAATTTGGATACTTCTTATATCTTTTTCTTTTCTAACTGCTCTGGCTAAAACTACCAATTCTATGTTGAATAAGAGTAGTGAAAATGGACATCCCAGTGTTGTTCTTGACCTTAAGGAAAAGACTTTCAGTTTTTCCCATTGAATATGATGTTATCTGTAAGTTTTTCATATATGGTCTTTATTATGTATGTTTCCTACATTCCCACTTTACCTAGAGTTTTTTATTTTCTTAAATAGGTGCTAGCTTTTATGTAATGCTTTTTCTACATCTATTGATACAATCATGCAATTTTTATCCATTCTCTTTTATTTGGTTTATCACATTTATTGGTTTGCAAATATTGTACTAAATTTGCATCCCAGGGATAAATCTCACTGATCATTGTGTATGTTCCTTTTGACATACTGCTGGATCTGGTTTGCGAATATTTTATTGAGGATTTTAGTGTCTATGTTCATTAAAGAGATTGGCCTATAATTTTTTTTCTTTGTAATGCTTTATCTGGTTTTAGAATTAGGATAATGCTGGCCTTGTAAAATGAGCTTGGGTTTCTTCCACTCTCTTGAAAATTTTGGAATAGTTTGAGAAGGATTGGTTATGTTCTTCTTTGAATGATTGGTAGAATTTACCTGTCAAGCTATCTGGTCCAAGACTTTTGTGTGCTTGGAGTTTTTTTGATTATTGCTTTATTTCATTAATTGTTATCAGTCTATTCAGGTTTTCTGATTTTTCCTGATTCAGTTTTGGGAGATTATATGTTTGTAGAAACTATTCATTTTACCCAGTTTGCTCAATTTCTTGGCATATAATTTTTCATAGTAGTTTATTACAATTCTTTGTATTTATCTGATATATCAGTGGTTATTCTGCTTTCTTCATTTCTGATTTTATTTATTCAAGTCCTCTCTCTCTGTCTCTATCTCTCTTTTTGATGAGTCTGGATAAAGGTTCATCAGTCTTGTTTTTTCAAACAACCAGCTCCTGGTTTCATTGATCTTCTGTATTGTGGGTTTTGTTTTTTTTTGGTCTTTACATCTTTGCTGTCCTCTCTGACCTTGATCACTTTCTTCCAGTTGCTCTCCACTTTGTTGTTTTTCTAATGCTTTTAGGTGTGGTGTTAGATTGTTTATTTGAGGGTTTGTTGGTTTTTTGCTTCTTGAGTTAGGCCTGTAGTGCTATGAACTTCCCTTTCAGGACTGCTTTTGCTATGCCCCATAGATTTTAGTTGTGTGTGTTCATTTTCATTTGTTTCCAGGGTTTTTTTTGTAGTTGTTGTTTTGTTTTATCTCTTCCTTGACTTTATGGTAACCTATTCATTAGTTAATAACATACTATTTAATCTCTAAGTATTTGTGTGTTTTTGAGTTTTTGTATTAAGATTGATTTCTTATTTCATGTCATTGTGATCTGAGAAAATGTTTGATATAATTTAAATGTTCATAAGTTTGTTAAGGCTTGTTTTGTGATCTAACATGTGGTCTATCTTTGAGAACAATTTATGTGCACTTAAGAAGAATGTATATTCTGCTGCTTTGGGATAAAATGTTCTATAAACATCAATTAAATCAATCTGATCTAGTACATCATTTAATGCTACTATACCCTTATTGATTTTTTACCTGGAAGATCTGTCCATTGATGACAGTGGAGTGTTAAAATCCCCTACAGTATTGTTGTCAATTTCTTCCTTAAAGTCCAAGACTTCCTTAAAGTTAATGTATTTTGGTGCTCCTGCATTGGGGTGTGTATATGTTTATAAGGGTTATATCCTTATATCCTCTTGTTGGATCAATTCCTTTAATATTATGTAGTAACCTTCTTTACCTCTTTTTATGGCCTTAGTTTTGAAGTCTATTTTGTCAGATACAAGTTTTTTTTTTCCTTTTTTCCCCATTTGGTTGACAGTGAGGACAGATCAGAGTATACAAGTGGCTGTGCAGGTGCTGATCACACAAAGTGGACTTTGCCTTAGCAGGGCCTGGTGCCTTTTGAAATCTCCCTTTGGAGATGCCACTTGTGGATCTAATTGGATATTCTCTGATGTTGTTTGAAAATGGTCACTGGATATGTCTGTCCTGTGGCCTCTTGGGAGACACTTTAGTGCAGATCAATTTCAGACTCTGCGTGTGACTGGCCCTGGGCAAACTCTTTGGAGCTACAAAGCAATACATAGTTCGTGGCTGCCTCTGTGGGTGTGCATGGAAGGACCAAGCCGTGCACCAAGGCCGCTTTTACCAGAAATGGGCTCAGGGTAGGTCAGCAAAAGTCCCAAGACACCCTGCTATCCACCTCTACCTGCCTCCACCTGCCAGCTGCTTATTAAGCTCAGTCACTCAAAGAACCTCTAGCAGTACTAGAGTTTCATGAGGTAGGTTCTCAGTGAGTCACCATGTAGGAGTGACTGATGTTTACCAGACTGATACAGATTTAAACTCAGTGCCAGTGCTGGCTCTGAGGACACTGCGCTCTGAAAAATGCCAGGTATACCAAAGCTGGTTTCCTCCTGATGGGTGGGGCAGTGTCTCAGAGTGGTCAGAGTGAGGCCAGGAGAGTTTACCAGTTTTAACACACCAAGACTTGGCCATGTGAAGGGAATGCTCCACACTGGTATATGTGCAAGGGGAAAATGGCTTCTTGTAATAGACCCACACAACTCATTCTTTCCCAGATTCTGTTGGGTGGCTGAGCTCAGTGGGACATGCCATTGGGAGTTTGTTGGGTGGGGTTAGTGGAGCTCCTGTGAGGAGAATTCAGTTACTGGTCAGGCTTGGGGGAAGGTAGAGTAGTGGACCCTACCTCAGATCCACACATCTCAGTCTGTCTTGGGTTCTCCCTGAACCTCCTAGGCATGGTGGGATCACGGGCTAGTGAACCTTCCATTAGAGGTGCCAATAAGGTTCACAGAAAAGTAGAAGGGATGGCCTCTAGCTCCGAAGCCACATAAGTCAGCCATTGACATCTCCTGAGTCTGCCTGGACCTCTATTCCCCAGTCCAGGAAACTGGTTCCTTAGCATGGTATGAGCTCCTTAGAGGAGGATGACAGAGAGACCAGAGGGTGGGGCTATTGCAGTCCCTAAGGCTGATGCTCTAAGAATGGAAATAGTCCATTGAAGAAGGTGGTGTCTGCAGTGTGAGAGGGACTCAGATTAGGGATCCTGGTTATTATCCCTTTAGGTCTCTCTCTAGGGCCAGAAACCCCAGTCTATCCTCACACAACTCAGGTCTGCTTTCCCTTTCCTCTGTAGGATCCCTGGGTGAATGGCTGCCAATGAGATTTTGTGCATTGGCTTTTTAAGAGGGCACTTTACTTTTTAGCAGACTCTTCTCTCTCCCTGGCAAACAGAATCCCTGCTTACTTTCACAGCCACATGTTATGTGGGTACCTCTTCCTAGCTCTGGTGTTCTGTGCTGGGGAGCCTAGCATGGGGTTGAAACCTCACATTCCTCAGTGGGTGGAGGCTTTGCAGCTGAGATATCCTTCCAGAACCTCAGCCACCTCCCATGGGAGCAGGGCTAGCCCTTTTTGAGTCTCCACTTTTCCTACCAGTCTCAACATGGCTGCTTCTGTAAACCTTGGTTATAAGATTTATATTCAGCTAGTCTTCAGTTGGGTATTCAGGTTGCTTGTTCTATATTTTAGTTGTAATTCTAGTCGGGTCCTGGGAAGAGGTGAGTACACCTTTCACCTACTCTGCCACCTTGGACCCTTTTCTGCTACACCCCAGGATTTTGATAAATGCAGGAACAAGACACGTGGAGATCCCATACCCAAACTTTGAGAATGGACTTGGGTCCTCTAGAACACCTGAAATTAGAAGGAGGGGAATAGATATCTTTGTTTTATCTAGAAAATTTTAGAGAGGTAGAGTGATTTTAATGATGTATGTTATAATTTTCAAGCTTAAATTTTTAGGCAAGATGTAACTTTGTAGATAGAGGGAAATTTTTCATAGGTGACAGGAGACAGGTGAGAGAGGAGATAGAAGTTGCAGCCTGACTTTTTAAAAATGTTGCTAGTATTTATTAATTCCATTTCAAGTTCTAAAAATTGGAGCCAACTTCATAAAAATAGAAAACTCCTAGAGAATTACTGGCACAGATAAGTCACACAAAGTCTTTGGATTAAATTGAAAAATTAAATAATTCTTTTTGCTTTAAAATTTTTTTAAGGATAATTAACTCTAAATAGTAAGCCTTTAAATTCAATGCACCATAAATATTGATGTTTATGGAGCCCTTTCATCTGAGAGGTAACAATTGAACATTTTTATTTCTGTCTGTGCAGTATAATCTGTCAAAACTGGTAGGAAGGCATTAAAAACAAGGCTTTGAAAATTTAATAGTATGAAAGAGTTTTGCTGCCACCTAATGGAGATATGAAATACTTTTTATTATTCTGAAATAAACAATTTCCTTTTTACATTATTGGACACTCATATAAAACTGTAATAATTATTTTAACATATACTTGATTTGCCAGTGTTTTTTCACTTATATTAGTTTTACTGCTATGATATGTCATATGTGTGTGTGGTGGTGGTGGTGGTAATGCAGTGGCTATGGTGGGCTGTGAAAATAATTTGATTCATTTTTATAATTTTGTTTAAGTTAAAGTTACTACAGATTTAAAGATCTAATAGATGGGTTATGAAAAGTGATCTTTTTTTGCTCAATGTGCTTTAGGCAGTTTTGATAAACAATGAATGAAATGAAGAATAAACCATAATACAGAATGATTCTGGGGAAATTCAGTTGCTTTTTTCTATTTATAATCTACTCCTACATTGCATTTAACTAAAATACAGTCAGGGATTGAATTTTGTCTCTTTTTCTCATTGGTGAAAATGTTTGGTGTATTCTAAGTGTTAATTATTTTTTTTGATAAAAAATAGTATTTATGTGACTATATAAACTAGAAAATAGAGGAAAGGAGACCAAATCACCATAATTTTGCTCATAATCCAAATCATACTAGTCTTTTAATGACACATAAACAATGAACTTGCAGTATACTAGGTCCCTTTTTCCCCTCCAATAACCTATGAGGGTCTCTAGAGGATTTATTTGCAGAAATCTCTCATCTATATATCCTTCTGGAATATTTTTCAAATCCCAGGGACCCTCCCCTATAGCCAGTTTTCCTTTGGGCTCTAGTATTTCTATTCATCTTCTGATATTCTGAGGTATATTTGCCTCAATGCATCAACAATATTTTTTCATTGGAGCCATGGAACATCTGGGTCACCCTATTCCTTCATCTTCCACAAAACCATCACATTTGATTTTCTGAGAATATGTGACTTCTTCATGTTAAGAGGACAATTTTAGAAAGGAGTTACCAGTTTTAAAGGACTAAGTCTTAGTTAACAAAATTTCTTTGAATCCCAAATGTTAATGAACCTAAATACTTAGGGCTTCCCAGGGAGGGGACTTTTATGGGTGACTTCTGCTCCACCTTCGAAAGGTGCCTGTCCAGTCATCTCCCCTACAAGTCCACACATTTACTTTCTGGACACTCTCCACAAATCTCTACTATGTCCCCCTGGAAAAGTACCACTTTCTATAGAAAGGACCATCACTACGTGAATCCACCTGAGTCTGGTGCTGTGGGCTGTGGTCTGATGGACATTGGCTGCCCCGTCTCCAAGGGGACAGGCTTCTATCTCATAAGTGACAGTGAATGCAGGTCTTTAAATTAGAGTTTCCTTTGTAACCCTTTCATGGCAAGGACCATGGGCTTGCTGGTCTCTTTATTAACTGACATTACATAAAGTACCTTTCCCCAAAGTAAATGACTAGGAGTGGTGATGGGAGATTAAACTATATGCTTTACTATTCAGATGTGCAAGAAAAACAGAATAACCTTTATTTTCTTTATTTTGACCTAATTTTACCTACAAGCACCCATTTTTTGCTATTGGGAGGTTTGGAGGATGGGCATAAACATCAATTAAGTAGCTCATGCTCTTGTTTTAAAGTAGTCTCTTTTGGTAAAATTCAGTGTTTTTCTGTTAAGCTCAGTCATTCATACATGTGCTTCTCCTTTCTTTAAAAAACACATATCAGGGCCAAGAAAGACAATCTGCTTTTCTCTACATTTTGCCTCTATGTATGGCTTCCATAGACATTGTATTGGGTTCTTTGGGGGTCTGATCCTACTCTCATAACTTAAATCACATTTTGTCTTACGATGACACATCTCTATGTAACTTGCAGTTCACTAGGGCCTTCACTGAGGAATCCATGTCCACTGCTACCACTTCTAATGTGTCCTTAGGTAGTATAAACTTGTGTTCTGTTATCTTGGTATTGACATTGTGTGGAAATTACTGCTGGTGAATTTGGTCACCTCCCTTCTTTGGCAAAGTCCTGTTTTGATTCCTTCCAGACTCTAGTTCAATCCCTTACATGAGAAGCTGACCTCAAAGCTCCCTGCAAAAAGTTAATTCCCTACACTTCCACACTCATCAGGTAAGCTTACTTCATCTACATTTTGCCTCAAATGAGAACTTCTGTATCACTTCTCTGTTATTCAGGAGGCAAGGGGGAGCTGCGAGAACACCCAGCCCCACATAGGCCTTTTCTCTGTGTTGGCTATTCTGTCATTCCTCACAGTGTGAACTGGATGGAGCACCAGATCAGTTGCTGTCAGATTTATTCTCAACTTATTTTGAGTTTCTATCAGAAATTTTACAAACCTCTGGGTTGAGGCCCTTTTCAGGTACCTGCAGCTTCCTTACCCTGGACTTGTCTCATCTGAATTTCATTTCTTACTCCCTGAACCTCCCACCCTACCTCTCTCACCCATCCCCCAGCATTCTCCTTCCCAATTGTCCACTTGAAACCAATAGGCAGATAGGAACTTCAGGTTTTCATGTGTTATCCTGAATCTTCTCTGCTTATGCATTACAGGCAAAATTTATAGTCAGACCTCGAAGCTTGATATGCAAAGGCAGACTTTGGATTTTAGAACATTGTTTACTGTATCTACAAAGCCTGACTTTCAAGAGTATCTCTTGGTATAGACTCAAAAATTTAAACTTTGGGCTTCAAAGAGAAACAATGATCTTTTTGTTCTAGGCTCTTATAACTCTCTTTTTTTCTAGGACATTGAGAGTTAGTTGTAGAAGAAATGGCCTTTATTTTTTTAAATTTTATTTTTCTATATTCTGAAATATTTATTTGTTTATTTATTTAAGAAATGGCCTTTAAAAGGACAAGGGAAAAAAGGACATTGCAAGAGAAAATACAATGTGAGTTATTTTAAAATTCTTTTATTTTCAACATTTTATTTATTTTCTAAAGCACAGAATAACTGTGTTTAGAAAAGATATGCTCCACATGAGCAAGGCTCTGGGATACCCTTAATATCATAAGTTCTACTAATGTTCTGAGGAGATGGGCAAAGTCACAGAAGAAGATCTGTTTGCAGTGGTCACAACTGCTATCACATGAGAAATGATAAGGTCTGCATTGCATTGTTTTGCTTGTGAATCACATTCAGCTAGATGTGGATAGGGGATAGTGGAGTATGGATGTGTAGCTGATTCTTGTTCTTGTTAAAATCGTAGAATAAGTATAATTTTGAATTGGAATGCAAATAAAATTTAGTGATAATATAGTAACAATAAGTTTTTATTTGCATAGTACTTGACAAATATTTTCATTTTATTATGTCTTATAGAATCTTCAAAACATTTGAGTTAGGAGTTATAAGTCCTAGTTCACAGATGAGAAAGAGAATCCAGGGGGTATTAAGATACTTCCTCACATGTGTAGATTAAAAATGCCAACTAATGAATGGTGTTGATCCATACATAGTTGTTGATATTGTTTAAATCATACTATAAATCTCTGCTAATGAATGACACAATTAATAGCAATAGCTTTATCTCTTCTGCATGACAATCTTTCACCTATTTGAAGGTCTTTATTATGTTTCTGCATGTACTCTGGTTTCAAATCTATCCTTATTTTGATAAGAAAGAAAGGAAGTTCAGAAAGCTGGTAGGGAGGGGATATCTAAAGTGGGTGAAAGAGTCATCATCAAGGGAAGAAGTGTGCAAAACGAGGAAACCGAGTCCAAAAGTCCCAATTTGAAGGCTCTTTAACTAAATTTAGAGTCATCTCTCCTGACTTTTCCCTCCACTAGACCAAGTCAAATGTAATCTTAGAGTCATAGAACTGGGAGTAAATATACAAGGTCGAATTATTCAAGGTCAAATACTGGAATTCTATAACACTAGTAGTGTAATGGTAAATGTTTAACCATCAAGCCTTAAGGGAAAATAAAATCCATTATTTTTAGTGTTAACTTATTTTTTTGGTATAAATACTCCCATGGTGGCCAGTTTCAACTTACTTAAATGATATTAGTGAACAAGTAGTTTAGAAGAGATGACAATAATTATATCTTGTGAGCTGGTGCAAGCCATCTTTAACAAACCACTGCCAGGGTGATTGCAACCCTAAAATGCTATCTAGACTTAGCTTAAACAGTCCCAGCATCCAACATTACCATTTAATGTTTGATAGCCATAATTACTATTAGTCTTTTCCTGAATGTTCTTCTAAAATTACTTACTTTATTTACTTTTGTTTCACTTTGACTAACTGGCTTTAGTTCTCTCTGTTTACTATCATTTTAAATCTTCCTTTCCTCAGTATATATACTCTTTGCTCATTAAATCAATACATATGTAACATTTTTCAGGTGTCAAACTATTCTAATAACCCTGCCTTGGAAAAAATTTTCATTGTTAGTATTCCTTTACAATTTGATGTTTATAACTGACCATGCAATGTATCTCAGTAGAACTCATCTCCCTTTAGATGGATATTACATTTCCAATGTACACTAAATCTATAAGCATTTTTCTTTATTTTAAATTAATTAATTAAACTGTTTATTTTTAGCAGTCCCCTCACTGCTTGGTTATTTTTGAGCTTGTGATCAACTACTGAAAATCACCTTGGTCTTTTCCATAAAAAAGGCTTTTTTTTTTTCACATGTCTTCCTGTCCTAATCAACCAAACCGCAGAATGTTAGCACTGAATGATCCACTTGTAGATCATCTAGTCCAATCTCCTCATTTTAGAGATGAGGGAACTAGAGATCACAGAGGTTAATTTAAATAGGATTACACAGCTTGTTGGTGATAGAGTCAGGTCTAGACTCAGATCTGTGGCTCCTAGTTCTATACTTATCTCTCTGTATTTTATAATTTCTTCTTATTCTTGAACATTGTGAGATAGGAAGAACAAGATCTATTAACTTCATTTTATACATAAAATGGCACAATGTCAGGGATACCAAATTGTGGTGACTGATTTGGGTGACACTAACTACAAGGCTGTTTGTTATACTTTTGTTGTGGCCCTTCACATAGACTGAGATCATTTTAAATTTTGACTCTATAATCCAAGGTTTTTACCCTCCCTCCCATCTTCTGTCATTTACAAGTATAATCGGCATAAGTTTGTGTCAGCTAGGGTCCCAGCAGAAAACAGAAGCCAACTCAGGGGGTTCAAGAGACTTTAACAAAGGTACTGTATTAGTTTTCCAGGGCTGCCATAACAAATTACTACAATCTTAGTAGTGGCTTCGAGCAAAAGAAATTTATTTTTTCATAGTTAAGGAGGCCTGAGTTGGCAGAATGGAGGCAGGATGTTGGCAGAGTTGGTCCCTTCTAGATTACAGGTGGCAAACAAGGCCCACAGGCCAAATCTAGCCCTCCACCTTGTTTTATCTGGCTGGGCACCTTGTTTCTACTGGTGGCAGCACCAAGATTCTTGCCCCTAGTAAATGAGAAATTACATTTATACAGTCCTAAAATTACATTCGGCCCTTTGAAGGCAACTTTGAGGCTGAAGTGCCTCTGGTGAAAATGAGTTTGACACCCCTGGAATCTAGAGGTTCTTAAAGAAAAAATTGTCCTTGCTTCTTTCCTAGCTTCTATCGTTTGTCAGCAATCCTTGGCATTCATTGTCTTGTAAAGTCATCCTCACATAATATTCTTCTTTGTGTAACTCTGTGTCTTCTTTTCTTACAAGGACATAAATCATTGGATTTAATGATGAATCCAGGATGATTTTATATCAAGATCTTAAACTGATTACACTTACAAGATCCTATTTCTAAATAAGGTCATATTCTGATGTTCTGGTTAGGAATAAATTTTTTAAAGAAGATTTTACTTATTTTTAGAGAGGAGAAGGGAGGAAGAAAGAGAGGAAGACAAACATCAATATGTGATTTTCTGTCACACACCCCTACTGGAAACCTGGCTCACAACTCAGGCATGTGCCCTAGACTGGTAATCAAACCAGTGACTCCTTGGTTGGTACTCAATCCATTGAGCCACACCAGCCAGGGCTGGATGTGAATTTTTGGGCAACACTGTTCGACCCACTAGAGGTACCATTTCCAAAACTGTGGGTAGAATAAGGAAATAAGCAAGAGGGAGAAGTCCTTGCCAGCTCTAGCCTTGAAGGGGCAAGGAGGGGAAATTGTGCTCTAGGATCCCAGTGAGCTGGGGCAGTAAAGGAGGGGCCCCAGGCAGGATTCTATTTGCAGAGAGATGCAGCCCCTGTGAGGGCGCTGGCCACAGAATAGGTAGAGTGCAGTAAGGAAACACTTTCTCTTCTTGGTCTCCAATCTTCTTCTGATGATTCTCATTAGCCAAATGCAATCAAACCAGGTATATTAATTTTTTATTACTGCTGTAAAAATGGCCACATCTTAGTAGCTTTAAACAATTCAAATTTACTCTCTTATAGTTTTGTAGATTAGAATTCCTACAGAGGTTTTATTGGGTTAAAATCAAGGTGTCAGCAGGGCTTGTTCCTTTCTGGAGGCCCTAGGGGATAATCCACTTCTTTGTCTTTTCCAGCTTTCAGGTGTCATCCACATTTCTTAGCTTCCTCCCTTCCTCCATCTTTAAAGACAATAATGGTAGATTGAGTCTTCTTTTGCTATTAATAACTTTCACAGGATCCAGGAGTTAGGATGTGGACATTTGTGTCAGGGGCATTGTTCTGCCTACCATATCAGTTGACAGTCTGAAGGAGGCAGTCTCCTAGGCCGGGTTGGATCCAGGTTATATGTGGATGAAGCTCACATGGTATGGAGGCCTTCTCTAGGTAAAAGAATTAAAAGTGATCTTAGGCACCAGATTTGGATGAAGCAACATATGAAGGGCTCTGAAGCTGCAAGTTCATTAGCTCCACAGTGAATGAGTCTCTACTCTCAGGCACAGAGCAGGACAGAAGAGCTCAGAAAATGACGTGGGGTGGGGCTGAGGCAAATGGGCAAGATTCAGAAGAGCATGGCTTGTAAATTCCTCCAAATAGCTGATTAAAATGTTGACTTGTTTGGAATTTGCTGGCATTTCACAAGTGCCTGTACTTTGGAGTGATATCAGTCTTCCTCAACCATAATCACCTGGTATTTGATCATCTTTTTCTTGAGGATAATATGAGAGAAGGCCAAGGGATTAGTGAAATTGATTTATACCGTACCTTCATAGAGATTGGGCTTTACCCATTTTTTCTTCTTATTGAATTATTGCAAATGTATAGTAATGTAATTGGCATTGATGCATTCCTACTCAGTACTATTCCTTAGCCTTTTAAGGCAGTAATTTTACTGGCACTTTTCCCTCCAGTCTTCTCCTCAGATAATCAATAAAAAGTGTTTACTAACTAATACAGAGAAGGTACAACTAAATCTTTTATTAGAAGTCAGCTTTATTGTGCCACCAATGGAAATTCCATCTAGCCATAGTGTATTCAATTTAAATTTGTATCATTTTTTTGTGGCTATGTAGTATATTTGATACAAAATTTTTATTCTAGACCCCTAAATTCATAAACTACAATACAGTCATATGAGATTGAATCAACTGTTTAATTCCACTATCTCCCTCACCACCACCAGGGGGGACTTTTTAATAAGAACTAAGACTATTATTAGTTTGATTATTACCCAAGTAGAAAAAAAAAGGAACTACAATGACAAGAATAGAGAAGTAAAGAGTGCCAATTGTCCATGTCTTAACAGTTTTAAAAAAGAGCAAACTCCACAGTAGATTTTACTTTTTGAAAATAAATCTACTTCCTGAAGAAAGTTTTGTTTTGAAGGTATTTGCTTGTTTTATTTGTTTTATCTTTACACATGAGATGAATTCTGTAATTGCCATAATTGTACCAACCTTTCATATAGAAATGCATTAAAAACAGAAAAAGAAAGCCAATTATTTTGATAGATTGAAGAGGTAAGTATACATAACCTAATAATGGGCATTCTGGCTAATATTCTACTCTTCTCAGTTTAAGTTCATTGAATTAGAAAATCACAAATAACCACACTGAAGTTATGTGTGGGTCATTTCTAAATTTACAATGTAAGCTCTATTTCTTGTAACTTAGTAGCTAAGATCTTTGCTTGATATTAGTATCTTAAAACAGAACAATTTTAACTCTGTAGTCAACATTTCTTAGTTTTTTTCTCTAGATACTTAAAATATAAAAAGATGATTAAGAAATATGAAAAAGATGATTAAGAATGGAGCAAAAACCAAAGGAAACTCAGGGAAACTTAAAAGTAGTGGTTATTTCAAGTGCTGGCCCTTTCCAGAGTGCACTGTCTAACTTAACAGTCCAAGGAGCACAACTTAATCATGGAATCAATAGCAGCACTAACACAACACTACTTAAGGCCTCAATTGGCTTTCTGGCTCTATCTTAATAACCATGTGATCTTGGGTAAGATACTTAAATTCTTCGAGCATCTATTTTCTAAGATTTTATATGGGGATTGTCCCTGGCTGGTGTAGGTCAGTGGATTGAGCATGGGCCTGAAAATCAAAGGGTCACTGGTTTGATTCCCAGTCAGGGCACATGCCTGGGTTTTGGGCCAGTAGGTTCCCAGTAGGGGCCATGTGACAGACAATCACATATTGATGTTTCTCTCCCTCCCTTCTTCTCTCTAAAAGCAAAGAAAATCTTAAAAAAATAACTGTAGTAAAAAAGTAAAATAACATGGGGATCATATTATCTGCCCTGAAGTTCTGGAAGAACTAGAGGTGTTGTGTGTAAAATGCCTATTACCAGCCTGGGCAATTATACTGTAGTATCACTTCTGCAAAGAAGTTTGCAGTTATTTTCTGTAACTCCTTTCTTGTATATTTACTTTAAAATAAGAATAAAGATTTAAAAATAACCCCTAGCTGGGGAATTATATGCATTCATTTGTTTATGGGAGTAGTAACTTAGGGTGAAATAGCATACAGTTTTCTCAATCTTTCTCAGTGAAAAGGGGTTTTCCTTTGAGGTTAGAGTCCGCAACTGTAAATTAAAATGTGTCTCTCCATTAGGAGAAGAAATGGAGACCTCAAGTATAGCTAAGTTTTGCATCATATATTCTGTAATTCTTAGTTTTCTAACTTCTGAATCACTGATAATTTTAAAGTGCTATGTGGAAGAATAAAATTATTTCCAGCAATGTTTTTTTTTTATAAATACAAAGGACATAAATTACTAAGGGAAACAAGTGTATGAATATTGAATCTTTATAGTGAATGATAACAAGGAAAGTCACTCACTGATTTTCCAGATATTTTTGAATAAGTTAGAAGATGGCACGAGACTATATTTTAGGTTTTTTATCTATAAAATGGGGAGGGAGGTAACTTCATAAATCTCTTCCTGTCAAGTCTCACATGTGTAACACCTATTAAGATTCCTGTGGCAGAGTGTCCTAGATGTCAATGAAACACATTCTCCTTTTCTTTATTAAAAGAAATCCTGAGTTTTAGCAGGATGCATGTCTGCCTGACTTGGTGTTATTTTCCAGTTTCCCTCACAGACTCAGTTCTGACAGAGAAGATAGGAGGGAAAGTGATGTGTACCACTAGTAGATGATGAAACTGATACAGGTACATTGACCCAAAAATGAAAGGCCCCTGTTGAGAGTGGCAGATTACTCAGACTAGTCCTGTCACTTCTTATCTCTATGATTATATGAGCACAAAATAAACTACCTTGTTTAAGCCACTGTATTTTAAATCTTTATTGTAGAAGCTTAGTCTATGTCCTGCTAATTGAACCCAACAGAAGAACACAGCAATAGCTAGAGAAAAAGTAGGTACTTTCTAGATAAACATTGTTGTGGGGTTTTTATTGCACTGAGTGTATACCCCTGACAGTGGGTAGTAACACTCAGAAGCATCAGAGATCTTTAAAGATTCCAGAGATTTTGTTCTTAGCAGTGGTTTATGGGGCTGAGCTGGTGGTAACATTAATAGTCTCAGTTCTCAGAAACTATTGTAGCAACTGTTGTCTCCTGGTTGCCTTGACTTCAGGGTGTAGATTCACAACAGCCTTAACCTTTCTTCTGCATGCTACTGTTGTCATAGTAGCATATATCTGAGTATGGATGCAGAATGATATTCTAATATATATATATATATATATATATAATTTTTTTGTATAAATATATATGATGACTTCTTGGAACTGGTTGTCTTATTTGAACTGTTTCAATAGCTTTCCCACTTATCTTCCTGCTTCCATTGTTGATCCTTCAACAATCTATCCTCCACTAAGCGACCTGGGTGATCCTTTGAAATGTAAGTCAACTCATGTTTCTCTGCTATTCAAAACCTTCTAATGCTTTCTATGTCATTCAGAATAAAATTCATTGTTGATATCATAGACTAAAAGAAACTTGGTTCCTCCTTTACTTCTTTGATCTGATTGCTTACATTTATGGTCTTGCTCATGTGGCCTCAGTTGGAATGGTTTTTATGCTATTCTTAAACACATTAAAAACACTCCTGCTTCAGGGCTCTTGCACATACTGTGTCCACTACTTGGAATGCTATTCCTTCCAGTAGCTACATGGCTTACCTTCCTTTACTGAATTTTTTGCTCAGATGTCCTGATCACTTAATCACTCTTCCCTCCCCCTCCTCCCACACACAATTTTTGCTTGCCATGTTCAGTTTCCTTCATCGCAGCAAATAATTTGTCTAATTTGTTCGATTTCCCAGTCCTCCAGTACCTAGAACAGTATCTGGCATGTGGTAAATGGTTAATAAGTATCTAACACATTAAAATTATTAAATACTTTGCTAATGAAGTATTTCTTGAAAGACATGTTCTCGATTAGTCTATAAACCAGTCAGACATTCATTAAATACTTGAATAATTCCAGAAGAATTTGCCTGTAATTTCTAAACATTTATTTATTACCTATTGGGATATGATGCTTTACTAGGTGATTGAGGATTTAAGAATGGGATATATTTCTATCCTCTAGTAAGAGCAACATATAAAACTTATAAATCATTTTATTTGACATTTAGCTTTGTTACATAGAGGGGCTGATATTGTCTTCTTTTTACACACAGGAAACTTAAGTTTAGAGTGCTTGAATGATTTGCCCAAAGTAATGAAACAAGTTAATGAGAAGTCCAACGTTTGCTACTAATTTGCATTACTTTGGACAATTAGCCAAATCTCCAAGCTTGTCCTGGTTCCAGTTTACCAGGCTGCTATTCTGAATATCCATATAGAGGCAATAGCTTTCATTGGAGTGTGCAGAAGTTCGGTCTTCTACATATGGGTAGGTAATGGTACGCTACTTTTGAAAACAGAATAATTATAATTTCATCTCCTGAGCCCATCATAATTGGCAGCATTAAACACATAACCTCCATATATTAGTAGTTAATAAATAGTTTCTTTTTTATTTATGTCACAAGCCCAGCATATGTTATAGGAGAGCTTTGCCCATCAATCACTTGGGGCCCTGGGTTGATGGAAGCTATGTTTGAACATCTACTTCCATGATCACCAAGGCAGCTGGAAAGGGGATTGGAGAGTGAAGCAAAAGCTAGTGAATGTGTCAAATCTTCTCATTTCACTGGCCAGTAGTCCCACTGACACTGCTAACTTTAAGTGTGTTAGAAGGACAAGAAAATGGAATATAGATGAAAATGGTGAACCTTGGTAACGATCATCACACCCACCCACTGACAAACACACACACAGATACCTATGTGTGTGTAACAGGTTACTTTTCTTTCTTTTATAAAAAGGTCCACTTGATCCTGCTTCTGTTTCTGCATCTAAATGAGTGCTTTCCAGTGCATGGCATACTCATACTCAAAGGAGCCAGGCTGTGCAAATCTAGGTGGCTGCTCCCACTTCCTGTGAAATTGCTAGTTCTTTATAACCAGATTCTCTAGAAGTCCCTCTTCATCATCTAACTGGTCCATGGGCTCTTACAGTCACAGGCAAGAAAATCTAATTAGCAGGAAGGAGCCTTCACTACATCTGTCCAGAGCTTGCCCAGCAGCTGGCTTCCCTGAGAATTCAACAATGCCTTTTCCAGAGGGCCTTCCTCGATCATCTACAATGACTACAGCCCTCTTCACCTGGCCAAACACAGAAAAGGATTCCTCCAGCAGTTCGTTGGACACATACTGAGGAAGATTTAACCCTAACCCCTAAAGGGATGCACTATGACAGGCAAAGCGCACATGCAGCTGCTTTCCATGGAATGACATGTTGTCCAGCTCCACTTTAGGAATCTCTGCCACAGTTCTTGTTTCCAAGTAGATAAAGCCAAAGCCCTTATTCTTATGAATGAAGACTTCACCTGCCTTCCCATATCTCTCAAATACTTTCCTCATTTCCTCCTCAGTGATATCAGGAGGAAGATTGCCCACAAAGAGCTGGCTATGCTGGATGAAGGTCTCTGCTCCTTGTTTCCTAAAATTCTTCAGGTCAATAGTCAAGACTTCATTTTGTCTGAGGCCTTGTTGCCCATTTGCAGGTATTGGTGGCAGTAGCTGCTGCTGCTCCTGCTGTTTTTGTTGCTGCTGCTGCTGGTGGTGCTGCTGGTGGTGATACTGATGATGCTTTTTTGGAGAATGGTTTTGTGTCTCCAAGTTAAAGGTTTTATTGCTCTGCATTTTTAAACACCTCAACCAACTGTTCTTTCCTCAGATTGATAGTGACCTACTTTTCTTTTTCTGGGAAGACAGCTCACTTGTCCTGTCAAATCTTCAACCATGGTAGCCCAGTGTTTTCTACTTGGGTTTATTGCTGAGTTCTCCAAAGGGGTTCATAAAATCCAGGGAAACAGAAGCCAGATGTTAATGACAGAGAAACGATTTATTTTCTATTTGGAGCCTTCACCCAACAGTGGCAGCATTGTCTTCATATTATACATTACAATTTGTGTTTGCTTCTTAGTTTTTATATTAATCACCCATTACTTTTATTTGTATATAGATAGTTGTTGATAACATAATAAAATGTTTTATAGAGGGAGAAGAAAGAAAATAAAAGAACTGGTCTGTTCTTTGTAAAAGCAAATTGTTCACATCATGATCTGATAAATAATACTAGAGATGCTTTAACAGTCAGACATGTGAGAAATAAATACAAGGCCAAAAAGAGAAACTAAATCATAGTTTATATAGCCTAGCCTCCCTTAGAAGTAGAAAAAGTAGAGAGGTAGAAGTAAACAGAAAAAATTCGGTATATTAAAAAAATGGAGAGATTGATTCTCACAGATTATGTTCTTGAGACTTACTAAAGGTATTTTTTTCCTCTAAATCATTTAATTATAATGCAAAATATAAAATCACTATGTCTAGGGTTTTAAAAGCACATATGTATAAATTTCAACTGAATTTTAAGTGTTTAAGTATCAGAAATATTTAAACTTTAACTTATATTTTACTCTATAGGTTAGAACTAGATATGATTTTTAGTGCTAATGTTAAAATTATTGGTAATGTTTTATTATAATGCTTCAATGATGAATTTGATAGAAGAAAAAGGAAGTGGTGAATTGAAGAACTGATACGTGAGACTTCTAAAATATTCTCTTTTGGCTGTGCAAAAATTGTTTCAAATTTTTCCAAAGTTTATGGAGAATGATGCTAATCTCATTTTATGCATATATGTGTTTACAAAGGATTGGTTGGAGATATTATTATATGTAATATAAGATATATTATTTCCTTATCTATCATTCATCAATCATATATTCATTTAAAAAAAAGAGCACCAGATAAGTAAGTTATTTTATGGGGTATATTTTTGATGAAGATATATGCACTATAAATCCAAAATTTTGAAAATTATATTTTCTTCATGTGAACATAATAACTTTGAATTCTATAATTCAATGTAAGGTATTATTTCTCATTATGCACTGAACTAATACACTTGCAACTTAGTGCTCATGTTGTTTACCATGTTTAATCCTATTTTAGATAGCCCTTAAATGGAGAAAATGAATTATATAAAAATAAAAACTATTAAAATTACTTGAATTAGATATGAATGATATAAAATACAGGTTATATGAATTCATACTTGTATGGTTGACTTTTATTGTTTGAAGCATATTAATTATGTAGTACATAAACTAGAGCAATATTTTATACCATTTTAAGAATAAAAATGAATATTTAATTATATTTGTCCACTTTATATTTTTAATTTGAGAAAATATCAAAAATAAAAACAAGTACAACTATATCATTTGCTACAATATGATGGACCCAAAGGGTACTATGCTAAGTGAAATAAATCAGATAGAAAAAGGAAAACCATGTAACTTCACCTATATATGTGGAACCTAAAGAACAAAAGGAATAAATACACAAAACAGAAGGAGCCTCATTGATGCAGAGAACAAACTGATGGTTGCCAGAGGAGTAGGTGCTTGGGGAGAGCAGTGGAAAAGGTAAAGGGATTAAGAAGTACAAATTCATAGTTATAAAATAGTCACAGGGATGTAAATACAGCATAGAGAACATAGTCAATGATATTGTAATAACTATGTGTGGTATTAGGTGGGTACTTGAATCATCAGGGGGATCATTTTGTAAATTATATAATTGTCTAACCAGTATGCTATACACCTGAAACTAACATAAAATAATATTGGATGTCAACTCTAATTGAAAAATAAAAAATTGGTCAAATATTGAAAACAAAGGTACAATTAAGCAAAGAGTAAAAGCCCTCTTCAATTCACGGAATTTTAATGAGGATTTGTAAAATACTGTAAAATAGAATTTATATTGTTATTGTATGCTAGTAGTATTACATTTTATATTTATATGCTATCACAAAAGAAAGGAGAAATATTTATTATTGTCTACTTTCAGCAAGGAGAACACAGAACTTCATTAAATATTTTTATAGCTAGCTCAGAAGTTAATTTTTTTCTTTTGGGTGTCATTAAAACTTTCTTTACCATACCATTCCCTTTTGGAGGGATTTGTGTCAGAATTTTTAAAAAATAGAAAATAAATTGCTTAGAGGGAATAATTAGGATGTAAATGTCTTAAATTCTGCTAGAGAAGTATTTAGTTGCTTATATTACATCAGGCCAACAAGAAATGGGAATACATGCTTCAGAAGTCTGCATAATATTTCATACAACTACATAATTTGACTTATTCACTTTAATATTTTTTCTTATCCATAGTGCTCATTTAAAGCTACAGAGTTCTAGCTGGCATTTCTTATTGAAAATGAGAAATAAAGACATAGTCACTTAAAATATATTCTATAGACGGTAAGATGGGCCAAAAATATCTTTTTGTAGATTTATATTGGAGAAGCTTAGGTGAAAGATCTAGGACTGAATTTTAGAAATATTTTTTTCTGTTGGCTTGTTTAGTACCTTTACACATTTATAGACTTTATATAATATTTCTTTGAGTTTATAGTCAAACTTGTGAAATTCAAATGGTAATGTTATTTCTTAGAAGAATGTTATGAGACAAATGAGAAAAATGGTAATGAGTGTGAGCCACACTCATTATTAGAAAGATAAATAAGAATGTAGGAAACAGGGGAATATTTTAATTGCATATGGAAAAGCAAAGGATAAGGGAATACTGAAATAATTTAAATATCTGAATAATAAGAACTTTCCGAGATCTGCTATGGGTGACCTGAAATGGAGGCTTCTACTTCCAGAGAATATGCTTTAAAAATCTTTGAAAATAATTTCTAAGATGTGAGCTGTTGATGAAAATTCTCCCAAAATTGTCTTCTGCTGAGATTGATACAGGGTGCAGCCAGGGGCCCCCAAATAGGGATTTGTAATGGGGTCCAGAACTCAGGGTGTCCAGGAAATATTAAAAAATATATATAGGATGTCCTTACCCCCACAAGTCTGAACTGGGGGATGGGACACATGGAGCAGGGCCATTGAAAGCTGTTTTGCATAGCAATAGTTTTGCAGCTAACCTATGGCATGGTCATTTAACACATCTATAACTTTTAACTGGTTTCATGGATATATTCAATAGCTGTGGCCAGGCTTTGAGCTAGGGGGATGGGAGTGACTTCAACCCATGATGTAACTGGGAGGCAGCTCCCTCTGGTTATAGCACTTGTGTGAGAGCTTGGAGATGATTGGCTCCACACCATGGGGCTATGACTGCCTGGACTTACTATGGCAGACCAGAAAAGCTGGAAAAATATAGGAATGCTGGAAGGTATAGCTAATTGTGGGAGAAGTCTCAAATGGAGCTTCAGAGGAAGATTGGCATTGGGATTTAAACCCAGGCTTGGCAGCCATGAGAGGTTGGGGCCATAAAGCTTTGGGGTGCTCCCTTTTGCCACGTGGCTTAGAAAGTAAGAAAGACCTTGCTGGGAAGAAAAGGGATGAGAGGACTTGCTGGTGGGCCATGAAAAGGTGCCACATGCTTTTGGACTAACTGGAGATTTTGGAGGCAACACACCTGATGGTGCAGGGAACCAAAGGAGGCTAGCCAGCCAAGCGTGGATTGCTGGGAACCAAGGGACTACCTGAGCCACAGACTTCTATTTCTTTCCCTGAGATATGGTACCATGGACTGGGCAAAGGGGGAAGGAAATATTGTGTGCATTTGTGGGTATCTTAAGGGACTTTGGTATCTCAAAGAAGACATTAAGTAATTACTCTTAAGTCTGTATAACTTTTGAATAAATAATTCCTTTCCTTTTCACGACTCTCTGGCATTGAGAGATGTAATTCCCTGGTGGTTGGCCAGGCAAAGTTCGAACAGGGGGCCCCCGTGAGAAGGGCGGGGTCCACTTGATAATAGTATATTGTTTGACTCTTCCACAGGACTGTTCTATAACAAGATTAGTATATTCTTCCCCAGATTAGAGTAGAAATCACAAAGCTATTTTTCTAGTTAGAATAGGCTGCTTTTCTGAAAAAGCCCCTTCTATTCAGCTTCCTCGAAATTGCCAGGGATCTCTGAACTATAGTGCACCTGATCAGGAACCTCAGATTATTAGGTTTTGTAAGACCACATAAATTGCTTGAAAATGCTGAAAGACAAGAGCTGTCATATTTCTCCACTGGGGAAAAAATAAAATTTAGTTTCCCACTTACCAAATCTAGTATCAGTTATTTTGTGGTTCCTTCCTTATTCTTTGCGTTGTTCTCAGATGCTAGGATTTGCATGGTTCAGAGAAAACATTGTGGAGATTCTTTTAGTCTATAGTTTTCCATCTGAAGGAACTGGATCTTAGTGCCCAGTTGTTTCAGTCCCTGTGGGAGGCCAACTACTTCAGAGACTCAGGTCTCTGTGGAACTTGCTACCCTCTTGTTCCATCGAACCTCAAGAATCCAGCTGCCAGGGATTAGGCAATTTGCATTTTCATCAACCTTCAGAGGTTTTTGTTAAACTGGCTTCTTACACAGAAGCCCGTTTAATATTTTTTAAAGTTTGAGGCTTTTACAAACAAAAGTCTGGTTAATTTCCTAGTGCTCAATCAAAACTCAGCCCTAGATACTTCATTTTAATCTTTAGTTATTAGTTTCTTAATTTTATAAATGAGAAGATTGTAGCTAAGGAAAACTTTAAAAACTTATGTATGTTTATGTGAATAACAAATAAGGCCATTGCATTTGAAACTAAGTACTTGACATGTGCCAGATGAAGAATTCAAAGTTGAATAATATACAGCCGTATACTAAAGGAGATGGGTACTTAGTGGGAAGAAGGACAACAGAGATGTAAATGAATGCTTTTCAAAGATGCAGATGAATGACAGAAGTTAAAGTGTGCAATTAAATTAGACTATAAGTGAGAAAACAGAGGAAGGAATGGACAATTCAACATGGGGTGCTCAAATAATTCTTCTAAGAAGAAGCAACAGGTTTGAGAGTTGTGGGGCCAAACCTTCCAAAAAATGGGGACACATATTTTGAGCATTTTTACATCTATCATCTCCTAATCACTCCCAGCCTCACCACCATCTTATATTTTGTTTTCCTTCTGTTTCCTGATTTTCCCCAAACACTGTTCATTCCCTGTTAAATGTATTTTGTTACCATACATTTATAATAACCAATCCATTTCAGTTATGGAATATGTTTTCCTTACTGTGTTATTACATATGCACTGGATATATTGTAGTACATATAGTATGTATACTATATGAATAAAATTCAACAGTATGAATTTGAAATGTTGCTTGTACTTGCTTATTTGTTTTGAACATCTAAAATCTTCTCAACTGCTATAAGGGATGTTAATGAGGGGAAAAGGGGAAAAGTGAGCCAAGGAATATAAGAGAATAGAGAGAAGGGGGAGGGAGAAGAAAGAGAGGGAGAGAGAAAAGGAAAAATAACTGTTAACAAATGTAATCAGCACTATGTTATCTCTTCCAAGTGCTTGCAAATCTCTGAATGTGAAAGAAAAGTATTCTGAGATGGGACATTTTAGGGAATACAGTTAAAGAAGGACGCAATTTAAAAATAGAACATGAACATAACAAAGTATAGGAAAGATCATGTGAGACATGTTGGAGGCCTACCATGAAATTAAAACTCTTGCTATGATTAGAAATCCCCCAGTTATTTTTAAGTTATCAATTTTAGTTAAAGATATTTCAAAATGTAGCTTAGTATTACACAGAAAAGAGGAAATGAAAAGACAGAACCAGTAAGGCCAACTTAAGCTAAGTCTTTCATAAGGTCTAAAGTGCATGTGGAGTAGAACCACTTCATCATCGGATGTGAAAATGGCAAAATATATAAATGACCTTTTAGTCTAAAACCTTCATTTTGGAGATGAGAAGATTAAGATACCCTTTTTATGTACAAAAAGGAACCATTGCCCAGATTCCACATCTTGGGTTGTTTTCCTATTGGACTGAGGACTACTAACATTGATATGGAAGATGTCAGATTTGTGAGCTACACTCAGGAAATATAAAGTACTGACAAGTCAAGTAGAAATTCTAGAGAATCACATTAGAGAGAGAGCTTCAACTACATGTGACCCATTTCTATTATGTATGGCCAAACTGATTCAAGGCTGAGGATGAGCACAATTATGGGAAAGCCCACATGAAATGAAATATTTCTCTGGTTTGTAATATCACATTTTGCTATCTTTTAAATGTCTTTGCTAATTGTAAGTTGATTATAATCTTAGAATTAGGACTGATAAAAAGTAATTTTTAAAATAGAGCATTTTTCTTGAAATGTATCAGAAACCCATGATATATTTTTATAAGCAAATAATGACAGTGTCTAATGTTTAAATTTGTTTATGTAAATGTCCTCAATGACCTGTCCTTGAATCTGCTTTAAGAGAATTTATTCTCTCCCTCCCTCTTGCAGTTTCTATTTGCTCAGGGATAGGAGGTTCAAGCACAGTATTAGACAGAGATGTCTTCCTCTGCTTCTAGCTTGCTATTCCTTCAGGAAGTAACAAAAGCTATAGGGTTGGGACTAGGGCAAGAAGAGGGAGTCACTTGACTCAGGTGCATGATTTAAGAGGACACCAAAAATATCATAAACCAAGATAAATAATATTTTAATGATTTTCAAAAACAAAATTTTAATAAAAAACCCAGCATAATGAATGAAGTATTAAAGGATCAGTTAACAACATGGTGCCAGGCCATATCTGAGACTCAGGCAAAAGAAAAAAAGTCAATAATACTGATCTAAGAGTTGGGGTGGGACAGGGAATTTTATGTAACTGGAAAGCTAGATTTGGATTAGGCAACCACTTCTCAAAGAATGGCATAAAAAGATAGAAAGATAGAAGCATTTATGCAGTCATCCAACCTAATCTTTCTGATATTTTAAGGCTCCTGATTAAATATGCGGTGTGAGGGTGGCCAGGTAGGGTATGTGCTTAGAAGATGCAGGTAAAATTAAATGATGAATTTTTAATGAGCTGGGCATTTCTCTGTGGAAATGGTTTTTCAGGACTCTGAAGACATTTGAGTTGATAAAAACAAAACATCATTGAGTTTACTAGGATCATACTAAAGAATGAAACAAATCTTTGCATTAATCCTCTAAAGTAGAGACCCTGGCAGGCTTGCTATACGTTGAATGAAACAGTGAGAAGTACAAAATGGAAATATACCAACTGTGTAGCAAGGAAGTGCCTTTTGAAGAGTACTTCTTCCTTGGTATCTTAAATTATGTGTGTTTGACTCTGTGATGCTGGTGGCTCACCTGCACCTGGCTAACTTTTAATATTTTAGTACTTAGTTCAAATATTAATTCTCTAAGGAAACTGTCTTTGAGTCCTCATTTTAGATTAGATTTCTTATTGTTACAGTACAAAAGGGGCAGCCAAGGCAATATACTATTACCCGAAAGGAACCCCCCGAGGTTCGTTATGTCTGCCGCCAGAGGAAAGACATCTCTCAATGCCAGAGATTTGTGAAAAGGAAAGGAATTTATTATTCATTTGAAATAACACAAACTAAAGTTCCCCAGAAATGCACACAGTCCTCCCAGCACCCTCCATGTGGCAAAAGGGAGCACTTCCAAAGCCTCATGGTCCCAACCAAGACCCCAAAGCTGCGTAGTCCTAAACAGATGCGTGGTCCCAAAAAGTGAGACCCCCAATGGCTTCCGTGCTTCTGTTTAAATCCCAGTACCAAATCTTCCTCTGAAGCCCCATTTCTGGCTCCTCTAACAATTGGCCACAGCTGCCAGCATTCTGGGCAGGTGTGGCCCTGTGATGTGGAGCCAATTATCTCCAAGCTCTTCTGGACCCTATTACAAATCCCTATTTGGGGGTCTCCTCTTGGCTGCACCCTGTTACACCAGCACACTTCACAGTGCTTGGCTTGTAGAAAAATTTAAATAAATTCAAGAATATGCGAAAGAATTTTGTCATTCCCACTGTACTTTTACAAGTCCTAATCACCACTGAGAGTTATGTGCTCCTCCCAATGCTAGTGTGAATAGGAGCTTTGTTATATATCAAGAAATAACAAAGCCTCCATCTGAAGAAAGTGGAGAATAGACACAAGAGAGAAGGAAAGGAAGTGCATTAGTGAATGACATAATTTCAGAGCTTAGAAAATTTTCTTCTGCCTGAGTCTTTATCCATCTCACCCTCTTATGCCATAGGCTACTCCAGTACATATATCAACCTGGGAAGATTTTTGTATGAAGAATGTTCAGTGTAGCTCAAACACTCATAAACTAAAGTTAAAGTCCAATCCTCCTAATATATGTTGCAAGACAATGTTCAAAGACTTTACCATTATATTAGGGCAAGATCATTGTTCTGTCCTTACGGTCTCATCTAATCCTCTGGTTAAAGGAATGGGCCACAGACACTATATTTCAAAACCTAGGGACACTTTTCTGTTTTAGCTCTCCTCTGTGACTCAAATTATGTGTATAATAGTCCACCTGAAGTTGTCTCACAACTCACTGATGTTCTCTTGATTATTTCACACTTTTTCTATGAGTTTAATTTTGAATAGTTTCTACTGTTATGTCTTTAAATTCACTAATACAGGTGTCAAATCTACAGTTCATTTTATCTTGTTTATTTTTTTCTTCATTAAAATTTTTACTTTGTTTGCTAAAACAGTACAGGAACTGAGTTTATTTATTTGTTCCTTTGTTTGTTTTTTATTTCCTCAATTATCACTTTTCACTGCCAATAAAGCAGATGATCAGAGCGGGGGATGCAGAACATAAAACAAGTATACAATTGCACTGTGATACCAAAGAAACAGAAAAAAACACATTATTACCATCATTGCTTATCAGTGCTGTTCGTCAAGTCTAGTTGTGTTTCCCATGGTTGCCAACTTTTTAGTTCCCAGGCTAGAATTTATATTATCCAATGTCATTTGCATTTTAGACATTATATGTTCCATTTCTTTTATTTATTGATTATGCTATTACAGTTGTCCCATTCCCCCCCTTTATTCCCCTCTGCCCTGCACAACCCCTCCCACTCATATTCCTCCCCCGCTTCAGTTCATGTCCATAGGTCATACATATAAGTTCTTTGGTTTCTACATTTCCTATACTATTCTTAACCTCACCATGTCTATTTTCTGCCTACCATTTATGTTGCTTTTTTTCTGTACCTTTTCACCCTCTTCCTCCAATCCTCCACTTATAACCCTCCACATGACCTCCATTTCTGTGGCTCTGTTCCTGTTTTAGTTGTTTGTTTAGCTTGTCTTTATTTTAGGTGTGGATGTTAATAACTGTGAGTTTATTGTCATTTTACTGTTCATATTTTTTACCTTCTTTTTCTCAGATAAGTCCATTTAATATTTCATATAATAAGGGCTTGGTGATGATGAACTCCTTGAACTTCAACTTATCTGGGAAGCACTTATCTGCCCATCCATTCTAAATGAAAGCTTTGCTGGATAGAATAATCTTGGATGTAGGTCCTTGCCTTTCATGATTTCAAATACTTCTTTCCAGGCCTTTCTTGCCTGCAAGATTTCTTTTGAGAAATCAGTTGACAGTCTTATGGGCACTCCTTTGTAAGTAACTATCTCCTTTTCTCTTGCTGCTTTTAAGATTCTCTCTTTATCTTTCATCTTGGCTAATGCAATTATGATGTGCCTTGGTGTGTTCCTCTTTGGGTCCAACTTCTATGGGACTCTCTGAGCCTCCTGGACTTCCTGGAAGTCTATTTCCTTTGCCAGATTGGTGAAGTTCTCCTTTATTATTTTTTCAAATAAGTTTTCAATTTCTTGCTCCTCCTCTTCTCATTCTGGTACCCCTATGATTTGGATGTTGGAATGTTTAAAGATGTCCTGGAGGTTCCTAAGCCTCTCCTCATTTTTTTGAATTCTTGTTTCTTCATTATTTTCTGGTTGAATGTTTCTTCCTTTTGGTCCACACTGTTGATTTGAGACCTGGTTTCCTTCACTTTACTCTTGGTTCCCTGTACATTTTTCTTTATTTCATTTAGCATAGCCTTCACTTTTTCATAAAATTTGTGACCATATTCAACCAGTTCTGTGAGTATCCTGATTACAACTCTTTTGAACTGTGCACCTGATAGGTTGGCTATCTCTTTGTTGCCTAGTTGTATTTTTTCTAGAACTTTGATCTGTTCTTTCATTTAGGCCATTTAAAAAAAATCTCTGTGCCCTCTTATGTAGTAAGGGGCAGAACCTTAGGTATTCTCCAGGGCAGAGTGACCCACATCACTGTGTTGTGAGGGGGAAAGGCCTGAGCGGGAACAATGGCGTTTGCTCTGCTCTCTGCCAGCTTTCAGTCAGTTCCCTCACTACCCACAATCAAATTGGGCTCTTCTGATGCTGATTCTCAGATGGGTGTGCTTGTGTACGTTCTAGGACCCTTGGGTCTCTCCAACAAACTCTCCTGTGAAGCTGGGAGTTTCTCCCTCTCCTGCCTTGACCCCCACAGGTATTATCAATCAGAGGTTTGAGGCTTTATTTCCACGCACTGGAACCCCAGGTTGAGTGGTCTGTCTTGCTCCCCAATTGTTCCTCCCGGCTTATCTGCACGTGAATGCAGGACCACTCAGTCTGCAATCTGCCGCCTCACAGGGTCCACCTCGCTGGAGCCAGCTGCCACCTAGCTTGCCTTGGTCCTCCAGCTGCTGCATTGCGGTGAGTCCTCTCTACCTGAGTGACTGTCTCCACCTATCTTACTGGTCTGGATGAATGTTTCTTCTTTAACTCCTTGGTTGTCAGATTTCTATACAGTTTGATATTCTGTCAGTTCTGGTTGTTTTTTGTTTTTAAATTGTTGTTGTCCTTCTTTTGGTTGTGTGAGGAGGCACAGTGTGTCTACCTACACCTCCATCTTGGCCAGAAGTCAGGAAGTCTGAGTAGTTTTGACAAATTACTGAAGTGAGGGCTCCACACCGACCCAGGCCACCGCCACTACAGCAAGTGCAAGCCAGCGTGTCCACATAATGGTCCTGTCCTGGTTCCCAGAGGGTGCAGAGCAGGGTGGCTGCAGCAAGCTCTGGAGGAACTTTGCCAATTGACAGTCTGAGACTATATGTTCCATTTCTAGAATTTGGAATTAGGTTTTAAAAATATCTTTTGTGTTTTCTTCTTAATAGGCTTATGCTTTCCTCTACTTTCTTGAACATATAGAATATGGTTTTAGCAGCTGTTTTAATGTGCCTTTTACTGTTGCTGTCACCTGTTCCATTTGTTGGCCAGTTTTTATTGAATAATTTTTTCCACATTATTAGCCATATTTTTTTCTACTTCTTTGCATGCCTCATAATTTTTTATTGGATACTCAGCATTGTGAATGTTGGTGCTTGTAGTAATTTTTAAAATCATTTTTGACCTTTGCTCTGGGATATAGTTAAATTACTTGGATATATTTTGACCCTTTCATAACTAGCTTTATTTTTTGACAGTTGGAATCAGAGTAGTCTTGAGTCTAAGGCTAAATTGTTTCCATTAGTGAGGCCTTCTGAGTACTCTTCTCAATGCATGCTCTGTATATCATAACGTTTTTTACCTCTCGATCTTGGGAACATAAACCATTCCCAACTCTGTGTGATTTCTGAAATTGTTTCTCCTGCTCCTTTTCAGTAGTTCATTGCCCAGCTAAAAGGTAGTTTGCTTACACACATGCTTTGATTAGAACTCTGTTGAAGATTCTAGGGGAACCCTCCTTGGATTTCAGAAGCAACTTCCCTTTATAGCTTTGTCTGCTCTGGAGCTGTGCCCTGCAAATTCTAACTGCCTTTGGCTCCAAGATTCTCCTTTCTGTCTCCTCGATTCAGAGAGAAATCTGGGTTCTGTTTAGACTTCCTCTCTCTTTGCTGTGGTTTGGTAACTCTCTCTAGGTGGTAAGCTGAAGCAATCATAGAACTTCCATAGTTTATTTCCCTTTTCTCAGTAAATGTTGCTCTCTGCTACCTGTTGTTCAATGTCTGAATTATTGTTTTATATACTTTGACTTTTTAGTTCTTTAAGGCGTGAGTGTAAATCTGGTACTTGTTCTTCTATCTTGGCTGGCAATGGAAGTCACTGACTTTATTTATTATTATTATTATTATTGTTATTACTGAACTAAAGGTTTTGCACACATTGTTCCTAAATACCTTTAAAAAATTCAGAGGTTAAGCCTCATATACTTGAAGAAATTTGAGCATTACTCTGGGCCACCATGTGAAAAGGTTTGAAGACATATTCTTGAGAAAATGACCATGGTGACATCTCTCTATATAAATTATTCTATTGTCTATATTGGGAAACAATGAAAAATCTTCTAGGTTTTAATCTGTTTTGAAGTTCTAGGTGCTTATTGAATTAACATGGATTTCTCAGTGGATAAAAGTTTTGACACCTGGTGAAGCAAACCAATGCAGATTTTATTATCTTACCAACTATTTAAATTAGTCCACTTTATGTTATCTCACACCAGAGATATTCATTCATTCACTATTTCAGCCATTAAAAACACATACCTTCTAATTATGAAAATTTATACAATTACATAAAAAGATGAGTATATTTGTCCTACTGTATTAAAATGTAATTTAACAAATGTTCATTCTTAAAAAAAAAGCACTATTAGGATGGAGAAAAATTCACTGTAGAGTAAAAATTTCAAAGATAATATCAAATGAATGTTCCGATTAATATTAGAAAAAATCTGGTTTGAATATAACTAAGATTGATTAATTAACCTTTAAAAATTTCAGACTTTCTTATGTATTTATTCATTTTCACATGCTAACCATGGAGTATATGGAATGCCACATACAACTTGCTAAAAGTCCACTGCATTATTTTCAAAGGATATCAATTAAAAAACTATAGTTTGAATAAAACTATGTTTATCATTTTAAAATCTCAAAAGTAATTTTATATTATTAACTATACTCATTTATTTTATTTTTTATTCTCGATATTTTTTAAATTTAAATTATTTTATTGTTCAATTACAGTTGTCTGTGTTTTCTCCCCACCCCAGCCAAACCCACCGCCCTCCCTTGCATCCACTGTCCTCCTTGGTTTTCTCCATGTGTCCTTTATAGTAGTTCCTGAAAACCCTTCTCCCCACTGTCCCCTCCCGCCTCCCCACTGGCTATTGTAACATTGTTCTTAATTTCAATGACTCTGGTTATATTTTGTTTGCGTTTTTCTTTTGTTGATTATGTTCCAGTTAAAGGAGAGATCATATGGTATTTGTCCCTCACTGCCTGGCTTATTTCACTTAGCATAATGCTCTTAGCATAAAGTTGTATCCATGCTTTTGCAAAGGGTAGGAGCTCCTTCTTTCTTTCTGCTGTGTAGAATTTCATTGTGTAAATGTACCATAGTTTTTTATCCTCTCATTTACTGATGGGCACCTAGGTTGCTTCCAGCACTTGGCTATTGTAAATTGTGCTGTTATGAACATTGGGGTGCATAGGTTCTTTTGGATTGGTGGTTCAGGGATCTTAGGGTATAATCCGAGCAACCAAATTGCTGGGTCAAAAGGCTGTTCAATTTTTAGTTTTCTGAGGAAATTCCAGACTATTTTCCACAGTGGCTGTACCAGTCTGCATTCCCACCAACAGTACACTAGAGTTCCCTTTCCTCTGCATCCTCTCCAACACTTGTTTGTTGCTTTGTTTATGATGGCCATTCTGACTGGTGTGAGGTGGTATCTCATTGTGGCTTTAATTTGCATCTCTCTGGTGGCTAGTGAAGCTGAACATCTTTTCATGTGTCTCTAGGTCCTCTGTATGTCCTCCTTGCAGAAGTGTCTGTTCAAGTCTTTTGCCCATTTTTAATTGGGTTATTTGTCTTCCTGGAGTGGAGTTGTGTGAGTTCTTTATGTATTTGGAAGATCAAACCCTTGTCTGAGGTATCATTGGCAAATATGTTTTCCCATGCATTTGTTTCTCTTTTCATTTTAATTGTTTTCTTTAGCCATACAGAAGCTTTTTATTTTGATGAAATCCCATTTTTTTATTCTTTCTTTTATGTCCCTTGCTTTATGGGACATATCTGTGAAGATGTTGCTGTGTGGAATGTTTGAGCTTTTCCTGCCAATGTTTTCCTCTAGGACTTTTATGGTCTTATGACTTATATTTAAGTCTTACTCACCTTGAATTTATTTTTGTTCATGGTGTAAGTTGGTGATCGAATTTTATTTTTTTACATGTAGCTGTCCAGCTCTCCCAACACCACTTGCTATTTTTGCTCCATTTTATGTTGCTGTCCCCTTTGTCAAATATTAATTGACCCCAGAGACTTGGGTTTATTTCTGTGCTCTCTGTACTGTTCCACTGGTCTATGTATTTGTTCTTGTGCTAGTACCAGTCTGTTTTGATTACAGTGGCCTTGTAATACAGCTTGATGTTAGGTATTGTGATTTCTCCTATTTTGTTCTTCTTTCTCAAAATTGCTGCAGCTATTTGGGGTTGTTTATGGTTCCATATAAATTTCTGAAATGTCTGTTCTGTATCTGAAATATGCCATGGGTACTTTAATAGGGATTTCATTGGATCAATAAATTGCTTTGGGTAGTATGGACATTTTGATGATGTTAATTCTTCCAGTCCATGAACATGATACATGCTTCCATTTGTTTGTGTCTTCCTTAATTTCTTTCTTCAGCGTTGTGTAGTTTTCTGCATAGAGATCTTTTACCTTGGATAGGTTTATTCCTAGGTACTTTATTTTTCTTGTTGCTATAGCAAATGGAATTTTTTCCTGATTTCTGTTTCTGATATTTCATTGTTGGTATACAAAAATGCCTTTGATTTCTGAATATTGACTTTATATCTGGCTGTTTTGCCAAATTCATTTATTAGGTTGAGTAGTTTTTTGGTAGAGTCTATAGGATTTTCTATGTACACTATCTTGTCATCTGCAAACAATGACAGTTTTGTTTTGCACTTTTCCAATTTGGATGAATTTTGTATCTTTTTCTTGTCTTGTCTGATTGCTGTGGCTATGACTTCCATTACTATGTTGAACAGGAGTGGTGAAAGTGGGCATCCTTGTCTTGTTCCTGATGTTAGTGGGAAAGCTCTAAGTTTTTTCCCATTGGGTATGATGTTGGCTGTAGGTCTCTCATATATGGCCTTTATTATGTTGAGGAATGCTCCCTCTATTCCCACTTTGCTAAGTGTTTTTATCATAAATTGGGGTTGTACCTTATCAAATGCTTTTTTTGCATCTATTGGTATGATCATGTTATTTCTGTCCTTCATTTTGTTTATGTGGTGTATTATGTTTATTGATTTGTGAATATCCTTGCATCCCTGGGATGAATCCCACTTGGTCATGGTGTATGATTTTTTCAACATATTTCTGGATGCAGTTTGCCAATATTTTGTTGAGGATTTTAGCATCTATGTTCATCAGCAATATTGGCCTGAAGTTTCTTTCTTTGTTATGTCTTTATCTGGTTTTGGGATTAGGATGATGCTGGCTTCATAAAAAGAGTTTGGGAGTCTTCCATCTTTTTGGATTTTTTGGAATAATCTGTTCAGGGTAGGGGTTAGCTCTCCCTTAAATGCTTTGTAAATCTCTCCTGTGAAACTGCCTGGTCCAGGGCTTTTGTGTGTCAGGAATTTTTTGATCAGGAATTTCATCTGCTGTTATAGGTCTGTTTAGGCTTTCTGCTTCTTTTTCATTCAGTTTTGGAAGACTATATTTCTAGAAATTTGTCCATTTCACCTAGGTTGTCAAATTTCTTGCCATATAGTTCTTCATAGTAGTTTCTTACAATTCTTTGTATTTTTGTAGTGTCATCTGTAATCTCTCCTCTTTCATTTGTGATTGAGTTTATTTGGGTCCTCTCTCTTTTTGTCTTGATGAGCTTGCTTAAAGACTTGTCGATTTTGATTATCTTTTCAAAGAACCAGGTCCTAGATTTATTGACCTTTAGAATTGCGCTTTTAGTCTCTATGTCATTTAATTCTGCTCTGATCTTGGTTATTTCCTTCCTCCTACTTGCTCTGGGTTGTCTTTGTTGCCATTCCTCAAGTTCTTGTAGGTGTAGGGTTAGGTTGTTTACTTGAAATGTTTCTGTGTATTTTAGGTAGGCCTGTATCACTATGAACTTCTGTCTCAGGACTGCCTTCTCTGTATCCCATAAGTTTTGGATTGTTGTGAGTTCATTTTCATTTGTTTCCAGATACTTTTTGATTTCTTCCCTAATCTCCTTCTTGACCCATTCAGTGTTTAACAGCATGCTATTCAATCTCCATGAGTTTGAGTGTTTAGGGTTTTTTTCCTTGAGGTTGGTTTCAGTCCCTTGTGGTTGGAGAAAATGTTGGATGTGATTTTATTTTTCCTGAATTTGTTGAGGCTTGTTTTGTGTCCTATCATGTGGTCTATCTTTGAAAATGTTCCATGTACATTTGAAAAGAATGTGTATTTTGCTTCTTTGGGATGAAAGGCTCTATATATAGCAGTTAGGTTCATTTGATCTAGGGCATTGCTCAATGCCACAATATCTTTATTGATATTTTGTTTGGAAGACCTGTCCATTTTGGCAGTGGGGTGTTAAAATCTCCCACTATAATTGTATTGCTGTCCATTTGTTTCTTGAAGTCCTCCAAGATTTTCTTTATGTATTTGTGTGCTCTTATGTTGTGTACATATATGTTTACACTCTTTGTCTTCTTGGTGGATTCTTCCCTTGAGTATTGTGAAGTGACCTTCTGGGTCTCTTTTCATGGCTCTTTTTTTGAAGTCTATGATGTCTGATTTGAATATTGCTACTCTGGCTTTTTTTCTTGTCCATTTGTTTGGAAAATTTGTTTCCAGACCTTCACTTTTAGTCTGTGTAGGACTTTTGTTTTGAGGTGAGTCTTTTGTAGGCAGCATATATATGGATCATGATTTCTTATCCATTCAGCTATTCTATGTCTTTTGATTGGGCCATTTAATCCATTTACATTTAAGTTAATTATTAATAGGTACTTATGCATTGCCATTTTTCATACCTATGTTCCTCTTTCTCTCACTATTTTTCTTCCTTTTCTTAAAGCAGTCCTTTTAGCATCTCTTGCAGAGCTGGTTTGGAGTAGGTGTATTCTTTGTATCTTCTTTTCTCTGGGAAGCTCCTTATTTGGTCTTCCATTTTAATTGAGAACCTTGCTGGATAAAGTAGTCTTGGTTGAAGGCCTCTGGTTTTCATTACTTGGAAAATATCTTGCCATTCCCTTCTGTTTGGAGCATTTCATTTAAGATGTCAGCTGTTGGTCTTATTGGGGAATCCCTTGTATGTTACTTCTTGTTTCTCCCTTGCTGCTTTTAAGATTCTCTCTTGGAATTTTGCTGTTTTAAATATGATGTGTCTTGAGGTGGGTGTCTTTGGGTTCTTCTTGATTGGGACTCTCTGTGTTTCCTGGATTTGTGTGACTTTCTCTCATCAAATTAGGGAAGTTTTCCATCATTACTTTTTTAAACAGGTTTTGTATCTCTTGCTCTTCTTCTTCTCTTTCTGGTATCCCTATTATATGGACATTATTACATTTCATGTTGTCCTGCATTTCCCTAACCCCTCTTCATTATTTCTGAGCTTCTTTTCTTTTTCTTGCTCTTTGTTTTTTTAAAAACTTTGTCGTCTTGTTGATCTGACCCTCTGCTTCATCGATCCTGCTTTTGATTCCTTCTACTGTGTTCTTCAGTAGAACACAGGAGAAACTGTATTCTTCATTTCCTCTGGGCCCTTGTTGATAGTTTCTATTTCCTTTTTCATGTTGATATAGTTTTCAGTGAGTCCATTGTAGTTTCCCTGTAGTTTTTGGTAGTTGTCTGTGAGCTTGTTGAGCTTCCTTATAACCATTGCTTTGAACTCAATATCTCATAGTTGACTTGCCTCTATTTCATTAAGCAATCTTTTTGAGGCTTCCTCCTTTCCTTTCATTTGGGGATTATTTCTTTGTCTTCCCATTGTTTGCAAGACTTCTTGTTAGCCAGTGCTTCTTAAATTGATCTGTTCTGACTCCCTGGGTTTATGGTGTGAACTTCTATAGTAGAAAACCTGTGAGATTCACTGGTGCAGTCTCCTTAATCTTCTGAGCTCAGTGGTCTTGGGCTGTTGTTTATGTTGGCTCTCTGTATGTCTTTGGGTTTTGATTGTTTTGGGGTCTTTCTTTGGTGGGTCCTTCTCACCAGCTGGTGTACAGAGGGTCACTCTGTCCACCACATCTTATATTCTGTTGTGTAGGTGTGGACAGATTGTGTTGAAGCTTGTTCTTCTGTGTATGATGTTTTGAGGCTTCTCTCTTTCTTGTTCAGTTGTTTGTTCTGGGTAATTTCTCTACCATTTAGTTGTATTTCCAGATCAGTCCTGGGTTGAGGCTAGTGTTGCTTCCACTCCCTCCCTTCACCTTTTTCCATTGTTATTTGTTGTGGTATTTCTCTTCCAGCAGGTGTATTGGTGTTCACTGCTTCCACCTACTGTTTTTTTGTGATCAGTTGGAGGGGGAAGGCAAAGTGGTGTAAAATAGCACAAGTACGTTCTATGGTACTTAAAGTACTAACCCGTAGAGAAGAGATAGGAGGTCCTTTGGATATGTATAGTGTTAACTGTGATATTTCAACCAACTAGCCACTTTTTAGAAAGGATGGAAAAAAGATAAGAGTCTTGTTTGGTGGGGAAGGATTGTTAGTTGGATCTAGAAAGGAATGAGCTTGTAGTAGGTCAGATTATGAGGGAAAGTGAGAGTAAAGGATAGAAAATAAGTGTAGTCCATGAGAGAATAGCGTTAACCATAACAGTAATAAAGTTCAGGAAACAGTGAAGTGAGATAAGGTCCAGGAGCAGTGCTGTGTAGTATTTACAATTGAATGGAACAGCAATTATTTACAATATTAATGGAGTAACAATCATATGACAGAATCTATATGATCTGAAACAAGAATAAGAAGTACAGGACCTAGAGTGATGTGCTGTTGGAACACAAGTGAAGTGAAAGACAGAAATTTAAAAATACACTATGAAAGAGAGAAAAAGGAAAACCAGTGAAACAATGTAATTTAACAAACCAAGTGAAGAAGACTAAACAGAAAGAAAAAAAATAAAAAAAATACTAATAAAAGATGTAAAAATAATGAAAAATAATAATACAAATATACAATAACTTGCAACTTCTCTGGAGTAGCAAAGTGAAATTTGTGTCACTGTCTCAGTTGTTGGGATGCCCCCTCTTTTGGTGTAACCCTGGTCCTTTCTTAGCTCCATGTTTTATTGTCTCATTTGTGAGAATAAAAATAAAAAGAAAGAAAGGAAGAAGGGGGAAAAAAAAGCCTCCTGCTGGCTTTAATTTAAACCAGCCAAGCCTGTTCTGCTGGTCTTCCTGGCTGCAGCAGGATGAGGGGGGATTGGTTTTGCTTTTCTCTCTTCCTGTGGTTTCATGGAGATGAGGGCCAGGTCCCAGACAGACTCTTGCACTCTTTACAGTTGCCCAGCCTCCAGCCCAGTTCCTCAGTTCCATGCCAGCCCTGTTGTCTTTCTGCACCTGGCCTATGCCTTCAGTTCACCTGTTGTGCTGTCCTTGGGCTGCACCAATTAGGGGCAACTCACACACCACCATCTCACTCTTTGTTGTTCTAGATGATGGGGACTCTCAGAGACTCTTCAGGGTAGCTTGGCTCCCCCACTGAGTTAAATTTTTCTGGGGATGCTGACTCCCTGAGCCCTACTGCTGTCCTCTACTGGGGGTGCCTTACCTTCCTCTTAGAGAGCCCTTTTGGGCCTGCCCCCAGCAGGGCAGGGGCACTGCTGTGGCTGCTGCAGCAGATGTGGCCTGTGCCTCCTCTACTGCTGTGGTGGGGTGGTGGGGTATGGTGTGTGGTGCCTCTGGGCTGTGGGGTCAGGTGTGCTCCATCCCTGGGACTGTAGGCATAAGCATAAAGCCTCCACTGCTGGGACAGGATCAGCAGCTGTTGGGCTGCAAGTTTGGGCATGTACCTTCCCTGGGCTGTGGGTGTGAGTGCTAGGCTTCTGGTGCTACAGTGGGAGTACAGTCATGGGGTGGTGGTGTTGGCATGTGCTGGCCTCTGTTGCCACTGTGGCAGCAGCCACAGGGGTGGGGTGAGGCGGTGGCTGGGTCCGTAGCGTACCACTGGGATAGCAGGCGCAGCTGGGCACCCTCCACCACTGGGCGGGGTGTAGGGTAGGGGTAGAGCCTCAGTCCTGGTGGCAGACTTGGGCCCACGGCAAAGGCTGTGGAGGCTGCATGGGTACAGCTAGGGGAAGCAGGGGCAGCTGCTGTGGGAGAATTCCTTAAACAGCCACTGAGTACCTCTTTTTCCTTTTTGAAATATTCCTCGTATTCAAGCCTGCTGCTCCAAACAAGCACCTGTCCTCTTGCACAGCCTAACTCTCCAACCAGGCTGGAGACTCGCTGGGTCAGGATCTGTCACTGCCCAACTCTTTCCAGCAGGCCTCCACAGTCTCAGTGGGTGTGCACCACCCCTGTGTGTTTGCCACTTTGTCCTTATTCCCCTCTGTGACTTCAAGCATCCAGGTCCATCCTGGTGCTATTCAAACCTCCCTTTTTGGTAGGGAAGGCAGCCATTGACCTGACTTTCTCCCCAGAATCCTGCGGCAAACCCAGCGGGCATCAGGCCTGGGGTTGCAGCTGTCCTGGTCCCTGCACTGGTGCCAAGGACCTTATTGTCCTAAAGCAATCTCCTTACCATCTGATTTTTCAATGTCCTCTACAGTTTTGGCCTCCAAACTTCATATATGCTGGGATACCATTGGCTGTTCACTCTGTTCCTTGGAATATCAGCTTGATCAGCTAGGTATTCCACCCATGTGCAGGAGGAAGTCGACTCTGCTTCCACTTGTCTTGCCGCCATCTTAAATCTGAAAGCTTTTTGTCTTCAATGTTATGCAGTTTCATTATCATATGTCTAGTATGGACTTCTTTTTACTTATTCTAATTGGGATTTACTAGGGTTTCTAAATGTGAGGCTCCATGTCTCATCATACCAGGAAAAACCTCAACCATTATCACCTCAAATATTTCTTCTACATCTTTTCCTCATTCATTTCTGAAACTCAAGTTGGCAGATATATTACAATCTTTCTATTTCCTGTCTCTTAACTTTCATATTTTCTGTTCTTTGGTTCTTCTGTGCTCCATTTTGGTTAGTTTATTTACACATGTCTCAGAATTCACAAATTTCTCTTCACTTTTATCTAACCTGCTTTTTAATCTAAACTTTGAATTCTTAACTCTAGATATTACATTTCTTCATTTCTAAAAATCTCTCTGGCCAATTCCTATAATCCCTTCTTCCTCTATTGTACTAGACAATACTTTGTTTTATTTAGATATATCAAGTAAACTCATTTTGTAGGCTTTTCCTGATTAGAAAAGCAACCATTGTTCAGAATCTTATTTGCCAGTTTCTTGATTTATTTCTTGACTCTCACTTCTAGTTGTTTGTATTTAGTGATATTTCACTGTGAGCTAGTCTTGAAGCCTTAACTGTGAGACTTTTTTGTGACATCTGTTAAGGTGACTTTTGTCTCACATTTTTCAGAAACGTGTATTACTACCAACTCTGGGTCATTTTAATCTACATAGCCAGACATGAGTATATATTTTAGACCGTACAAGAAGTGTGAATTCTTGCCTTAGACACTTGAGAATGAGGTTTGTGGTTAAGAATGCAAGATCATTAAATTTCTCTGACCTCCAGTCAGAGTTCAACTATAAAAGGCAAGTATCTCCATAGGCTTGGTAAGCAAGGAAAATTTTTCAGCCACTAAGTGTCCTTTCTTTGGAGATTCTGGCTTTGGTGGGTATTCTTTGATCCACTGAAGTCCCAGATTCTGTCTCTTGTGCCCAACTGTGAGCCTATTAAATCTAGATCTCTAGTTTGTTAAGGATTGATAAACAGTCACGGGAAAACTCCTATTCTGGACTGTATTTGTCCTTGTTAATTTGAAGGTTTTTGTTGTTTCTAGTAGTTGAAGAAATCCTTGGCTGTCTTCCCATGTTTAAAGAAACATTAAAATTATTTTTTTCTTTTTCTTTTTCCCCTAATTTTATTTTAATCATTTTTCAAATACAGTTTTCTGTCCTCTACTCCCATCCCAGCACCCGTCCCCCCACATTAAAATGATTTTTAAAAATGCTATTTCACTGTATGAGGTATACAATACTGGTAGGTTTTACACTTACTTTCATGTCTTTCAAAGTTGCTAGAAACAGAATTCAAACCTATTATTTCCTGTTAGTGATTTACTTTGTTCTGTAACTTTAAATTTGTCTTTATTGGTGTTACTTTGAGTTTGAAAATGTAAAGGAAGTGATATTGTTAATTTTTATCATGTGTCATACTTGCATCTTAAAGTATTGCTTTTTGAGTTGTCATAGGATTTATGATATCTTAATTTTTAAGCAACCTGAGAAGTTTACCTGCTCCACTATTACTTTGTTTTTGTAGACATCATGGGTATTTCTGAAACAATGTGATGTGAATTTAGGTCCATATGGATGTGGATTCAACCTGTCACCTTGACATAAATTAATCCAAAGTGACTTGATTTCCTGGAAGTATTTTGGAAATTGCTGGAAAACTCCTGGTTCCCTTAACAAATCAAAATTTTACATATTTTTGGCTTCTGAGTCTTGTTACTTGCCTGAAAATACTCTGGTTTGCCTGTAATTTATTGACCATCTGTTGGATGTGAGTCTAGCAGTTATTATCTATATGTGTGTAGAAAAGAAAGTGCCTCTGTGGTATGATTTGATGGTGCTGTCAGGCCCCTCCAGACCAGATGAGTTCCTTCTCTATTTAGCTATGGCTCAGATGACTCCAACATAAGCAGGTGTCACTATTTTCATGTGGCACAGGGCAAAGACAGGATTTACTGATATTAGCCTGCTCCCTTCTTACCATGGATGATTATAAGATAAGGTAAATGTCATTTTAGAAGGATGAGAACCCAGGGAAAGACATTTAGGACAGTTAAATTTCCAGGGAAAGAAGAAGAATCATTCTTTAGTTGTTTGAAAAATTTATTGTTGTGAAAGAATAAAAATCAAGAGTTTCCTAAGATCAGGGAGAAAAAGTGGGGTGATTCTTATTGTGATATAGTAATATTTGCATTTATTTTTATTTTTTTTTGCCATAGTAAGCCAGGATTGCATTTTTTTTAGTAGCATTTCATCCTGTGTTAGAGTTCTCAAGAGAAACAAGATGTAAATAGGTAGATTAGATAGATGATATAGATATAGATATAGATAATAGTTATATAGATATGGAGGAAGAGAAATAGTTATATAGATATGGAGGAAGAGAAATAGTTATATAGATATGGAGGAAGGGGGGAGAGAGAGAGAGAGGAGAGAGAGAGAGAGAGAGAGAGAGAGAGAGAGAGAGAGAGAGAGAGAGAGAGAGGGAGAGAAAGGAAGAGGTAGGGGTTTTTTTTGTTTTTTGTTTTTTTTTTTTTAAGCAATTGGCTCACATCATTGAAAAGACTGGAAAGTCTGAAATCAGTAGTGGATTCCAGCAGGCTGGAGATTCAGTTAAGAGCTATTATTGTGATCTTGAGTTTGAGCTCTGCAGGGCAGGCAAGCAGAAGGAAAACTCAGGCACAGTTCCTATATTGTGATATTAAGGCAGAATTGCTTCTTTAGGAAAACCTATCTTTTCTCTTCAGAGCTTCAATTGATAGATGAAGCCAACCTACATTATGAAGGCAATTTGCTTTACTTAAAGTCTACTGGTTTAAATATGAATCACATCTAAAAAATACCTTCATGGCAATATCTACACTGGTGTTTGCACAAAGGCCTGAGCATGATAGCCTAGCCAACATGGCAGAAAATTTAGTCATTACACAATCCTGTAAAATATCAGTGAATTGCTTGCCAATTTCATTTAATATGACTCTACTTTCTAAGGCCTTTTTCATACCCAAATTTAGTAATCCAAATATCCAGATGGATGATATTCGTGAATTTTTGTACTTAGATGGCTATCTTTTTTAGTACTAGAGTATTAACGAATAATCAAATGCTTACAAAATGCTAGGCTTAGGAAGAATGTCTGAGTCCTTCATCTCTAGTTTTCTCTGGGTCTCTTCCTTCTAACCCATAATTTTGTTCTAAACATTATAATTGGAGGCATTACTATATGTTTGTAGAGGGGGTAGAGACAGATATGTTGGAAGAATGTGGAGGGTGGGTTTCCCCTCTTCTCTGACTCCTCCTAGATCTTATTTCAACACTCAAGATCCCATAGTTCCATAATAAAAGCATCAAAAACATACACAGCAAGGGGTAATGTGCAGAATTCAGTTTGGCATGACATATATTTATTTCTTGATTTAGACTTGAACAATTTCAGTTCATTAAACATGTGTTGTCCATCTTCTTTCAGCTGGGAAATCCTAGACTAGTATTTTTCTTTTATGTTGCCCTTCATTGGTTATCCTAAAGAGTAGACTTCACATTTTGAAAGTCTCACAATCAACAAAGAGTTCTCCTACAATATTGTCACCTTTGGTAGGAATATCACTTGACTTCCAAGAGACTACATTTGGGAATTTAACCAACTACTATAGCATTGCATGACATGGAGAGTCAGCTTTTCATTCTGGAATGAGAGTTATTACCTCACATGTCTACTGGGCTAACTCTGCATTTTCTCTGAAGGTCTGTTATGGCAACATGCCTGTATTCATTAGGGAGACTGGTCTTTTGCAACAAAAGAACTCATGATACATAGGTACAAATGAGATAAAAGTTTATTTCTCTCTCAGGGAAATAGTCCAAAGTTAGGCAGGTGGTCTGAGGAAGAATAGTAGATTCTTTTCTTCTGATTGTCAACCAGGTACATTGGTTGGTGTGTTGTCTCTGTCATTGGAAATGTGTTTCTTTTCTTCTGGTCCAAGGCAGTTGTTCCAGTGGTTACCATTTTCTAGCCAGACAGAAAAGGGGCAAGTTCAAGAGAGACTTCTTATCTAAAGGAGATAACCATAAAGTTACATGCATCACTTCACTCACATCTTATTTTTTTAAGTCCAACAACCAAAGATTTATTTATTTTAAGTATATTTTATTGATTATGCTATTACACTTTTCCCAATTTCTCCCCCCTTAACCCCCCTCTGTTGGGAACTGCCCTGCCTGGTTTCAGGAGCTGTAACCCCCCCATGGCTAAGGATGAGTGAGTGACCTTCAGACCATAAATCATTAAGGAGACAAAGCTTATCTCCCTGGCAGGGGCACCACCTTTGCTCCTTTTACTTCACCCTGCCTGGCCCCCAATGCTTGATTGGTTAGCCAATGATGGGTAAGATTACTCAAGGGAGGGACAACCTAAGACAGTCATGACCATGGAGGCCCTGAGGGAAGGACTTGGGGGCTACAGAAAAGGAGTGATAGACCCTCACCCCTCAGCTTTGACATAGCCTGAGTCCTCATACTGTCTGAGGACTCATTCTGTCTGAAGTCTCCTAATCTCCTAGCTGCCTTACTTCCCCTGCCTGACTTAAGCCTGAAGCAATGCCTTAAGCCTGAAATAATGCCACCCTGTGCTGGAAAGGGCAGGTTCCCTAGGGCAATCAGGCCTGAAAACAAATATGTAAAATCCTGTGAAACCTGCTTTGTTTAGAATGCTCTCAATTAAATGATAAGGGTCCAAGCAGGAAGTGAGTTTGTTCCCCAGAGTTTCATGGCTGTTTAGTTATCTGACCCTGACTCAAAATAGGCCCTCAGAGTTCTTTGTATGTTATCTATTGATCCTTACTGCCTGATAATGATTAATGAGCTTTATGTATATACCCTGTATTCTTATGCAAATTGAATCCAATAAAAAGCCTCTCCAGGCAAGTGTCAGGGAGTTCTCCTCTTGAGGGGGTGGCTGAGGTGCTCTGAGGCTTGCTCTCCCCTTGAGAGAGAAGTCGAGCCACCCCTTTTCCTCCACAGGACTCAGTAATCTGTGTGAATTTATTTTGTCTCATCCATAACACCACGGACACTTCGGGCTGGGGCCCACATCACCCCTCCACCCTGTACCCCCTAGACTCCAGCATTCACCCCCTCCTTACTTCATGTCCATGGGTTGTACATATAAGTTCTTTGAGATATCTGTTTGGTATACCATTTTTGACCTCTCCCTGTCTATTTTATGCCTACTAATTATGGTTCTTCTTCCCTGTGCCTTTTCCCCCCTATTCTTTCCTTCCCTCTCCCCACTGAAATCTCTCCATGTGATGTTCATTTATCTGATTCTGTTCCTGTTCTAGTTGTTTGCTTAGTTTTGTTTTCATTGTTTTTCTTTTCTTTTAGGTTCATTTGTTGATAGTTGTGAGTTTGTTGTCACTTTACTGCTCATATTTTTTATCTTCTTTTTCTTAGATAAGTTCCTTTAACATTTCATGTAATAATGGCTTGGTGATAATGAACTCCTTTAATTTGGCCTTATCTGGGAAGCACTTTATCTGCCCTTCCATTCTAAATGAAAGCCTTGCTGGATAGAGTAATCTTGGATATAGATCCTTGCCTTTCATGACTTCAAATACTTCTTTCCAGCCCCTTCTTGCTTATAAGATTTCTTTTGAGAAATCAGCTGATAGCCTTATGGGCACTCCTTTGTAGGTAACTCTCTCCTTTTCTCTTGCTGCTTTTAGGATTTTATCTTTATCTTTAATCTTGGGTAACTTAATGATGATTTGCCTTGGTGTGTTCCTCTTTGGGTCCAACATTTTTGGGACTCTCTGGACTTCCTGGGGGTCTATTTCCTTTGCCTGATTGGGGAAATTTTCCTTCATTATTTGCTCAAATAATTTTTCAATTTCTTGCTGTTGTTCTTCTCCTTCTGGCACCCCTATGATTCGGATATTGGAATGTTTCAGGTTGTCCAAGAGATTCCTCAGCCTCTCTTCATTTTTTTTTTTTTTTGATTCTTGTTGCTTCATTATGTTCTGGTTGGATGTTTATTTCTTCCTTTTGTTTCAAATCATTGCTTTGAGTCCTGGTTTCCTTCCTGTCACTGTTGGTTCTGTAAATATTTTGCTGTATTTCATTTTGGGTATCTTTCATTTGTTTCTTTTTTTCATTTTTTCGAACAAGCTCAGTCAGTTCTGTGAGCACTTTGACTGCTAGGGCTTTAAATTCTCCATCAGATTAGTTGGCTATCTCCTCATTGCTTAGCTCTCTTTCTGAGGCTTTGCTCTGTTCTTTCATTTGGGCCCCATTTCTTTGTCTCAGGGAATCTGTTAAGTCATAAGGGGATGGGGCCTTAGGTATTCACCAGGCAGGGCAATCCTCTTTGCTGTGCTGCAGTGCTGCCTGTGGCAGAGGGGTCAGAGAGGGAACAATGCAGCTTACCTGCTCAGCTCTAGCCCATTTTCCAATGAAGTCTCCTGTGAGACTGGGAGTTTCTTCCACCACAGCAACCACTGTAGTCCACAGTCAGTTCTGAGTCTCAGTTCCTGGTCAGCCAGCACTGCTCACATGGTCCTCTGCCTCACCATGGGATCTTACCAATCTGGTTGTTCTGTTTGACGTTTTTTTTTTTTTTAATTCCTTGGTTGTGGGAGCTCCCATGCAGTTTGATTTTCTGGCACTTCTGGTTTATTGATTTTAGATTGGTTGTTATCCTCCTTTTGGTTGTGCAAGGAAGCAAAGTGTTTCTATCTATGCCTCCATCTTGGCCAGACACATCCATATCTTATTATACTGAACTTAGTCATATGGCTGTACCTAGCTACAAAGAAACCTGGGAAGTTTAACCTTTGGCTTGAAAATGAAGTACCCAACTAAAACCCAAAAGCTTCTATATAAAAGAAAGCAGAGGTGAAGTAGAAATACTGAATGACAATCAGTTGGTTTGTGCTACATTTATAACTACATTAAATTGTTTATTATTGATAGTTAAGAGTTTTTCAAGTATACTTTATTGATTATGCTATTACAGTTGTCCTATTTTTTTTTCTCCCCTTTATCTCCCTCTTTCTGGTATGCCCATTCCCTCCAGCATTGTCCATTGTTCATGGCCATGGGTTATACATATAAATTCTTTGGCTTTTCCATTTCCTATACTATTCTTAACCTTCCTCTGTTTATTTTGTACCTACCAATTGTGTTTCTTATTCCCTGTACCTTTTCTCCCAATCTCCCCCTCCACCTTTCTTCTGATAACATCCATGTGATCTCCATTCCTATGATTCTGTTCCTGTTCTAGTTGTTTGCTTAGTTGATTTTGTTTTTGTTTTTTTTAGGTTCAGTTATTGATAGTTGTAAGTTTGTTGTCATTTTACTGTTCATAGTTTTGATCTTATTTTTCTTAGATAAGTCCTTTTAACATTCCATATAATAAGGGCTTGGTGATGATGAACTCCTTTAACTTTACCTTATCTACTGAGCACTTTATCTGTCCTTCCACTCTAAATGGTCGTTTCACTAGTTAGAGTAATCTTGAATGGAGGTCCTTGCCTTTCATGACTTGGAATACTCCTTCCCAGCCCCTTCCTGTCTGCAATGTTTCTTTTGAGAAATCAGCTGATAGTCTTATGGGAAGACCTTTATAGGTCACTTCTTTTGTCTTGCTGCATTTAAGATTCTCTCCTTATCTTTAATTTTGGGTAATTTAATTTTGGTATGTCTTTGTGTGTTCTTCTTTGATTCCAACTTGTTTGGGACTCTCTGAGATTCCTAGACTTGTATGTCTATTTCCTTTGCCAGATTAGGGAAGTTTTCTTACATTAATTTTTTCAAATAGATTTTCAATTTCTTGTTATCTTCTCCTTCTGGCACCCCTATGATTCAGTTGTTGGAACTTTTAAAGTTGTCAGAAGTTTCTAAGCCTCTCCTCATTTTTTTTGAATTCTTGTTTTTTCCTTCTGTTCTGGTTGAATATTTATTTCTTCCTTTTTTCCCCCCAAATCATTGATTTGAGTCCTGGTTTCTTTCCCTTCACTGTTGGTTCCCTGTATATTTTTCCTTGTTTCATTTTGTATGGCCTTCACATCTTCCTTTATTTTGTCGCTGTACTCAATAATTTCTGTGAGCATCTTGATTACCAGTGTTTTGAACTCTGCATCTGATAGGTTGGCTATCTCCTTGTTACTTAGTTGTTTTTCTGAAGCGTTGATCTGTTCTTCCATGTGGGCCATATTTTTTTTCTCTGTGTATCTGTTCTGTTGTAAAGGGTGGAGCGTTAGGTATTTGCCAGGACAGAGAAACCCATGTAGCTGTGTTGTAGTGCTATATGTGGGAGGAAGGGTCCAAGAGGGAACAATGCTACTTTCTTGGCTCTCTGTGGCTTTCAGCCACTTTCCCTACTTCCCACAAGTGAATCAACTCTTCCAGGTGCTTCCCTGGTGCTGATTCCCTGGCTGAGTGAGCTTGTGTACGTTCTATGACTGCATTGGCCCCTGTGATGGTCTTTCCTTTGTGACTGACAGTTTTTCCCACCACCGTAACCCCTGTAGTTTTTTACAGCCAGAGGTTTTGAGGCCTTATTTTCCCATGCTGGAACCCTGGGTTGTGCAGTCTGTCTTGCTCCTGAGTTGTTCCTTCTAGTTTATTGGCACAGGAATGTGGGACTGCCCCATCTGTCAGCAGCCACCTTGCCTACCTGGTCCACCAGTTGCTGCCTTGCCACATGCTCTCTGCCCCAGCTGCCTATGTCTGCCCCTCCTACCAGTCGGGATTAATATTTCTTCTTTAACTCCTTGCTTGTTGCACCTCCATACTGTTCTATTTTCTGACTGTTCTGGTTGTTTTTTGTTTTTAAATTGGATGTTATTCTTCCTTTGGTTGTACAGGGAAGTGAAGCTTATGTATCTATACCTCCATCTTGGCCAGAATCCTGGAGGTTTTTTTATTATAAATAATAGAAATACATCTGAGCTAGACTTAAATGAAAATAGAGAATTTATTATAAGATACAGGGAACTTGGAGATGCAAATGCCTCTGGACCTCAGGAAGAGACTGGAAACAAGAACTGAAAATTGTCAGACCCCTGCTTCTGTCTGCATTTCTGATTCATTCTTTTTCCATTGCATGGCTTTCTGTGACTTTTGGGCCATGTAGGAGAAAGAGTATCTGTAGAGCCCCCAAGTTAACCTTCAACAATTCCAACTGCATGGAGAACACATTCGGCTTCTCTGAATCCCAGTCCAAGTTTCTGGGTAGAGGAATCAGATTGGTCCAGTTTGGATCAGGTTTCTGCCTCTCTCCTCTTAATTGTGGCAAAGCGCTGGATCAGGTAGTGTAATTGTAGCTGTTAGGGCCCAATGATGTATGGGGATACATTCTGAAAAATACAGGGGGTTCCCTAAAATGTTTCCACAACCTCCAGCCTTATCAGTATATTTAGAAATCTATCATTTCAAATATGATCCTTTCCTTTTGTTTCCAGATCTTCTAGTTTAGTGCTAAAGCAAATATTCCTAGAGGCCAGCAGAATTCATAGGTAATTTTCATTGTTTGGGTATTGTGAAGAAAATGGAGAATTCTTTCTGAAAATTTACAAATTGTTTATCTTTTGGACAATCTTTTTATCACAGAAAATTGTTGAGAAAGAGCAGCTGTGACAGCTGTCTGCTGGGAGCTGGCCTGACAGTGACAGCTAAGGCCTGATGTTCTCCTGCTTATCCTAAACAGCACCAGCATCTCTTGAGGTCACTCTCTGATCTTGACAAGAAGACAGAAACAAAACACTGCAAACCTCAAAAATGACCAAGCAACTCCCTCTTCTGGCTAATATGAGGAACTGCTGCTTATTTGCCATTATAGCTTGAGACTCACTGCTTTTCCTAATTCCTGGAAAATTGATACCCAACTACTGAGCCACACACACTTTCTGATAGCATCCAGTGCAGAAGTAAGGCTGCCTCTTTGTAACCTTCCTCAAAATCACTGAATACAAGGCCCACTCCTATAACCAGCTCTCCATGCTGTCCTGGAACTGTGTTTGATAGTTCCTCATGGGTATTGCCTTTCTGGTTGTGGCAAGTAGTTAATCCAATTTTATTTGACTGCAGTGGTGCTTCCATAGTCCTTGGATAATGGTTGTTCTCTAACGTATGTGATTAAAAAAAGAGCAGAACCAGAAAAGCAAAACACTTTAAACATATTCATACACACAGAGACACTCTCTATCCCTTTTTTCTTTCGTCCAGTTGTGTGAAGCATGATTTTAGTCTAATAAATTTGTTTGTTTAGAAGATGATTAAAGATACTTATTCTAATTTGAGGAGATACTTATTATAACTTTTTGCTAGGGAACATTGTTACAGAAAGGCTTTCTTTTCTTTTTTTTTTTACTTAGCTCTTAAAATTATTAAAAATTTGGAAAAAATACCCATGAAAGTTTATTATTTATGGCATTAACATAATGATGAAAAGACAGTAGTTTGGACTACTCCAGCTCTTTTTCACAATTCCTGATATTTAAAATTGCTCAAGCAATTTAAATTTGGAACTAGCAATTAGCCTTTAATTTTTACTTTTTTGGGGGGGGGGTGGCATCCTGTCTGATTGATTTACCTGTCCTGCAAACTCATGGGCAAGTCTTATAGCACTCACTTATTTAAGATACATTATTAATTAACATGTAATACATATACTTTTGTGTATGTATTTCTTTAATTTATTAATTATAAATTTCCAGAGTGTATTCATTATGTAATAGAGATTTTCTCAAGTCTTTTACATGATTTAATATTTTATACAGAAAAATTGTTTTATAAATGGCTGATATCTGTGACGTGGGGGAGATTTGGTGACAGCCCAAAATGGACATTAGATTGAAAGTCCCTTGAGGGCATAGATTATGTCCTATTCAACATTATGACTTTAGTGGATAGCATACATTTTGTAGCTGCTCTATAAAATATTTGCTGAGTGACAGGAATACTGTAATACTATGGCCTCAAGAGTGTGGAGAGTTCAATGAAGGTCACAAATGGTAAGGGAGAAATTGAAAAAATTTTACTTGACTTATTATTTTGTCTCTAAGGTTGGGTCTGTGGACTAACATACTCCTTTAGTCAATATATTTAAAATAGATATTGACATTCATGTTTTAAGACACTCTCACTAAGTCATTGCATTAGTTTATATTGCTCATATCTTCTTTTGTTATTTATATTAGTGATGTAATAGCTTGAACCTATATTAAAATTGTTCTCAGCAGAAATTCAGGTTATTCAAAGGGATCTACTACTTATTCTAGGCTCCTTCATTGATGCTGAGACAGTGTCTTGGAACATAAAATATCTTCTTATGGCATAGAGTCACTAAATAGGCACATTTATTGAAATGTGTTATTCATTCTATGATATAGTAAGCAGAAAATACAGATTTTTTTGGCAAAGAGAATGTTAAATTATAGTTGATTTTTTTCCTGTCTAAGATACACTTTTTAAAAATTTATCCCAATTTTCACCATACTTTATTATCACATTGTCCTTTTTTCCTGTATTCAACAATAAATCCTCAGCTGTTGGTCTTTATTGACACAATCCCAGATTTTTTAAATAGCCAACTAATGTATTTCTTCTTGGTAAATTTTTCCATTGATGCCTTGACAGGTTAATCTGCTGTGACTATATTTCTAGAACATTCCTTCTATTGCCTCATGTCTCAGCATGAACATTTAAAAGGCTCCACTTTGCTTTTTAAACTTATGGACCTGTTTCTCTTAACCTTCTACAATACAGTCTTCTGGATGTTATGTCGACTTTTGTCCAAATGTCCCTGAATGTTTGGCCAGCTGGCTTTTCTCGTCTTCTACTTATGTGATGATCATTTTAATATGTGTCCTTTCATTTGATGATTTCTCATCTTGTCTTTTGCCTTCCTTAATTTTCCCAGTTCCTCAAATCCTTTAAGACTTAGTTCATGTTTCCATTCCTCTATAAACACTTCTTTTCCAGTATACCAGTGTAATCTTATGTGAACTACTGTCATAGGGTTGACTTTTCTAACCTTTATTATAAACTAAATAAATTCAAGTCTCAATGCTTTAAATATTTTTGACATTACTTACATTCTTGGGATTCTTCATAAATAATAACAATAAATAACTGGAGAGATAAAAAGTGAGTTTTATTTAAAGAAAGCATAATTGACCATGAAGTGGCTGTTGAATAGAGAGGGTTAGTTGAAAGGCTGTGGACCAGTTAGGAGCTGTGAGAATGCCCCATTGTTCCCTCACTATGCAGGGTGGAGTGCTGGACAGTGAATGGAGGCTGTCAACTCTGCTTAGACTTGGCCATTGTTCCTGGGAAGCCTGGTTAGCTTGTAGGAGATAATTCATCAGAATGCTCTTGCATTTTTTTTTCTTGCTCAGGGCAGAAACACCTCTACTTCAGAAGCTGAACTCTTTACCTCTTGCTCTGTGAGGCAGAGACATGCTGCCTGAGTGCTTCCATTTTGAGACACCTTGTAGGAATCCTCATTGATTGTTTCAGAAGAGTAGATTCTCAGTCCTCTAGAGCAGCAATCTGCCACAGCAAGCCCAGAGAGTGTTATTTTTCAGTCAGAAGTAGAATCATCCTGTAACATGGGCTCACTCGGCTTTTGGGGGAAAAAAGACAGCATTTTGCAAGCCTAATGATTGAACATCCCTGTGTTGCAATTATTGTATTTCAGTCTCTCATAGTCTTTGTTACAAAGGTTTTGTGTGAGTTAGGTGGGGATGCTTTGGGTGACCATTCAAGCTTTTACTTTTTTTCTTTAACTTATTAAAGTTCAAATTTTACAAGGCTCCTGCTGTTACCAGAGTTTTCTGAACTATTTTGTGTAAATGTTATTCACCCTTTGAAATCAATACAATTAAAAGTTGTGTTAAGAGTTTTCCTCTTCAAGGCTATGAACTTTTTCTCTAAGGATTTTGAACTTGTTTCAGGTCTTTGATTTCTTAAACACATTTCAGAAAAGAAGATATACATGTTCTTTAATTGCTTCTTAAATTGGCAAAGTTACATTCTGTCTCCTAGACAAAAATCTTTAAATGACTGCATCTCTCTGTAGATTAGTAGCTTGTTAATTTTGAAGATGAAATGAGCTCAGGAATAAAAATCATTTGATATGGTATCTCAGGAACTCACTTCAAATAAAAATAGTAGATGCAGATTCTAACAAGGCCACATCTGAGATCAGAGCTTCTATATGACATTCTAGGGACATCTAGTGGACAAAAGTCAGAATAAAACATAGAATGATATACCCAAGCAGAATTCTAACTTCTGATAACATTGTGCTTTTACAAAATTTGAAAATATTTCATCCCTGTAACAAGGTCAGCATACTCTCTGTGAAGATTAAATGTCATGCACATTTCAAGTCTTATTTCAGCTTTATTTTGAACTCATTGTGAATATTATGGCCTATCTTCTTTAATTAAACTTAATACTATTTTTTTGTGACAGTGTCAGGTTTTAATTTAATATATCCTATATGTAAAGGGAGGTATCTATCAGCCTTGGAAAGGTTGATTTACATAGAACAAATTAGTGTTGTATTTAGCTAGTTATATAATCTTGGGAAAGCCTATCTGAAGTTCTTTCCTATATGAAGTACACAAATAGACAAATGTTTCTTCTGAAATCCTGTTTGTATAATATTATTTTCATTTTATGTACTATTTGACACTTTTTAGGGTTTCTCACAACTATTAAGTTTATTATTAGTAAAAACATCCTAGTTATTTAATTTAAATTTTATAAATTGATAAGAGGGTAATGTGATTTGTGAAGAGTCCAGTTTCATTGAAAACTTAATTGTAGGTCCCACTGTTGATGTGGTACAAGTAAATTTCTGAATGATTTGTAGAATACAGCTACTGTCAACAGCTAATTACTACCAGCTAACATCAATGATGACCTTGTCCTTTACATGCATCATTTTAAATCATCTTGCAGAAAATGTTTATTAAACCCAATTTATAGTTATAAAAGTTAAGAGTTAAATAAGCAAAATAACCTGCTCAAGCTCACCAGAGATTTTTTGACAGGGCCTATGTTCTTATTTAGGTCTCTGACTTTATTACACAAGGCTGAAAAGCATCCCTTGAACAAACAAGCTTTGTGCTATGTATATTTACTTCCTTGGTAGTGAATAGGTTGGTACATGTTCCCAAAGTCTCAGACTTGACCTGTGAAGCATAAATACAACTTAGAGTTAAATATCTCAGAAGATTTCTTAAAAATTATTTTAAAAGACAAGTTAAAAAAACTTGGTGAGATTTTTATCTTGGAAAATATCATCAAGAAAATTGCTAGTTACTCTGAGATCTGTATTTATGAAGAAATAATGTTTAAGATATGACAAAGACATAATAGGACATGTGAGTAAGTTCAGTATTAAATTAACCAAAGACAAATTTATGGAAGAAACAATTCTAATTAACAAAACTGATCAATTTTGAGAAATATTACATAAGATAAACAATTTTTACAAATTCAAATTTTCCATTGCCATTGGAACAGATAGTACAATGAAAAGTATTTACTAGAGCAATTTGGAATAGAGAGAAAGGTGAATTAATTATATGTGGTGACTTAAAAGTTCACATAATTTGTTTTGATAACATTGATTTGTTAATTTTACTGGGTTAAGATATTTTTAAATGTCACTAAAATTAAATATTGATCATATCATAGAAACAATGCCTTTTTGGTATTTCACCTATTTTCATTAAATGTTCAGTTTTACAAATAAATTGAAAAACAATTTGGATAAATGGTATATTTATTTAAAGCAGTACTGAAGAATCTATTGATTTTTTAAAAATTGAAAACCAATGAGTTAACACTTAAAATAACTTAATATTAATATTAAATTCAAGTTTGAAAACATACTATGATTCATTAGTGGAAAGTGTTTACACAATTATCTTTGACCTATTTAAGAGAAATCTGTATGATCAGTAACTACATTTGGACAGAATAAATCTTTCATGTTGAAGTTAGAATTCATTTATTAGTATGTAATTACAGATTTCTCCTCATCTAGATCTATAATCTCAGACATATGTTGTATTTGCAGCTATACCACTGGTTTGATGACATCTACAGTAATTTATTCAGTTGCTAGCATATTCTCATATTTGAATTTTATGTAACTCCAATTTATATACCTTTAAAGCAATATTTTGATTATTAAGTTTTTGACCTTGTTTTCATTAATACAATTCAAAATATTACTGCTTAAAATCATATCTATTAACAATGTCATTTTATTATGGCTCTTCTCACCCTTTTTTTCCCTGAAGATTAAATGCACAATTTAAAGTTGAATTCCTACACAATGCATGCAATAATCTCAACACCTTCTCAGTGATATAGAGAAATATATAGAAAGGATTAATGTAATTGAACCAAAGAAAGTGTAGGGATATGCAAAATAAATAAATAAGACATATACATACTAATAAGCTTTGAGTAAGGCCTTCTTATATTCATTGTGATCAACTAATCAGTTTTGCAGGGAACCCTAAAAACTAATTCCTAAAGCAGTATTTTTTCACATTAGTTTTAGTGATCATGAACATTATGAAAAGGTAGTAAGTAAATAAACATTATTTTAGTTTAAGGGGATTGAGAATTAGAGATGCAAATTCTCCTTGTACTATATCTATAAGCTCTCATCTCTGTTTTTATGTTAATACCCTTTTAATGGTTAAGCCTATGAAGAAAAAACACTGAAGATTTTTAACTAGCCGCTTTGTAGGGGGCAGAAAGGAGCAAAGAAGATTTAGTGGTGAAAAGAGCAAATAAATAGGTGCTTCAAGATTAAAAAGAGGGTAGAAGTGCATGCTGAGCTGTTGAAAGACCTCTCTGTGTTTAAAGAAAAATATTGTTTGGTGCTTTCACCAGCGCATGATCAAAATAAGAGGTACAAATTAGTTCATGGCTGCTGAAGCTACAAAACATCATGCAGAGCGCTGTCTTTGGGAACGTTTTAATGAGGAGAAGAGGTCATCAGACTGTGACATTGCTTTTCAGAATTCTTCAAGAACAACACAGACTTCCTGTTCCAAATGTGGCAGAGAATAAAACAACCTTAGTAGTAATCGTACAACTTTTGAACCATGTTCCTTGGAAATGCCGTGCAGTGCTCATTTTGTAGCTTTAGTTAGCCATCTCAAAGGAAACGCTTCCATATTTTCCATGTGCCCTTATTTCAAAAGTACAGTGAAATGGTGGAGCTTTAACATGGATTATATTTATAAAATAAAGTTTTATTCAAGCTTCTAAGAGATTTTAATGTTTTCATTGCTCCAGGTGAAATGGTGCATGTTGGCTCTGTTCATTAACATTTAGCATCACTGCAAAAAATCAAGGATTACCACATACAGCATAAAAGGAGGGATAGTATGACTTTGAAATAAAATTCACTACAATCTTAGTTTTGCCACATTTCAAAACCTGATTTTAAAATGTATAAGTTGTTAATGACATTCTAGGTCAAATGTTCATAGTGTAAAATCAGTCTTATAGAGACTGGCATTATTCAAATGTGTAGTGTATTTGAGCAGAAGCTGAAGAGGTTTTCCTAATGCTTAATAAATATGACATTTGTTTTGGTTTTAAAGACTGGCATTGTAACATTATTTAATACTTCAAGTGTAGGTTGGTACATTTTTGCCACTCCACTATGAAGATAACACCATAGCTTTTGTTTTCCATTAATATGGCCACATTTGTAAGATGTATATAGATAGATAAAATATTTATGCCCATATGTTTGATATGATATCCATGTATCAAAAATAAAAGATAAAAAACACAGGACTTCTAATCTTTCATATTGGTCACAATCTTATTAATCTCAAAATTTTCTCATAATATTTTTTCCTCCCAAATAAGGGATCTACAAATAATCCTATTTCCTTTTTGTGCATAAAATTAATTGTCAACTGCATGAAAATGTCAGAGATGTAAAGGGAAGGTTTTGAGTTGGAGTTGGGATGGAAGACAGGCCTTTTCTACACACTGTAATATTTCTGATTAAGTTGGAAATAAGTGATTCAATTTATGTACAATTAATTGATTTAGAGGTGGTATTTTTTCATTTTCCCTTTTGTATGTTATTTACTTTTTATTTTTAGCATAGAATAGAAACCAGGCATAGACTCCCTGCTTTAAGTATATTAAAGATGATAGCTGTCATTCTAGTTTCTTAGCACTGACTACTATGTAATCAAAAAGTTTCTGAACTCACATAGATCATTTACTTGATTCAGCCTATTATATTGACTTTATTTCTTTTAATGTATGCAGTTTTGTTTCTAAATATTTTTATTTATAAACCAGACAGACACATTTAAGTTGACATCCTCAGAATGTAGTTTTTCTACAAGGACCTAGTGAGGTAGTTATTTTTAGCTAGGCTTTTAGTCTGGTTTGTCTGGCCTGCTATCCTCTGGCTGGTGTGCAGCCTTTTCTTGTCAGTGATTACATATTAGGAGTTTGTGTCAATCTTTTTTTTTTTTTGATTTTTCTATGTTGTTTTGGATTATTGCCTTTTAGGACCTATTCTTCTCTTTTACCTTGTCTGTGAATTCAAAGGTTTTCTACCTCATAAACATTGTTATTAAATCTTAAAGATATCTTAGGCATCTAAAAAACTGCTATAGGTTAACCTTGAAATAAAAGAAAATGAGAAACAGATAAAAGTAAAAATCTAAAATTTTCTTTTAATTATTTCAAAGTATAATTCAGCCAGAAAATAAGAGTGAATTTTGGGGAAAATCAACAGGAGTGGTATAAAAATCCTTAATTGAAATGATTAAATTATGTTATATGTTCCAGAAAAAAAAAATTAGAAAAGGAACTTTTTTAATTAATGAGATTATTTTTTATTTGCTAAAATAAATGTTTGGACTTTTTGTTACCAGGACTCTAAACATAAAGCATGATAATTTAAACAAAAATAAATGACTATTTGTCACAACACTTAGCATTATATAACTTCTGAAAATTGACAAAGCTTAAAAGATTATAGGCACTTTAAACATTTATGATAGATTTGCCCTGGCTGAGTGGCTCAGTTAATTGGACTATGGTCCCATACACCAAAAGTTTGCAGGTTTGATTCCTGGTCAGGGCACATACCTAGGCTGTGGGTTTGATTCCTGGTTGGGGCACACATGGGAGTCAACCAATGGATGTTTCTCTCTCTCTCTCTCTCTCTCTCTCTCTCTCTCTCTCTCTCTGCCTCTCTCCCTCTCTCCTCCTCTCTCTCCCTTCCTCCCCCTTTCTCTCTAAGATCAATAAAAATTATCTTCAGGTAAGGATTAAAATATTATGACAGTTTTTATTGCATACATTTATTTTTTTCATCCCATGAAAAATTTAAAAATAGCTATGCAAAACTCTAAAATTGGCATTGTGTGGAAAAAGGAAAAACAAGAAGTGAGATAAAAGACAAAACTGAATGTGTTTTAAAACTGGTACATATTATTTGGTTAAATTTATATAACTATTATAGAACATTCACAATAACATTTAAGGATATTTTGCCATTTTTAAACAGAATTTTCACTTTTTTCCAACTACTTAAACATTCTATAGTTTAAGTGTTGATTAAATGCTATAGTTCTCAAAGAATGATCCCTAGGGAGTCTACAAGATCCTTTCACAAGGCCTACAATGTCAAAATTATGTTTATATTAATTACATGGTATCATTTATCATTTTCACAGTTTGCATATTTTCATTGATGGTGCAAATGCAATGGTGAGTAAAATTGCTGGTGCCCTTTCATGAATCTAAGCAGGCACCAAACTTTGAATAGTGACTGAGTTCTTCACTGTCATTCTTCACTACCGTGTACTCATGGTTAAAGAAAAAAAAAGTCAGTTATATTTAAGAATTGCTCCTGATGAAGCAGTAAAAGTTATTTACTTTTAAAAATCTTGACCAGTGAGCAAATTCAGATTTTCATAATCTGTGCTTAATTGGTGATATTCCAACTAACTCCTGAATATGGAGCATTAATTGTTTTTTGCATTTGTATTTTTTATTTAGTGTAGGCCTAAATGGCAAGTACTTCATTGCTGTCCAATCCCAAAGCAGCAGGAATTTGTTCAAATACTTAAGAAAACAAAACATTAAGAAATGGTATTTTTGAATACTGTGGTATAAATAACACCAAAGTACACAGTTTATAGTTGTTGAAGCTATTTCCATGAGTAATTTTGGTGATGTACATTTTTTCTAATCATGAGTCAACTTTTTAAAAAAAGATTTTATTTATTTATTTTTAGAGAGAGGGTATGGGAGGAGAAAGAGAGGGAGAGAAACATCAATACGTGTTGCTTCTGGAGTGCCTCCCTTACGGGGGGACCTGGCCCACAACCCAGGCATATGCCCTGACTGGGAATCAAACCAGTGACTGTTTGGTTCACAGGCTGGAACTCAATTCACTGAGCCACACCAACCAGGGCTCAAGAGTCAACTTTTGTCAGTAACTCCTAAAAACAATGCTACTAGTTGCTCTGCACTTTACCTCTCACCAGCTGTGCATGTCATGATGAAACATCATCTATATCTAGTCAACACTACTTTCTAATAAAAACAAAACAAAACAAAACATTCTGACCTCTGCATCAAATGCTGTCCAGAGAATTTTGAAGCATAAAGTGAAACATAATAACCTAGTATGATGACAGACCACAAACAAAAGTAAAACTTCAAAGACAAATTTTTAGATGTGGAAAACTGGAAACAATGATTAAGTACCTGGATTCTACTACTTAATGTGCCATGTAACAAAAGCTCTGCTCAAGCCACTTCATATTCAACAGGTGTTAATATTTCAAGGGTACTAAATACTGTAATAATCACCACTTGCAATGGGTAATTTTAGGGCAGAGGCTCATCTTAATTTAATCATTGCTTGGCAAACTCTTTTTAAAACAGATTTTATTTATTTATTTTTAGAGAGAGGGGAAGGGAGGGAAAAAGAAAGGGAGAGAAACATCAATGTGTGGTTGCCTCTCGCATGCCCCTTCCCTGGGACCTGGCTGGAAACCCAGGCATGTGCCCTGACTGGAAATCAAACTGGCCACACTTTGGTTCGCAGGCTGGTGGCACTCAGTCCACTAAGTCACAACAGTGAAGACATTGCTTGGCAAACTCTTTATGAGTAGTGGAAGATAATTTAAAACACAGAGGAAATACTTGAGGAAATATTTTTTTTCAAGTACTCTCTTGTTCTCTTAGAAAATGTGTTTAAATATAAATGCTAAACATTGCTAATTAAAATAATTCACTTTTTTCTACTTACTTTTGAGAACTCTTTATGAGGCAGCATTTTGTCCGCAATTATATAGTATTTGCTGCATGTAGAGTATTGTTTATAATAAGTAATACTATAAATGAGATTACGGTATGTGTCTTGATGTGATGGGTACAATTTTATATAAGTACATATTAACATAAACTCTATTAAAGTAAAAGGAAAGTTCAATTATATGATCACATCATATAGTTAAATTAGTGTGCATACTACATTTTGGGAAAGTTTGATCTAGGCAAAATCTTGGCAAAGGGAATGATGATGAAGGGGTATAACTTTGGAAAATAATGTATGGAACTTCCTCAAAAAACTAATAATGGAGCTGCCTTTGACCTGGCAATTCCACTGCTGGGATTATTCCCTAAGAATCCTGAAATACCAATTCAAAAGAACCTATTCACCCCAGTGTTCGTAGCAGCACAATTTACAGTAACTACATGCTGGAAACAACCTAATTGCCCATCACTAAATGGGTGGATCAAAAAACTGTGGTACATTTACACAATGGCACACTATGCAGCAGAAAGAAAGAAGGAGCTCTTACGCTTTGAGACAACATAGATGGAACCTGAGAGCATTGTGCCAATTGAAATAAGCTAGAAGGTGAAAGACTAATACCGTATGATCTCACCTATTTGGAACCTAATCAACAAAACAGAAGTGAGCAAAATATAACCAGAGAAATGGAAATAAAGAACAAATTGTCAGTGATCAGAGAGGAGGGGAATAACAGGAGAAAAAAGGGGAAGGGTCATCAAGGGATATGTATAAAGGACCCATGGACAAACACAACTGGTGGCAGGGTAGGACTGAGTATGGGAGGTAAGGGTGAGTGGGGCAGGGTAGAGTGGTGAGGGGAAAATGGAGACAACTGTACTTGAACAAAAATAAACAAAATAAAATGACAGGTTTTATAAAAAATATCTTAGGGAGTCAGAATTGTCACTTGTGTAAAACATTATGTAATATATTTTACTTCATTTGATATTCACCACAAACCTATGACTCAGTTACCATTCCCATTTACTCATTTATTTATGTAACAAATATTTATTAAGTACTTAAATATACCAATAACTGTTTTAAATGCTGGGATGCAACAATTACCAAAATATGCAAAAATCCTTGCCTTATTGAAACTTAGATTCTGGATGAGGAAAAATGCTGTTTAAAGAAAAATTAAGTAAGCTAGTAAGTGGTAGAGTCCAATTTTAAACCATATTTTCTTGTGTGCACTCTCAGGAACAAGCCTGCTGCTTTTCCTTCCCCTTCTTTTACCGACCACGTTCCCCCCCCCCGCCGCCCAGGTACACTACCTTTACCTTTCTCTCTCCTAAGCTCCCAGGCCCTTCTTCTATCTCTGTAACTTGTTTCCTAAGCCTACCACAGCTCAGCTGGCTCACATTTACTACCTCTGTAACTTTCTAAATAAATTTTCTCTTATTCAAAATATTTTGTTATTGTTACATCTCAATTCTTTGATTTTTCTTTTCTAAATAGGAGTCAATACAAATCAACAATATGATGTTGCAGTGGGGGTGGGTGTGGGGGGGAGAGAGAGAGATGCCCAGTCATGACTTTTTTCAAGCATTTTGTAGAAGTCTTTTATTGTATAAAACATGATATGGACAACTTCTAAAGCCTCATTCAACATAGAAATACTAGATAAGTAACATAGACATTAATGATTCTCTTCTGGAGTTTAAATAAATGCTTCTGTATTACTTTCAAATTTGTGAGGTTTGTCTATAAATTAAAATATAGACTATATAGACTTTTTATAACAAAGATTTTTATAATTCCTCTATCTGCTTTTATCTTCTAAAAGTTTGATAAAAAGTATATCAACTAATGTTTCCTATCCTAGTCTCCTGTCTTTGGGGGTTTATTACTTTTCAATTTCTCTTTCATCATTTGATATGTAAGAGAAGGATGTGAATAATAATGTGTTATATTTTTGGAATTGTTATCTAGAAGTTAACATACCTTTTAAACTCAGAATTTTGAACACTTCTTGCTTATTAGTCTTTTTACTGGAGTTTAATCAAACTTTAATTGTGTAGTTTTAATTTTCATTTGCTTCTCTCTGTATTTGATACAATTTCTTCCATTTGCTATTATGTTTGCTTATGTATTTGTTATACTGTTCTAGATTGGCAAGAGTGAAAAATAGAGATTAGTTGTCAGCTTTTATGAAATTCATATCGTAGCTAATGAATGGATATGAAAACAAACTGTTAGCACTTTATAATAAGGGATGTCTTAATTAAATTATAGGGAACTTATAAAAAACCCAACATGCCTAAGCTATACTTGGTTAGAGAAAATTTCTTAAAGAGAAGCTTCAAATTTCTAAGTGGGCAGAAAGGAGTTTGCCAAGCAAGTTGTGTGTGTGTGTGTGTTCTTGAATGTGTGGTGGTAGGACTAGTATGATATAGAAAAGAATGCATAAAACACTGACTCATTAACATTATAATATGAGGGCAGGCATGAAGAGAACTTGAAATTGAAGATGGTATGGGACTACCACCAAGATGGGGAAGAACATCAGGGAAGTACATCTAAAGTAATAATAACCAATTCTTCAGAATTTGGCTAAGAACTGACTTCAGAAATTATAAAAATGTGAGAATATTGGGAACCACAGAGGTAACAAGAAAAATAACACACAAAGAAATTCTGTTCTAGATTTGCTGTTTCACTACTTTATTGTTGACTCTTAGGAGTCAATTTATATTATCTTTAATACACAAGTGACATTCAATCTTCTCTATATGCTTATTGAAATATGGCAAGCCCATGTAAAAGCAACATAAGAGAAATAAAATATAAATCTGTGCTTGTTTCCTTCATATCTCTCAGTAACAACTCTTCCCTCACATTGTATGCACATATCATGTTATAACTCATCTTTGTTCCCTTCTCTAGCTCAGGCACACCAACACACCACTTTTATATTCTTTACACACTTGCTTTTAAACAACTTTTTTTACAAATTACTCTTTTTTACTTAAATGGAAATTTGTATAGTGCTTGGGTTTGTGAAGCTTTTTATGAGTAAAATCAAGGCTGGAAACCACAAGAAAAGATTTGTAGATGAACTACTAGAAAACAGGCAACTCAAAGTATGTAACTTTTCTAAAGCACACACTAAACATGCTCTGAATTAAAATGCAAAATAGTCAATAAGAAAAATTGAGTATCTTAAAAGTGATGAGAATTAGAATAATGAAGAACTCGTCAGCAACAATAGAGGCCAGAAGAGACTAGAGTAGTAGAGGGAAAATAACTATCAATCTAAACTTTTATGCCTAAGTAAATTACTACTCTAGGGTTAGAGAAAAATAAATCTATTTTTAGAAATATAATTAGTAAAGATTATCAGGAATAAAATTGGAACCAAAGGAAATGTGGGTTTTACAAGCAACAATGATGAGCACAGAAATCATAAAACATATGAATATATATAACTATTGGCTGTATCAAATAGTTTTATTCTTATAAATCAAGGGTACTAAAACTCTATTTCAGTGTTACTCAAGGAATGCTCATCAGATTTGTGCTTGTACATGAGTTACTTGTTGATCTGGAGAAAGTATAGGCATTGAGAGTAATTGTTTGAAACTTTTTTGGACAGTAGACTTTACCTTAATGTTATTGATTGGGAAAATTATCTTCACCTACTAAAATCAGGGATTATTACATTGTATAAAAAACCCAAAGGCCAAATATGTATTGTTTTCAAGAGCCCCATCCAAAACTAAATTACTTAGAAAGGTTGATATTAAGATAATAATAAGCTAAAAATCTAAATAAAGATATGTGATAGCAATATTTAAATTAGATAAAATTCTCCATCTGAACTGTTCTGAACTCCAAAATTACTATTTCTCTACATAGAAACACTTCTTTTTTGCCCCTAATCTCCCAATAATTTTCAGGACTTTTCCTTTCTCTTGCTCCACTCTGGACTGGTTGTTGATGTGTAGACCTGGGCAGTCCTTTAGGTGTACTTTGTTCTCTCCTCTGTTGAATCCCCAACATTTATTGTTTGAATCCCATTTTGCTCCTTTTTTTTGTCTACTCCTACCATTGACCAAAGTACATTATTCTGTAGTAGAACAGAAGAGTATGGAAGGGAAATAAAATGTTAAAATCTTACATGTCTGCAAGATTTTTTTCCCTACCCTACACTTGCCTAATAAATAGTTTGGTATGGAATTCTAGACCAGAAGTAATTTTCCCTCAGATTTTGAAGACTTATGCCTATTTTGTTCTAGCTTTATGAGTTACAGACAAAATTTCATCTGGAGTTCTGATCCTATCTTCCTTTTTTCACTAGAATTTCTTGATAGTGTGACATGTCTTTCTTTTGGCTAGGAGCTTGATGGCTTTTATACCTGCAAATTATAAATTGTTGAGCTTCAGTTTTAGAAAATTTTATTTATAGATTTATTATTTTGTTAATTATTTTATTATCCTAATTTTTCTTTCTGAAAATTTCATCAGTTTACTTAATATTGCATTTCCTATTTTTCTCTCCTTTTTTTTTTTTTACCAGTTTTTAATTTCTGCATTTCTGCATTTTGGGATAGTCCCTTTTTTGGTGGAGGGATAGTCCCTTATATATACTTATAAAGATTAAAGCAGATTGTTAAATAATTTTTAGAGCATCCTAATTTTATTTCATAAAATAGATTCTCTAATCATTCTGAGCTAATAACTTCAAGCTTTATTATTATTATTATTGTTGTTGTTGTTGTTATTATTGTTATTTTGCCTCTATACACAGTTTCATTTCCTCTAAATTTCTTTTGTATGCCATTCTTATTGAGCAACTTTTTGGTTTGATTTTTCTAAAGTATATATCTCCCACCTCTGTCTTGGGAGAGGACTACATGGAGGGTGGGGACATGGGGTGCTAACTGCTCATAGTCACTCTTTCTTACAGTCTCCCTCTTCTTCTTCTGGGCCTCTTTGATACCAAATCAGCTCTTCTTGTTGCCCTTTTGCACAAGCTCTAATATTTCAGTTTGGTCAGTTATTTTGTACTCACTCTAAATCATTTCCAAATCAACAACTTTACCTGTGATCTTAATTATTATACATTGCAGTTTTCAGCTGAATATTTCCTTCAGAAAGACATATCAGAGTGCAGATATGTCAGTAAAGTCAGCAACTCCCCATTGTTACTGACCTTACTCATTTTTTGTTTTTAGTTTTTCTAATCAGTTTGAGCTCATTCTCTAGATTACCCTTTGTATTTAATCTAAATAAGCATGTCTCAGTCAATTTTATCTCTGTGCAATCTCTTGGACTGTCTCTTCCATTTTGTCTTGGTAACTTTGTATATACTACTAATTTTTCTTCTGGTCTAAACTAATGGATTATAGTCTCTTAATGAATTCCCCATGCCTCCATATTCAAGACTATTGTATGCATTGGTATTAGATTAATTGTCCTAAAGCACAACTGTCACTCAGTTGCTCAAAAATTTTAATGACTCCTTGTTTGCTAGATGAGAGCCAAATTTCTTCATCTGAGACTGAATGTCTTCCATTGTTTAAGTACAACCTAGATTTCTAATATAATTTCCCATTGTTTCATGTAACATGTTCTATACATCTTAAAGAAATAAATTAATATTCCATCTCCATCCTAGATATACTAACTCTGTGCCTTTGCACATGATAAAATTTCTCTGCATGAAATGCTTTCTCTAATACCCCTCAGCTCTGCATATTTAAATCATATCTGTACTTTAAGATGAATCACAAATTCCACCATTTCTATCAAGCAGTCTTTTGGTCCTATTGAACGTACCTGCCATACATTTCTTATCAGAATACTACTTTCCGGGGTTATTTGAGTAATCAACTCACTTTGTATTCCCAAAGTGCCTAGCATAGCATCTTGCCACTGGTGGGCATTTAATATTTCTGAAGGTGTGAAAATATAGACTATCTGTATAATATGTGCAGTTACCAATAAAGTTACCATGGAATTATTTGCTATCTATTAAATATATATAGGACACATCCCAGTAAGATTCTTGAGGACAGGGATTCTGGCATTTATATTCTTTGTTTCCCTCCATAGTATCTTGAACAATGCCTTGCATATGTATTACTCTTTGTGGTAAAATAGAAATATATATAGCATATAAGTATCTGTCCTACTATGATGTCTTTAAAAATATCAGTTTGAGAAACTGGGGGAGAAATTTACATAGGAGAAGCATATATATTTTTTTCTTTCTCTTCTCAAGATAGAATCATCTGCTTTCCCTTAAAATAGTCTAATTATTTTACTGGAGGCTTAGTTATAAAACTACTTGCAGTTGCCCTAGAAATAGAATCCTGGTGTTGCTTAATGAGATTATTCAAGTTCACATTACTTATTCTGCAGACTTCTTCATTTGAGTAGATTACTTAATATTTTATTTGTTTTATTATTCACATTTTGGGGGTAAAATATTTCCATTCACATTTGAAATTGGTTGAATTGCATGCCAGAGTTTGAATGCAGAGAATTTTCTCTTGGTCTTATTATTTCCAAGTGCGTAGCTGCCTGCCATGTCTGTAATTCACATCCCTAGAGTTGGTTTTCTGCTGCTGTCCAAGAAGTAAAACTTTGTTCTACCTTAGAGTGCAAGTTAACACTTCCTTATTTGCTTAATAACAATTCCTTTTCCCCTGCATTTCCCCTCTTTTTATCTCAGAAGTGAGCTTCTCTCACTGGCTGCACTCAAAGCAATTACATTCCACTGCAAAGTTTTATGATTAAACTCCACTATATATTTTGTAATATGTTTAAATGTATCCTGGCATTTTGAGGGATACTTCACTATTTAATTTGTCATTGCTATTTTACATAATAAAGGTAGATAGAATTAATATTTTCTATTCATAGAATGTAATTCCAACAATCCTTCCTTCTGTTGTCTTCCTCTTCTTTCCTTGTACCCCAGGCCAGACCTCTGAATGCACTTTAATTGTAAGATTCTTCTCTATCCCATTCTAAATTAGTGATTTATTTATTGTACTCTAATGTTGTATTTAATACCATGCTTATATTTGTGGGAAATACAGATGTACTGAAACCATGGAACATTTTTTGCAGACATAAAACATATAAAACAATGATAAGATAGCTAAATAGTAAACTTGGTGGTAATGACCATGAGTGTAAGAGGTTAGAGAAGAAATAAGTGAGGTTGGCAGGAGAAGTAGAGGAGAACTAATAGAAAAGGTAGAATTTGAATTGGGTCAGAATACTCAGAACTGGGTAAAAACGATAGATTTGTTTGAGATTTGGGTGTGCTAAGCAACAGTGAGGAAAGTAGCCTAATGGGCAGGCAATTAATTGTGCTAAGTGGACCGTGGGGTTATGTGGGTAAGGCCAGGCTGGTTAAAGGTAAGAGCCGGATTCACTTAAGCTTTCAACTTTTTAATAGGATGGTATGACAAAATGATGTTTAAAGAAACTGACTTCAGGTATGTCTTATAGGGGCTTATGGTATATAATAAAAGAAGAGGACGTCAAAATGTGACAAAGTAGATAGTTAATTGTAAAGATTAAGATAACAGTAACTGCAAATGAATGCTCTTGTGACAATTTAGAATTATAAAGTAAGAGAAACCAACTGCAGAATAAAAGGAAAATGGGAGGTTAGAATCCAAGGGACAAAAGGAGAAGTATCAGTGTTTCCTTACATTCTTGTAACAAACCCCAATATTTTTGAATCTCAATGCACATTATTCAAGTGCAATAATCTTGCTTGGACCACTAGGTGGTGGTCTTTGTTAGTTGGTAGCTTGTGATTCTTTAAAGATAGGAATTCAGCAATTTCAAGAAAACCCATGTTTTTGTTTCATACAAGTGCTGATACATTTATAGCTATGGATATACATTCACACATGTTTCCTATTTTTCTTTGTGATTTTTGGTCTATGCTCTCAGGTAAGATAAGGAAGATGGGGAGAAAAGAAATATTTAGATCTCCATTAGCACACTTGTTTGGTTTAAACACTATTCCTTGGCATTTCCAATCCAGGTCCCTGCCTTAGAGAAGTGTGAGCCAGGAAAAGGTGCATTTTATTTTTCTGGCCTTTATGGTATCATTTCCTGGGGGGTTTCTACCTGAAAGCCAGTGTTGGCCACAAGGAGAAGTATTGGAAGGACGGGCATAGGTGGCTAGGCTGATGTGTAGTTCCCATGTCATCATCTTGTTTTACTGCTCTACAACCTTCATTATGTCTGCTTGGCCTAAAGCTTCATTTTCTGCCTTTGTAGAGACCCCACCATAATGGAATTTATAAGCTAAGCCACAGGTACTTACTGCAAGTTGAAGAAAGCTGGCTACCTGGCAGGTGGAAACAGAGATGACTTGACGAAGGGCCCTCACATAGCAGGCACTGGTGATGCTTATTGAGAGTGACCCAATGATGAATGAAAAAATGAACATTAGTAATGCATGGAGGGAAGAGATGGTCTACATCCCAGAATGCCAAATGAGTATTTCCATGGAATCTTTTAACATGCGTGTTCTTTAGTATCATTGATGCAGATATATATGGATTACCAGTTCCTTTGTATGCTGCTCACATAGAGCCCAACCACTATGGCTGACAATTTTCTGTTGGGAAATGCTTTCTAAATTCTAAACATTGAACACACTAAAGAACTTTTGTTAACCTGTAACTTTATAAGAAGTTCTTATTAAATTAAATAATAGCACAGTGCATAAAAGTCACCTTTGAAGTGCTTAGTCACAGCAGCATGTAATTAACAGTAGTCTTAAAGTGCAAAAGGGGGTCTTATCTATCCAAACACTTTTAATGCCACACTTCCTTATGATCTTAATAAACCCTTGCAATTGTAACAACAATTAAAACTTTAGTGGCTTCAGTATGTCTGAAAAGTCCTTCTAAATTTATTTCCAACTATTACCTGGAGAGAAGAAATTCTGGGCACCTAGCTATAGTGATATAATTGTTACCTGTTGTGAAAATTAAGTTGTCAATTTTCTCTTTAGTACAGGAAAAAAGGTTATTTTTCTTCCCTCCCAATAGCAAAATTTTAATGTTTTTTTTTTATTTTACTGATTTATTCTTGACTGCTTTTTCCTTTCCATTTGACCTTTTGAGCCAATCAGAACTTTTAGCCAAGGATCAAAGAAATCTGAGTCCTGGCTTAGGCAAATCCCAGACTCATTTATTTTCCCTGCTTTGTCTCTGTTAGGCAGAGATAATCATCACATAACATGAATCATTTGGAACATTAATGCCTGAAATAATAAATCTGTAACATAAAATTGCTTGATAGAGGTCAATACATTTAAATAGTGTACATTTTAAAAAAGTAATTTACTTTTATTTATTTTTGAGGTGAAATTCACATAACATAACTCTCAACATTTTAGCAATTTTAAAGTGTACAATTCAGTGACTTCTAGTACATTCACAATGATATCGAAACATCACCACTACCTAATTCCAAAACATTTTAATCACCCTAAAATGAAACTCTATATCTATTGAGTAGGCATTCCCTACTTCTTTCTCCCTTCCTTCAATCCCTGACAATTACTAATCTTTCTCTCTCTATGGATTTGCCTATACTAGACATGTCATATAAATGCAATCATGCAATACATGGCTTTTTGTATCTTTCTTGTTTTATTTACTCAAGGTTTATCCTTATTGTAACACATATCAGTACTTATTCATTTTTATGGCTGAATAACATTTCAGTATATTTATATAACACATTTTACTTATCCATTCATCTGCTGATGGGCATTTGGGTTGCTTCCATGTTTTGACCATTATGAATAATGTTACTATGAATATTTATGTCCAAGTTTTTGTTGAGATACCTGTTTTCAATTCTCTTTAGTATATACTATAACTATATTAGGAACCTACTTTTATTTTATACATGTTAAATATTGGTTATTCTTTAGGAAATTATTAAGTGGGATTTATTATGCAACCATAAATATTATTTATACATGATGTATTGGGCTGGAATATTAATCTGTTAGCTCCTGTCTCCATATTTAATAGTAAGTCTTCAAAGACACAGTAATTTAGACAGTTTAAGGAAATTAAATGGTATTTATTTAATCACAATTATTGAGGCATTCCTTTTCGCATTATGTACTTTAACTCAGCAAACATTTATTGGGCTACAACTCTGCATCAAGAACAATTTTAAGAACTGGAAAAAGAGGCAAAAAGACAAAAATATTTTTGTCCTAATGGGACTACATGTAAGCAGGGAGAAACTATATTAGATACGGATAAAATAATGCAGGAAATCAATATAAGTTTCCCTCACAGACTATAAAATCAGGGCTTCTCAAATTTAAGTGTGCGTGAGAGTCATCTGTGGATGTTGTTAGGCTGAAGATTTGCATTTGGTAGGTCTTGGGTGTAGTGTGAGATTCTGTCTTCCCAACCATTTTACAGGTGATGACCATGCTGCTTTTTGTAGCAGAAAAGGCCTTACTATTTAGTAAGTGAGTTTTCAGCAGGGACAGGAATGTGGAATGTGCATCAGGAGTCAACCAAGTGAAAATCTGGGGAAAGAAAGGTCCAGGGAGAGAAAAGAACTTTTGCCAAAGCTTCTTGGAGGGAATAGCCTTGATGTATCTGAAGGAAAATGACATGGAGTAATAATTCCATCTTCTTTTCTGACACATAGAGATAACATAAACAGAACAAGCCAGAATCTCTTGAGCCCCTATTATATCTCACAGCCCAACAGCAAATAAATGAATCATTCTTAAACCCAAATGCACCTTTTCAACAGCTTCCTTTATCTTGTCCAAAATGTCTTTGCAAAAATATTTCTTCTGTCATACCATTTATTACAGGTTTAATTTCTTTTTAACCTTTAGTTTCTTAAAAATTTTTTTTTTGGTATCTTGCTCTCTTTGCTTAACATTGTTAGCATTTCCAATGTAATTAAGTATTCTGAAACATGATTTTTTTTATGGTTATATGAAAGTATATTTAAAAGTTTCTGGATTTATTAAGTTTCCATTGTTTTAATTCTTTGGGAGTATCTGTTATAAACAGGAGTGTGATAAATTTTATTGTATATACATCTAATGGTACATCTCTGATTAGTTCTTTTTAAAATAAATATAATCAGAATTTTGATAGCAAACCTTAATTACTCTCCAGAAAAAAAATGTTCTAATTGACATTCAAACTGTCAGTGAGTAGTCTTCATTTCACTTCCTTTCCCCCCAAATCAACTGGTAGTATACTCTTCTTTCTTAAGAATTTTTATTCAGATATAATCGACATACCATGAAATTCATTCTCTTAAATGATTGAGTGGTTTTAAAAATTATATTAAAAAGTTTGTTCATGTAATTTTTAAAAAATTTGTTACATTTGTGTTTAATTTATAATTTTTGTTATTTCTCTTAGATTTTTATATGTTGTTATTCACATCATTTACAAGTATTTATGCATTCTTTCTATTGGTTTTAACTAATTTCTCTTTACTGATCTATTGCATTGGCTGGATTCATTTTTTTTTCAATTATTGCTCAGACTATTTTACTACATAATAAAGATGTTTAGAAGCATACATTTTGAAGTCAGACTGATCTAGATTTAATATTCCATTTACTGAAGATGTAGCATGGGGCAAATTACTTGTACTGGTTGAGTTTCAGTTTCTCTGTTTAATAACAATAACAAGCATTAACCAATAGATTTATTGAAAATGGCGAAGGAGATAACAGGCATAAAGTGCATAGCAAAGTATTTAATATATAGTAATGTTGATTCTTTTTTCATGAAATATTAAAGATCAATGCTGCCTAGGAAATAAAACTATGGTAAGATGATACACAATATAAGACATGCTACTATTAAATTGTGTTCATATAAATATAGCTTTTGTTGAATAGTTTCTTCTATACATTCTTGAGCCTGACTATATCTGCCTTTTCTCCACAAATAGTTATCTTATTATGCTGCCTACTTGTAAGAGAGGATCCTATTAAGCCAGCTTAGAAATATAGCTGTTTATGTCATTAAAAACCTCCAGAGAATCTGTATTCTCTCTTGAATAACTCACAGAGGTGCCTCACAGCCTTTACAGCCATAAATTCTTAATCTCTAAATTAGATACCTCCTACTGTACTTTTGGACTTTTCTCTTTGGTATTGTAATCTTTCATAATATGTAAGTATTGAGTTTGTTTTTGTTAGAAAAAGACTGACTATACTAATCATGTCAAAATCTTTTAAATATACCTCATTTATTGCAATGAAAATAATGGAATAACTCAGAACAATTGTGCGTAGGTGCTCACCTTATCAAGGAGGTAAAAGAGGTGCCAGACTGTCTTAAAATTAATTTCCCTATTAGGAAAAAATACCAGGAGGCATTCAATTGATAAAAAGAAAACTTTCTTTTTGTGATGCATATACAATCAACAATCAACTGGTTAATTATATATTAAAGCAAATATTTTAGTGAGACCTGAATAACTGTAGATTATTCTGGAATTACAATACTTTATACTGTTCTGAATGTATTTGAAATGGAGGAAATAATTGAATAGAACATTTTAGTGTTGTTTCAACACTGAAAAATGTTTTTTCTTTGTTTTACTGGCCATCAATAGTGGTATAAAACAATGATTCAGAGACCAGGTGAGTGAGATGTCTATTCCTGTCCCAAGTCAAGGCATTCACTGAAAATTGCTTCAGGCCATAACTGTGGCATGCCATGGGTTAAAAAAAGGTCAACTCTAAGTGAAAAATAAAAATCAGTTGATCTTTTGGTGTTAAAGGGGCAAAATAGCTATCATTTTAGATGCTTTTAGTGCTCTTATAATTCAAGGATTTTGGATTTCTTTTTTCCTCAACTGAGAATTTTCAGGTCAGTGGTGCCCATAATGAATACAAGTGCCTTGGGGCATTTTTAAGGGGAAGAGAAAAAACTTACCATATTTTAAAAAATGTTCTCATCTATGCAGGCTCTTGTATGATATTTAATAATTCAGTGTTGTGGCTAGCCCTGAGAGGCTGAGAGTGCTTTTTATATTTAAATTAATCAATAGTCATTTGGAACACAGGTGTCTAGGGAACGAAGTTCTAGCCCCATCTTTGACTCACTATATCTGTAAAAGATATTTAAATACAGACTTGTAATTACTTTTTAATATTTTTTCTAACTTATTTGTTTTTGTTAGGGAGGTGGTTAAAGGTTGTAGAGGCAGTTTATCAGTCAATGGGAGCTCAAGAGCTCCATGACCCTTTTGGTTTTAATCTTGGACTCATCACATTCTTTACACAACACTTACCTGACAGGGTGTGGAAAGGATTGCCTATGATGGTTCACATGATGACCATTATGTAGTAAGATCTTATTAAAGGTCAACTCTAGTTAGGGTTATTATCATTCATGCTCTGCATCTTCAGCAAAGAAAATATTGTAAGTAGCAAAAATCAAATAGAGAGCTATCTAATTATCTGCTTAATTTTGACACACACTAACAGCTGTGCAATAAATAAGATTGGACACTGTGTGATGAAGAGTCATATGGTGATACAGATACTAGGCACATTCTGCTCAGTAATTGGAGACTTTCTTGAATTACCTGTGCAATTCAGGTAATTTTCCAAAAGCAATCTCCCATAGTACAGAGGTAGGTAGATAGCCTTTTAATGGTTCCCAGGACAAATCAGACTAAATAGAGTTCTATATAAATTAATTTGTTTGTAGGTCCAAAATTAGGTGAAGCTTCTGCATATCTTTGCTGGAGACTGAAAAAGCACAGACTATAAAGGGTCAGTTAGCCTGTGCTTGAACATTCCAACCAACAAACTGTCCACTTACAAAACTTTGAGGCAGCTGTTTTTATTGATGGATCACAATAATTATAAATTTTTTTTTTGTGTGTGTGTGTGAACTAGATTTTATCACCATACAATTTCCAACATTAGGTTTTAGTGTAATTTTATGGGGTAACATTAAGATAAATCTACTTTCCCTTTCACATGAAAGTGTATTACATATTTTAAGACAGCTAATATGTCCCCATAATTTTTTCTTCTCCAAATTAAACCACCATTTTTCAGATAATACAGTGTCCAGTTCCCTAAATATTCTCATTCCCTTTTTCCCTAGTTTTTATAAGCTTTTGGTCAATGTTTCTAACATATTTATTTGTTTTATCATATACCATGTCAAGGAATGCATTTTGAACAGTAACTGTGACAACTATCATATATATCATTTTATTTAATACCAACACCAACCATATAAAATAGATTTTTCCTAATAAAACATCTAATAGGCATGATTTAGATTTCTAATGTCTCTAAATAACCACCAAACACTGTGTAAGAAAGTTATGCTTGTGTGCCTCAGTTTTCTCATTAGAAAATGGGGACTATAATGATCCCTACCTTGTAAGGCATTTGTAAAGATGAAATGAATTATTATAGGTAATGCACTTAGAAAAGCATCTGGCCAGTAAAAATCACTATAACTGTTTACAAAGCAAGCAAAGTTAGTTTATGCTTCCACTCTATACCATAGTCCCTCTCTATTCTGCTTTTTTTTTTTTTTAACTGAGTTTGGCATGCTGACTAAAGGTCCCTCCAAATATGTCTACAGCCTAATCCCAGGAACCTGAGATTATTAGTTTATATGGCAAAAGGGACCTTGCAGACATGATTAAGTTAAGGATCTCAAAATGGGGAGATGATCCTGGCTCAATGTAATTGCATTTATGCTTAGAGAGGGACAGAGTCATGGAGAAAGACATATAACCCTGAAAACAGAGATTGTTGTGACATACTTAGAAGATGGAGAAAGAATCCACAAGCCAATATAGGCAACATCTAGAATCCGAATACAGCAAGGAAATAGCTTCTCTCCTAGAGCCTCCAGAAGGAATCAGTCCTGCTGACACCTTGACTTTAGACCAGAGAAACTGATTTCATACATTTTTCCTATATGAGAAAAAATTTTATATTTTTTTAAGGCACCAAATTTTTGGTAATTATTTTTATAGCATCCACAGGAAACTAATACAGTGGGTATACAGAACTGTCTAAAACCTTGTATTGGAAAAGAATTCAAGTATAAAAAAAAACCTGAGTTACTTCTATGATGAATATGACAGACATTGTGTCCTAGTCAACATATAGGAAAATACATTTTATATTCAGAAGGTTCCCAGTTGCATGTGATATTCCTAACAGCCTTGGGAAAGAGGTCTCATTAACAAAAAATCCCACACTTAGCAGTGTTAAATCTGCCCTCCCCTTGCCTCCCTTTTTGGGGTATCACCAGTGCCTAATGACAATCAGTGTGGGGGAAACTATTCTCTTTTGGTGGCTTTGCCTTCATCCTCTGTCAAATGTCCTCCCTTCTCACTTATCTTTGGGGTCTCCTTTGGATCTTTGTGAGTGAAAATGCTCCAATATCTCTTCCTAGGTGGTGTATTCCTTGTAGTTTCTCAAATGTTTGTGGAATTCTTTGCTCTTCAGCCTACACTGAGGGAGTCTCTAACATTTATCACTACTGTTTTATTTCTTGATGCTGCTTTTGTGAAGGTTCAGTTGTTTTTAGAAGGCAAAAGAAATGCCTGTCACCCAGATCTACTTCTCCTGGCGCAGCTTTGCGTGCCTTGGGGGTCTGTACCCTTCTATCTCTCTGAAGTTTGGATGGGAATGTGTAGTGAGCTCTCCATCTCTTTTTGAACTTCATTCAATTCCCTCCACCATGTAGACCACTGTCAAATGTAAAGTAGAGAATTTCTGCTTTTAGTAAACCAGACCTCTGACCTTTCTTCTCCACAAATTATCACAGGCTCACACATGCCTATTAATTCACCCTGAGTTCTCATTTTTGTTGTTTGTTTTGTTTATGTTACCAGGACCACATAAACACTGTTTGGACAGCAGAAGTCACCAAATCTATTTCATAGGAACTGATGATGAACCTGGATATTTCCCATCTTATACCTATTTAAATTTTGAACTCAAAGGATATATTGTATATTTCCCATTTAAGTTGGTTTGGACCATTATTGTATGCTTTCACACTATTAATAATAAGAAATTTATTGAGGCTCTACTAAATTGTCAAGAACTGTTAGGTGTCTACAATATTAAGTTGTTATTAATTACTGAATAATATTTATATAATAATTATGAAGATACTATTAATTTTTTAAATGCTGGCTTTGTCATTTAGTGAATGTTATTTCTCCCAACTTAGTTTTTTTTTCCGCATATTTGAGTGGCATCAATTCTATGTATTTCTCTAAGTCCTTTTAAGTGTGATAAAACAGCAATAAGTGAATGAAAGGTTCTGTGTCCACTATTGGAAATGTAAAGGTGTTTCCCAAACTCCTGTTTGTCTCCAAAGGGCCCTAACATATGGACATCTCAGGCCTGAGAGATATTTCCAATATACCAAGAAGTGAAAATTTTGGGAAAAATTAGGTTTATGTTGAATTATTGATTAGCTCTCTTTGGGAATGATACATTTAAAAACTTTGACCCTATTAATAATAATTGAACTCACATTGATTTATTTCTTCAGTGAATACATTATGAGAGACTTTGTGAAATGCTTTGCTGAAACTAAGAATTATGATCCTCCTGACAATCACCTTAGAAGACACATCGCTAACTACATTTTGTAGAACAGTTTATTAGGTTTCTATAGCTTTGATAACAAATTACTGCAAACTGGGTGGCTTGAAACAACAGAAATTTATTCTCTCATAGTTCTGGAAGCCAGAAGTCAAAAATCAAGGTGTCAGCAGGAGTGGTTTGTTTTTGGAGGCTCAGAGAGAGATTTCCATGCTTCTGTCCTGGTACAAATCCAATCTCTGACTCCCTTCTCATATGGTGTTCTTCCTTGTATCTGCCTTCTTTGCGTCTCTTCTCCCTCTGCCTATAAAGACACTAGACATATGGATTAAAGACTTACCCTACTCCAATATAATTACATCTTAACTTGAAATTAAATTATACTAGCAAAGACTCTATTTATAGACAGGGTTATATTTACAGGTACAGGGCATTACGAATTCAATATATTTTGGGGGGTAGGAAAACACAATTCAGTCCACAACAGATACAGAAAAGAAAAAAATTAGTGAGGTGACTGGGGTATATACACAGTCCATGGACCCATGACTTTTGTCTTTGTACAATACTCTTTGGACTCCAGCTCTCTTTCTCCTATGGAATTCTTTGTTATTTATTTTTCATAACTTTGTAGACCAGCTATTTAATAATCTGCTGGAAAATTTAATGGGGGCTAAAAATCAAGCTCACAATTTCTTGGTTTCCAAATCTATTATTTCTCATTTTATTAAGTTATCCTTATCATTAACATTGGTTCCTCAAACAAAAATTTTTTTGTTTCCAAGCTCATATAATTGCTTGGGGCCTAGAAAATTTAATTTATTTAGATTGATTTGCTGATCCCTTATTAATTTTGCATCTATATTGGACTTTAATTTCATTGTAATGATTGTCCTATGTATTCTAGTCTAAAGCATAATTCAGAGTTGAATAGTTCTTTTACGGGTATATCCATTTTCATGGGCTATAGTTTGTGACAGAAACTGTTGGTCTCTTTCTAGATCCTCTTTGCCTTTACAGTTCTGATGTCTTCCAGTAAGGAATTGGCAATTCAAAGTGTGGCACAAATTGTCAACTGTACAACTATATTTAAGTAGTTAAACAACCAACCAACTGGTAATTATTGAATTCCTGTTATGTGCCAAGAGCTGTATGAAATGGGGGTTCTAATAATGTAAGAAACAACACATAAGAAATCTTGCCCTAAGGAACTTGCCTTCTATTATGGGACACACAATAGAGGAAACGGACAGTTGCAATAGTGTATGGTAACTGCTGTGAAAATAGTTGAACAAAGGTATTGCAAGTATACCAGAGGAGTTCCTTACCTAGCTTTCAAATAATTGTTATTACCACACTTTTGTAATTAGTTATATTCTCTTAAATATTGTTCCCTCATAATTCTAGATTATTATTTACTTTTTGCAGGCACAGGCTCTTTTTACATATCTTGCTATGCTTAGGACTGGAGCTTCTAATGTATGTTTTTGTCTTACAATAATGTGCAACATACTAATCAAACTAGAACAGTATTATTAGAGTTGAGCAACACTAACCCCTTTTTTCTTTCATTGAGATTCATATCAATGATATAGTTCTCTAGAGAAAAATCAGAAAGCAAAGGTTGATATGCTATCTTATGAAAGTTTAAACCAGAATTTTTCCAAGTGAGATTATTTAAAGATGTAAATTAGAGCACTAATTCTAAATTCCCTGGAGTATCTTTGTTTAATCTAGCTACTTTACATTGTTACAATGTCTTATGTGGTGGGAGAAAAGAAAGAAAAATGTTCTCCCAGATACATTGAACAATAATATGGGTGACCATTAGCTACACATTTGGTTCCTCTAGCAGCTTTCTTCTTTTACTTCCATGGCTTTTAGGAGGTTACTTCTAGGACAGCACTGCTCTTCAGTCTGCGATAGTACAAGTCAGAATCAGAGTGGAAGAAATGCAGTATCTATTGTGGTCTGTTTTTCTATGTGACAGTTGTTCCTATTTTGTGTTTGTTTCTCCTTTAATGAGGAGACAACTTTCATCCAGGGAGATGTATGGGTCACTTGTTAGTGCACTTAACTTAAAATACACTAAGGCACTTCACCAGCTGGAAATGGTGACTTGCAGTTGAATTATTTTTGCACTGTGAATGGTTCCTTTTGACATATTTTAATATACTTGCACACTGAGAGCGAGAGTGGGCGAACAGAAAACAGACTGTTTTATTAACCCAGCGGTCACCTTTGAGGTTTGTACATGTCCACTTTTTTTTTCTTGCCTTTGTACATAATCCCAAGAGACAGGTACCTGGCTTTGCTCAGAATAACAAAGTCAGACACAAATCTCCAAACACAATTGTTAGCTGAATGCCAACTGTTTCTTCTCATCTTTTTTTTTAAACTTGAACATTAAGAATTGTGTCTTTATGGGTGAACTATACCATTAAAGAATGGGTTTGTTTTTCTTTCAGATGCTTCCCCTGTAATTTACTAGATTTATTTTACAATATTTAATAACAAGTGATAAAAAAATAATTTTTGCATTTTTTTCTTTGCAGCACACCTTTATTACAAATCCATTAATAGAAGAAGAGAAGAGAAATGTGTTATAAGCTTTAACTGGACTCCAATTTCAAAGGAAAGAACAATTAAGAGAAAGGGAGGAGGCTTCAACTCAGCTAGGAAGCCAGGGCTCAGCATACATAGTTCCACATGCAATTTTTATACACACCAATGTTTCCAAGACTTTTCCCAGTAAGACCAGAAATTTCTTTAAGTCAATTATTATCTTTTCCCAATGTATGTATCTATATGTATATATAGGTATAATTTCTAAGTAAATGTAATAGGTGAAATCACTTCTGAAAATCCATACATTGTAATTGTGTTCAAAAGTTGAAGAGAAAAGAGAATCAACATCTACAGCCTTCTCCCAGTTTCCAGTAAGTGGTTAAAATTCCTAGTAAGTTGCTCATCTAAAAGCATGTAAATATTAGAGCAAGAAAGCATCCAAAATACATAATTTTATCTTCTTTATCTTGTCATTATTAGGATGATACTACTACTTGATACTTGAGAACATTTTTATTTTACAAAATTTTCATATCACCTTATTTGGCTATCTAAACCACTCATTGAGGTGTGCCCTGTAAGTAGAAAGGTTAAGAGTGATAAGCTTTCTGAAAGCATCCCAAGACTCCCAAAACACGTGGTGCAATGTGTAGAAAGGATGCTATCTTTCAACAAGAATTCTAGGTTTGCATTGCTATATCTATAATACTGGGCCTTTTAAAGCATTGCTTTGTTCAGTGGCTCAATGTGAGACATAATAATTATGTCAAAAGTTGTTGGGAAGTTTGTTTGAGGACTACTTTTTGTAGAGGGCCTTCTCAGTGTGTGTAGATACCAAATGTATTATAGATGGCAATTCTGCACCATGGTGGGAAGTTAGGGTACATAACTTTCAAGGATACCACAATGAGTATGTGACCTTAGGGCTAATAACTTTTTTGATGGAACATACCCAGCAAGTGGTAGAGGCAAGGTTAGATTCCATTTCTTCTGACTTCCAGCACACTTCTGTAAGTCACTTTAATTTATTTTTTAATTTAAATACTATATTTTGAATAGCAACTTTTTTTTTAAAGATTTTATTTATTTATTTTTAGAGAGGGAAGGGAGGGAGAAAGAGAGAGAGAAACATCGATGTGCGGTTGCTGGGGGTCATGGCCTGCAACCCAGGCATGTACCCTGACTGGGAATTGAACCTGCGACACTTTGGTTCGCAGCCCGCGCTCAATCCACTGAGCTACGCCAGCCAGCGCTGAATAGCAACTTTGGAGCAAGTTTTTGAGCTGTAAATTATAGGGTGCAAGTATGAAAAAGGAGGAACTTGTTATGAAGGCTTTTTAGTGTAGAAGGATAAATAATTACAATGAAAGAAAGACAGACTATTTACCATAGATGTGGTGCATAGCACTTTTACATGATTTGGTGATGTCATGAAAGTTTTTATTATTGTGGAGGCATTTGAATTGACTCTAAAGTATTGCTACATCCATTGTCTGGGAATAACTATATTAATCATATTTGCTTTAACTTTCATATTAAACCTATTCTTAAAAATACTGTTTGGTTACAGTGTAGTAAACTTTCAACTATAAATGCTTATTTATTATAAATTAAGCTTTAAAATTATTGTTTTAAGGTAATGGATATATTTTGTTTATAATCATGTTTGATTTTATTACATTTTTCTCTTCAAGTCCTTATAACTTGCTTTACTAAAACATGTTTAAGCAGCCATGTTACATGGAAAACTCATGTAACATTCTGAGTTCTACAAGTTTTGTCCTTTTAGTATCATCATCATCATTTTCACTTATCAGAACAGTAAATTTTTAGGACTTAGTGAGCAGGTGCTATGGGAGAGTCATCATGCTAATAATGTAAGAATACATACATTATTCTTACTTTTTCAATAACCCAGTAGAGTGGTTGTAAGTCCTATTTTGCAAATAATGAACTGAGGCTCACAGATTTTAAGAAATTGTCCTGAAATCACACAATTAGCAAGAATGCATGGTAAGACCATGACAATACTGAAAGTTACTTAGTTTACCTACTTGGGGGTTATACTTCCTCACTAGCTTTATTAGTGAGGACTCAGGTGATGTCCAGTAAGAACAACCCAGCTTAAAGTAGATTAAGCTACAAAAAGAAGGTTACTAGGAAGGTTAGCTAATATCAGGGATGACTGGGGCCAGAATTTCAAATATTGTTAAGAACATGTCTATTTTTCACCTACATATTGTTTTTGTTCTGAAGCCAGCTTCCCCTTGCAGCAAACTGTAGGCTTCATTCCTCTAGGTCCACATCTTCACAGCTTTCCATCTAGGGAAAAAATGAGCTTACATTACTCAGCCCCAGAGAGAAAAATTGCAGGTAAAGATGTGCTAAAATCACATTTTCATCCCTTGGCCTGGTCATTAAGGTGATGGTGAGTACTATGCTCAGTTTTCATTGGTCAGGAGTTCACTTTTATGGCTGTAGAGAGTGATGAAAGAAATAGTATGTTATTGGAACTGGGATGGGGTGCTCTACAGACATGGTCTCTAAGAAATTAGTATAAGCAAGGTAGTCATCCAATTTGTGTCTATTAACTCAGGACATTATGATACTTATTCATATTGCTTTAGTTAATTCTTTACCAGTTGATATCCTGATTGTAATTATTAAAACATATATTCAGGATGGAGAGGCTTTATCTAATTTTGTTTATTAGACTAAAGTCTGTCAAGTTTGTTTTAACACATTTGCAGTAGGTTTGACCCAGATATATTTTCTAGATACATTTTCTAGATCTTTGTTATTTTTCTAATATAGATGATTCTGTTTCTGATTGGGAACAGAATCAGCCTCTAAATTTAAAATAAATAAAAATTAACACATGACTAATAGTTTTCAATCTGTAGGAGTGGTATATGGACAGACTTGCCTTATACAATGGATCTATTTGGTTAACTCCATCTTTGGTTTATCACATGCCAGAATCTCAGAGCCTAATCAATACTATGTGATATGATAAAAATTAAATTTCTGAGTTTGTAAAGCTGAGGACTAGATCCTTTTTTCCTTTATAATTGAATTTATTATTGTGTGTTCACCACCTCAAGTCTCCATCCATGACCATTTATCCCCCATACCCTCTTCTACCTCCACTTGGCAACCAACATACTCTTGTCCATGTCCATGAGTTTTTCCTTTTTTCCTCTATCCCTCCACACCCCCCTCACCCAGATACCTACCCCAAATAGCTATCAGCCTGCTCTCTGTCTGTGAGTCTGTCACTACTTCACTTGTTAGTTCATTTTGTTCATTCGATTCCACATATGGGTGAAATCATATGGTACTTGTCTTTCTCTGACTAGCTTACCATATTTCATTTAGCTTCGTGCAGCTATTGCAGAAAGCTGTATGGAGTTACCTGAGAAAATTAAAAATGGAACTGCTTTATGATACCACTTACGATACCTAGTGATATCACTTATGGGAATTTACCCAAAGAAACTTGAAACACAAATTTAAGATAATATGTGTGCCCCTATATTCATTACAGGGTTTTTTTTAATAATAGCCAGGATTTGGAAGCAGTCCAAATGCCCATGGGTAGAAAAGTGGATAAAAAAGCCATGGCACATTTACACAATGGAATGCTACTCATCAGTAAAAAAGAAGGAAATATTAGCCTTTGGGGCAGCATGGATGAACCTGGAGAGCGCCATACTCTTGCCTGACTTTATGAAGGACTGTCCACTTTGAAGGTCTGTTCAAAGTCATTAGACAGCTCACACTTTTGAATTATAAAATGTTGATGCACACTACTGTAAAAAAGATTCTAAGTTTTAGAGACTCATATTGTGATAAACACATTTTAAATACTATGAAATTTCTTTAATACATTGTGATGTAAATTTCAAAAAATATTTATTTAGAAAATTAAATTTAACTTTTTTCAACTATGTAAAACAACAGGCTTATCTAATCAATGGAACACTATTTCTTTATAAGCAGTATCATGAGCCAGCCTGTGTTGAATGTGAATGAAGAGAGACTATATGGGAAACTCTAGCCTCTTGGAGTGTCTAATTTCATGTTGCTGAAAATGTGTCAAAGTATAAAAATTATAAGAAAAATGTAGTCTCTTCCTTTTCTATAATGATTTCAAACATTTTTCAAGTTCACCTCTGCCCTCCCAATACCCCTATCTTACTGGGGGATGAGGGTGATAAGAGATGAGGGAGGAGGAAATGACTAATTGGAAAAAAGAATAATGGGATAAAAATTTAACTTTCCAGTGAAACGTGTTTTGAAGCCTTTCAATTTAAAGGTTGCTTTCAGATTTGGTAAACACTGTCTTTCATGGGTGTGAGGTGACGCTTATATGTCCATGTGTCCCCTCGTCTGGATGACTTCCTCTGTGATGCTCCTTGTTTGGCCTCACCATCAGGCTTCCTGTTGGCTTTGGCTGCTGGTTCTGAGGCTAATGGGATCATGGCCTTTTCTTTTGGCAGAAGCAGCATCAGCCATCAGTGCTAGTGGGCCATGGGCCTCAGTCACAAAGCCTGAGCTAAATTTACCTCATCCCACCCATCATGCACTGGGTTCTGCAAGAATATTCGTCAAGTCACCATTTCTGACATGCCAAGGTCACTCAACACTATCTGTGTTTTAAGTGGGGAGCAGAGCAAAAGCTCCGTTTGTTGATGTTTCCTCCTCTCTCTCTATTGGTTTCTGTCCTTTTAGAAACTATCCACTGCATACACACTAATGGTTTTGTCTGACATGTCTGTTGTCCTGTCTCCCTTTGCTCTCTTTCTATAAAATTTTTTTTTGGTGGGAACATATTACTTGTGTTGGTTTGCTAAAAACTTCCTACATCTTCTTCCAGTATTGGCAAGTACTTTTCTCTGGGGTCAAAGTGTAGGAGAGCTGCAAGTTAAAGGATCTGGGATACAGAAAAGGAAAACTCCAGGAGAAGTGTATAAGGATGTTTATTGTGATATAGGAGTAAAACTTAAGAAGAGAAGACAGTAAAAAATTGCAATTACAGAATCAGTTGTTAGATTTCTAGGGTCAGATCCCATTTCTGGTTGTAATTTGGGTGTTCTAAATTTGTTAAATAACTTGTAGGATTTTTATAATTTCCTCCAGATATAAATCTCCTTTACATTTATGCTGAACAAGATTTGAAGTTGTCAATTTATAAGACCTCTTAAAATCATGGCTTTTAAATTAATTTCAGACTAATAACAAAAAAGAAAATTATGTCAAGGGGCCTATGTCAGGCATTATATCTTACACATTTTAAAAGTTCCTCTGACTCTAGTGTTAATAAAAGGGATGGAAATTACAGAAGTCATAGAGCTGAAAAACAAAGTGACAGCTATGCATTGCCTGTAAAAACTTAAAAATAAAAATCAGAATAAAGGCATTTCTTTCCCCTAAAAAAATTCCCTTTTGTTGTAAATGTGAGGAATGCATGATTTGGACCTAGGCAAATATAGCCATTACAACTGGATTATGAACAATGGATGGACTGAAATGGTGGCCATGGTTTATACTGTTCATCTAAATTATGATTAATTTCATAATCATGAGACCTAAGGAAGATACCTAATCCCCCTTGTGGTGTCTGAATAACACATTGTATACCTGAGACTCACAGCATCTCCTACCCTGTGAACTAGCTTTACAGCACAAGAGCTTACTGATGGAGGAAATTGGCTCACTGAAGCCGAAGGGGAAGGAGTGGGAATCACCTGTTCCCTTAGAGTCCTCAAGCATAAGACAGTCTGGCACTGTGATTCTTACTAATCAGTACCTGCTCCTCAGGGTCTGCCTTATTTTAGGTGATGAAGCTGAGAGAATTACACAATCTTTTGGGTAATAAATTGCAACATCTGGAGTAGTTATAATATCAATGTTCTTCACAATGATTGGCCTATAATTTTAGCCTAATTTCCTTTTACTTATCTTGAAACATAGAAAACTGATCACCTTTAACTTTATAATGTCCCTCATAAATGTGAGAACTGTTTTTTATTTTCAACTTGTCTTTGTCTCTTTTTTGAACCTTTTAATGAATTATTATGAGCAGTACTTACCTCTTCAAATTTCTCATAGCTACTTGAAAATGTGCATCATGGAATTGACCAAAATATATTTTATTGGAATTTTAAGATAATATGCCCTCATAATGCCTTCAGGTGCATATATGTTATGGGTTTGTTCTCTTGCAGTTTAAAAAGGTAGTTTAATTATCTTAAATTTACATAAAACATTAAATGTGGTAGTTGTTAGTGACTAAAATAAAATAGCAATAAATGTAAATTAATGTAATCGTGTTAAATATATTCATATCATCACCATTATGATTTAAAATGGCCACTAATAGAGTTACATAACAATATATGTGCATAACATTTGCCACTAAGTTTGACATTTGCAGACCAGATAATTTTATGAGATAAATAATGTTGTATCAACTGAGATATTATTTAACATTTCTATGGGCCATCTGTATGTTCTGTTTGGACAAGTGTCTATTCAGGGTCCTTTGCCGTTTTTAAATTGGATTGTTTGTCTTCCTGGTATTGAGTTGTCTTAGATCCTTGTATATTTTGGAGATTAAACCCTTATCAGATGTATCATTGGTGAATATGTTGTCCCCAACAGTGGATTTATTTTTCATTTTGCTGCTGGTTTCTTTAGCTGTGCAGAAGCTTTTTAATTTAATGTAGTTCCATTTGTTCTCCTTTGTTTCCAATTCCCTAGGAGACATATCTACAATAATATTGCTATGTGAAATATATGAGATTACATTGCCTATGTTTTCTTCCAGGATTTTTATGGTTTCATGACTTACATTTAAGTCTTTTATCCATTTTGAGTTTTTCTTGTGTATGGTATAAGTTGGTGATCTAGTTTCATTTTTTTTTCGCATGTACCAGTCTAGTTTTCCCAACACCATTTATTGAAGAGACTTTCTTCGCTCTATTGTATGCTCTTGCCACCTTTGTCAAATATCAATTGACCATAAAAGCATGGGTTTATTTTTGGGCTCTCTGTTCTGTTCCATTGATCTATATGTCTATTCTAATGCCAGTGTCAGGCTGTTTTGATTACAGTGGCCTTATAGAATAGTTCTTCTTTGTTCTTCTTTCTCAAGATCGCTGAGGCTATTCAGTGTCTCTTTTTGGTTCCATATAAGTTTTTGGTTGTTTTAGTTCTGTGAAATATGAACTTATTTTAATAAGAATTTCATTGAATGTATAGATTGCTTTGAGTAGTATGGATATTGGGTAGTACAGACACTTTAATGATGTTAACTTTTCTAATCCATGAACACAGTACATGCTTTCATTTATTTGTACCTTCCTAATCTTTTTCCTTCACTAGCCTGTAGATTTCTGAGTACAAGTCTTTTTTTTTTTCTCACTTGAACTGCAGTGTCAGTAACTTAGTTATCTGATTCTTTTCTCTTTTTTTTTTCATTGTTTATTCTATTACAGTTTTTCCATTTTTTTCTCCTTTTCCTCTCCTTGACCCAACCCACCCCTCTGGCCCACAGTCAATCCCCTCTCCATTGCCCATGTCCATGCATCATTCAAATATGTTAATTGACTAATCTCTTACCCTTCTTTCCACCTTTCCCCCTCCCCCTCCTCCCCTCCTATAGCTATCAGTCTGATCCTGTTTCCATGCCTGTGGTTCTATTTTTATCATTAGTTTTTGTTCATTAGATTCCATTTATAAGTGAGGAAATATGGTATTTGTCTTTTGCCAATTGGCTTATTTCACTTAGCATAATAGTCTCCAGTTTCATCCATGCTATTACAAAAAGTAGGACTTTTTTCTTGGTGTTGTGTGATAGTCCATTGTATAGATGTACCACAGTATTTTTATCCATTCATCTATTTACAGTCATTTGGGTTGTTTCCAACACTTAGCTATTAGAAGTAACACTGCTATGAACATAGGGGTGCATAAGTTCTTTTGAATTGGTGTTTCAGGATTCTTAGGGTATAATGTTAGCAGTGGAATCACTAGGTCATAAGGCAGTTCCATTTTTAGTTTTTAAAGGAGATTCCATACTCTTTTCCACAGTGGCTGTACCAGTTTCATTCCCACCAAGAGTGCACTAGGGTTCCCTTTTCTCCACATCCTCACCACCACTTGTTGTTTGTTGATTTATCAATGATAGCCATTCTGACTGGTATGAAGTGATATCTCATTATGGTTTTAATTTGCATCTCTCTGATGGCTAATGGTGTTGAGTATCTTTTCATACGTCATTTGAAAATGTCTGTATGTGCTCCTTGGAGAAGTATCTACTTAGGTCCTTTGTCCATTCTTTAACTGAGTTGTTTGCCTTCCTGGTGTTGAGTTGTATGAGTTATTTATGTATTTTAGAGATTAAACCCATGTCCAATGTATCATTGACAAATGTGTTCTCCTATGTAGTTGGTTCTCTTTTCATTTTGATGATGGTTTCCTTAACTGTGCAGAACGTTTTTAATTTGATGTAGTCCCATTTGTTTATTTTTTCTTTTATTTCCCTTGCCCTAGGAGATATATTGGCAAACATATTGCTATGTATAATATCTGAAATTTTACTACCTATATTTTCTGCTAGGACTTTTATGGTATCACAACTTGTATTTAAGTACTTTATCCATTTTGAGTTTATTCTGGTGTATGGCATAAGTTGGTAGTCTAGTTTTAATTTTTTGCATGTATACCAGTCCAGTTGTCCCAACACCATTTATTGAAGAGACTGCTTTTACCCCATTGTATGCCCATGCCCCCTTTCTTGAATATTAATTGAACATAGAGACTTGGATTTATTTCTCTCTATTCTGTTCTATTGATCTATAGTCTGTTCTTATACCAGTACCAGAAAATCTTGATTACAGTGGCTTTGTAGTATAGTTTAATGTCAGGTATTGTGATCCTTCCAACTTTGTTCTTCTTTCTCAGGATAGATGAGCTATTCAGGGTCTCTTTTTTGTTTCATATAAATTTTTGGAATATTTGTTTCAGATCTGTGAAATGTGCCATTGGTATTTTAATAGGAATTGCATTGAATCTATAGATTGCTTTGGGTAGTATGGATATTTTAACGATGTTAATTCTTCTAATCCATGAGCACTGTATATACTTCCATTTATTTGTATCTTCCTCAATTACTTTCTTCAGTGTTTGACATCCATATCGCTTTTAATAGTTTTTGTACCAATCTGTATTCCCACATGCAGTGTATAAGGGTTCCCTTTCTTCACATCCTCTCCAACACTTATTTCTTGTCTTTTTAGTAATAGACTTTCTAATGGTTGTGAGGTGATATCTCATGTGGTTTTGATTGACATTTCCCTAATCATTAGGGAGACTGAACATCAGGTTGTGTGCCCCCCTACTTTCTCTGACCTGCTTCACCTACTCACCTCTCCCTTAAAGTATCCCACCCATTCCAGGCACTTGGTATCACTGTTTATTTTCTACATACCTCTTGAAAGTATCTGAAAATACATAGTCTATAATGCTGGGGTTTTTGTTGTTGTTTATTTGTTTACTGGCTAATTGGCTCAACAATTGAAAATGTAAGCTGCATTGGAGAATGAACCTAATTTGTCTTATAGTTGCCACGCTGGGGACTAGAACACAGTAGATGCTTATGAAATATTTGTTCAATGGTTTTCTTTAAAATTCTGTTTTGGGAATTCTTTTGACTTTTTTTCCAGGCAAAAGTCAGAAGAGTTTCTCCTGACTATCCTCAGGCAAATTTCTTCACTTTAATGACTTCAATAAATGTAAATCTGATAACTATAATTATTTGTTTTCTATTTATAACTCTTATCTAACTAATATACAAATATCCAGCTGCTTCTATCTATATACCTCTTCAAACTCAATACAGCTCAACCTACATTAGTAATCTAGTGACTCCCAATGCCTTCACAAATAAAACAAACACCCTGACCATTCTTCAGTGTTTTCTACTTCAAAACCAGAACACTTATCCATGCACTTGCATAAGACTGAAACAGAGATTATCTTTTCAATTTTTTCTTTTTCTGTCATTGCTGTTATTGCAAACTCCTATTGAGTCTTCCTCATGCTGTAGAGTCTCCCTCAGAAGTAGTTCTAAGATCTGTCCACTTTCTTCTATAGCTGTTGCCACTACACTAGTTGAGATCATCATCTTTTCTCATCTGTATTACTATAATGTTCCATATTTGGTATTCTTGTTTTCTGTCTTTTTCCCATTATCTTTCTCCACTGTGTATCTCTAGGGATCTTTTACTATGTAAATGACTGTGGGACCCTTCCCCCAAACAATTAAACACACCTCCAACAATAGGGGTTTCCTATTCCCTTTAAGATAAAATCCAGACTTCTTAAACTGCCTGGTGCTGCCTGGTATATATCTTTACTCCACTAACTTCTCTTGCTTTGAGTACTCTGAAGAATTAATGATTGAATCTTAGGAAATTTTCCCTATATTATACTTTTCTCAGTGGAACTAAAGCTATAAAAATTTAGATTATATTCCCCAATAAGGACTTTATTACATTTTTTCATATTAATAATTGAGGATAGATTATTAAACTTTGAAAACAGAGGAATATGGTAGGATTACACTTTAGCATAAAATGAAAATAACTACAAAGAGATACTAGCAAGCAAAGCTTAGAATTTTCCTTAGGAGTCATCTATGGATATGTTCCCATACATGAACACACAGTTTTCAGACAGTATTGAATGGCCAAATAACTTTTTTGTCTAGAAAATTTTCAAAGCACTTATTGTTTGTGTCCAATTATAGCTATAAAATGTCAGTAATACCCTCAAGCATATTCTTATTTTGATATCACTTAATGCCTTTTAGTAAGTGAAATATATTCATATTGTCTCCCAACCCACCCCAAACTTTTTTCTGCAATAATGATTTTTTGTTTGTTTTGTTTTAAAGTAAAAATTCATTCGCTGGTTCTCATGAACAAAAACAGTCCTTTCCTTTCTCTACCCAATTATTTGGATAGTCAATCAGGTCTGCTGTTCGAACAAACAGTTTAAATGTTTGAAAAACTTTAAACCTTGTATTATGTAAAGTATGAATGCTTCATATATGTTAAACTTATTTAAAATGGTTACCTTCATCTTCTTTTCTTCTTTTACAGTTGGAGCATATTGCAATTGCCTTCTTTCTTCACCGTTATTAACTTTGCCCCTTTTATCAGAAAAAAGATCTTGCTTTCTTTGATTCTCTTATTGATATTTTAAAAGAACTTTTTTCCCTCTCTTGCTGTCTCTCTCAGGCAAGTCACATCTCAATTGTACTTTGTCACTCATTGTCAGTCTTTGTGTCCATTCTCTTATCCCAGCCCAGTTTTTTCCTTTTTCTCTTTTTGCCAGGAGGGTTGGCACTGGTGTTGGGAGTTTTATATCAGTTTCAGACCTTAAGCAAAATGCATTTATTTCAAATGGAAATTGCAGTTTGAATAAAAAAGGCAAGGTTTCTTTGTTTCAATAAAATGGAGTCTTATGCAACACAGATTCATCTAAAGAAATTTCAGTGTAGCACTTCTAAATAACTAATAACTAAAAAAAAATCTTATCTTGGGTTTTAGTTACTGAAGATAAGGAAAGGCATCTGCTTCAATACCTCCATCTGGCTTTTGCACATGCATTTAAGACTCAGTATCCTCTTGCTTTCTTTTATCAGTGCCCATCTGCTTTATGCTGTGTTCTTACCCTAACATATTTTCAGACCCTTGCCATAGGGCAGAAGTGCCAAGCAATTATTTGTTGAGATAGAGAGTCCACATAATACTGTAAGTGACATCTGTTCTGTAAGAAATCCCTCCCTTGTGGTGGGAGTGTCATATTAGCAGCTCATAGGAATATTGGAATTGACATACGGGAACAATTGAATGTTTTATCTTATCCTGGATTCTCACTCGGAGAGCATCTAATACCAGATGTTATAGAGAGTTGTGTAACCCCCTGACTCTTTCTCTTGTTCTCTTTACATCTGTGGTAATTGACAACACTATACTATGGGGAAAATTTCTTCCTGACCCAGCTGGTAGCCAAATTATGCCCTAAAGCATAGAGATTGACATATTTTAAAGTTTGCTGTAGTTAAGATTTTTCAAAATGGGATGTTTTTATATTAATGTACTTACTAGATTGTTTGATCTAAATGATAGCTTGAATGATAATTTCCACAAATTATTTTTAATATCATATTGTTTGGCAAAATTAAAATGACAGATGAACATTTACTCTTTTAAGAGTGGTGATCCCCATGTTTGGCAGTTGGTTCTTCTTTAAAAGATTTCAAACAGATGATAAGAAAAATAGTTCATAGTCCATAATGGTACAAGACTTGAATCTTTGTATAAAGATGTATTTGGTAAAACATTAATTGTTTCTGAGTAAACTCTGAATTTACTGATTTTCACCATTTGATGTTAAGAAGGCAGGTAGAATTTGGAAGCAAAATTATTATTGGCAAAGTTAAAATATAATATGCAAGGTAGGTTCCAAATAAATTCACACTTAATTCAAATTTCTAAATCATCTGTGAGGCAGGAGATAGTCAGGAAGGAAGCTCCAGAGGCCCCGCAGGGCTGAGGTAGAAAACATCTATACATGACAAAGACCCCCTAAGACAGGTTGTTCCTGTTTTCTGGGATAACTCTGAATCATAGAATGTGCCTGCGCGCTACCCCTGATTCATTATAATATCATTATAATGAAATAACACTGTGGGACTCCCTTCTCCAGTAGCCAATCAAGAAAGTCATGGGAAACCACACATGCGCAGTAGCTTTGAAATCCAAATCCTAGTACCTGCGCAGGAAAAGCCCGCCAAAGACTAGCAAGGGGGCTTCTGCCCCTATAAGAATAGAATCCCCCAGCCCACGTGTCCTCTTTTCCTTTTTTCTGCTCAGAGCTGGCCCACTCCCATGTCCTGTGGAGTGTACTATCACTTAATAAACCTCCCCTGTTTCTTTATGCTATAAACTTTGTGTGTTCAATTCAATTCTTTGTCCTCGATCACTAAGAACCTGGTTACCTGTGCACACCTGTGCACACCTGTGACATCTGCACTTATGATGTTAATCATAACCATTAAAATTTTACCATTAAAAAAGTTAGAATAGTAAAATTATTAAAGCTTTTAAAAATTAGAATTGAGATGGTACTCAACTATATAATTCAACACATTTACTTAAGTTGAATGAAGATTTAAATATTTAGTGATATTAAGCTGTATAATTATGTTTTGTTGCAATGCCTACTACTATGAAAATTAGTAACCTAATATAACAACTGTATTTTACTTCTTTATGATTTGGACTGGAGTCATTCCAGTGGTTCTTTCGCTGCTCATTCAAAATACTCTGATCACTGTTCTGGGGATTGATGGTCTAAAATAGTGTCATTCAAAAGCCTGGTTTATGTTTGCTACCTGCTAGATCGTTTGCCTTTAATAGGATAACTCAGCTTCTTCATATGTAGCAAGGATCTAAAAGCAGAAAGGAAAGGGACCAGCCTTAATGTGGAAATTACTTTAAATTTCTGCCTGTAAGATGTACCATTGACCAAGCCAACCTGACAAAGCCCAGAGGCAATGTAGGAAAAGACTATGTAATGGATGAATGCAGAGAAGTATGATATTTTTGGCTGTTCTAACTATAATAATCTACTGCATTTTACTACCAGGATTATCAGCTGGCAGAACCTTATCTTCCAGAATACCTAATAGTACAAGCCATCACTAGAATATTGGGCTACATTCTGTAAATCTACAAGAGAAAAGAATTGCTTAAATAACATAAAAATCAAACTAATTTCTTTGCCTGTCCCTGTTTTAATATATTTTAGACACAAGTCCATTTTTATGTGTCATTTGCAAATACTTTCTGCAAGTCTATGGTTTATTTTGTTATCCTTTTAATAAGATACTTCACAGGATAAAAAACTTTAATTTTGATAAAATCCAATTTATTATATCTTTTATGAATTCTATTTTTTGTGCCATTTTTAAGAATTCTTTTTATATAGTTCTAGAGTCAATTTGCTAATATTTTATGGAGGAGTTTTGTATTTAAGTTAATGAAAGATATTGATCTGTAATTTTCTTTCTTTTCCTTTTGTACTTTTTTTGTTTGACTTTGACATCAAGATAATTTTTGATACTGGAAAATGTTAGCTTCTCTTATAATTTTTGGAAGAGATTATGTAGAATTGGTGTCAATTCTTATTTAATGATTAGTAGATTCTTCCACTGAAGCCCCCTGAGCCTAAGGATTTCTTTTTTATAAGTTTTTTAATTATAATTTTGTAATTATAAATTTAACAGTTATAGGTGTTGAAAATCCTAATTAAAGCTGTGGACTTGCCTGTTTTGGTTTCAGTTTTCAAGTCTATCAGTTTTTTTTTTTTTACATTTATTTTAATGTTCAACAGCTTGGTGCATGTCGATGTAACATCACAATATCTCTTGGTAGATTAACCCTTTTAGTATTATATAATATCCTTCTTTTCTGCTAGTAATTTTCTTTGCTCAGAAGTAACTTCACATGATATTAATAGAGTTACTTTTGTTTCTTTCAAAAAAGCTAAGGTTTGCATTTTCTACCTTTTCAATATGCCTAAATCATTTTGCAGTAAGTTTCTTGTAGACTGCATACAGTTTAATCATGTTTTTATCCAATCTGTCTTTTAATTTGTATATTTAGAATAGTTAAAATTAATGCCATTTTATATGTTAGGTAAGCCTTCCATTTATTATTTATTTTTCATTTGTTCCATCTGTTTCTTATTCTTCTGTTTCTTTTTTCTTTGTGTGGATTACTGGAACATTTTTTTAGAGTATCACTTTATTTAATTACAGGGTTTTTGAATATATATCATTGTATAGGTTTTTAGTTGTTGTCCTAGATATTACAGTAAGCATATATCTACTTCATAGTCTACATATGTAACAGTCTGCTGGTATTGACATTTTAGTATTTTGAGTGATGTTTAGAAAATTGACTTCCTTTTATCCTGCCCACTTTTTAAATGTGATTTACTTAATTAGTTTTTTATATACTTTAAGCACACATTAATAGCAATATAACTTTTGCTTGAATCATCAAATGTGATTTTAAATACTCAAGAAGAAAGAACTCATAAAACTCAACAATAAGAAAACAATGACTCAATTATAAACTGAATAAAAGATCCAAACAGATAACCACAATATAGATGGTATATAGATGTCGATTCAGAGTATTAAATTATGCAGAATATCTAATGTCATTAGGGAATTTCATATTAAAATGAGATACCACTATATAGCTATCAGCATGACCCAAAACTAAAACACTGACAATACCAAATCCTGCCAAGTATATGTAATAACAGAATTCTTATTATTGCTGGTAGAAGTACAAAATGATATATTTACTTAGGAAGATAGTTTGATAGTTTATTTTATTTTAATTGTTGTTCAAGTACAGTTTTCTGCCTTTTACTCCCATCTCAACCCACTGCCTAGCCCTCCCCACCTCCCTCCCATTTCCACCCCACCCTTGTTATTGTCCATGTGTCCTTTATACTTGTTCCTGAAGATCCTTCCCCTTTTCCCCTGAAATTCTCTCTCTTTTCCCCTCTGGTTATTATCAGCCTGTTCTCAATTTCAGTATCTTTGGTTATATTTTACTTGTTTGTTGGTTTTGTTGATTAGGTTCCTGTTAAAGGTGAGATCATATGGTATTTGTCTTTCACTGCATTGCTTATTTTGTTTAGCATAATAGTTTTTAACAAAACTAAACATACTCTTTCAGATTTTCTACATAGATGAGCAAATTTGTGAGCAAACACAGTTTTATTTATTATTTCTCAATCTGTATTTTCGTTTTCCTTTTCTTGTTAAAACTTTCTAGCTAAAATTTCCAGGAGGATGCTGGAAAGATTTGGTGAGAAAAGATGTCCTTACTTTGTTCTTGATCATACTGAAAAAGCTTTGGGTTTCTCACCATTAAGTATGATGTTAGGTGAGACTGTATGGTATTTGTCTTTCACTGCCTTGCTTATTTGGCTTAGCATAATAGTTTTTCACAAAACTAAACATACTCTTTCAGATTTTCTACATAGATGACTCACTTGGGCATGGTGTATAATTATTTTTATACACTGTTGAACACAATTCGATAATATTTTGTTAAAGTTTTTAAATCTATATTCATTGGAGGTATTAGTCTATAGTTTTATTTTCTTGTAATGTCTGTCTGCTTTTGGTATTAGGGTAGTGCTGACCTCATAGAATGAGTTAGGAGTGAGAACACTATAGAATGAGAAGAACGTAGAATGAGAAGTAGTGCCTCTACTTCTATCTTCTGAAATAAATTGTAGAGGACTGGTATAATTTCTTCCTTAAATATTTGGTAGATTTCACCAGTAAGCCCATCTGGGTCTAGTGCTTTTTGTTTTGAAAGGTTATTAATTATTGATTAGGTTGCTGTAATACATATAAATCTATTCAGATTATCTGTTTGTTCTTGGGTGAGTTTTGATAATTGTATCCCTCAAGGAATTGGTTAATTTAATCTACTGTGACAAATCTGTCTTTTAGTTGGTACATATAGATCGTGGATATTAAATATGGTTATTAAAAGTGGGGTTATCTTCCTGGTATGGAGTCATGTGAGTTCTTTATATATTTTGGAGATCAAACTATTGTCTGAGGTGTCATTGGCAAATGTGTTTTCCCATAAAATTGGTTCCCTTTTCATTTTGATGATATATTCTGTAGCTGAGCAGAAGCTTTTTAGTTTGATTTAGTCCAATTTATTTATTCCTTCCTTTATTCCCATTGCCCTAGGAGATATATCAGCAAAAATATTGCTGTGTGAGATAGCTGAAATTTAACTGGCTATGTTTTCCTCTGGGAATTATCTAGTGTTCCCATTTGCTTTTAAGTCTTTTATCCATCTTCAGCTTATTCTGGTGTATGGTCTAGTTTCATTTTTGCATGTATCTGTCCAGATCTACCAATACCACTTAATGAAGAGGCTACTTTTACTCCATTTTATGCTCCTGTCCCATTTGTCATATATTAACTGCCCACAGAGACCTGGGTTTATTTCTGGGCTCTCTATTCTGTTCCATTGATCTATGTGTCTGTTCTTATGCCAATACCAGACTGTTTTGACGACAGTGGCTGTATAATATAGTTCAATATCAGGTATTGTGATCCTTCCTACTTTGTTGTTCCTTCTCAAGATTGCCAAGGCTATTTGGGATTATTTATTGTTCCAAATAAATTTTTGGAATATTTGCTCAAAATCTAAAATATTTATTGGTATTTTTATAGGGATTGAATTGAATCTACAGACTAGTTTGGGTATGGATATTTTGGTGATGTTAATTCTTCCAATTCATTGGTATGATATATGCTTTCATTTATTTATATCTTCCTTAATCTATTTTCAGTGTTTTGTAGTTTTCCAAATATAGGTCTTTTACCTCCTTGGTTAAGTTTATTCTTAGGTACTTTATTTTTTGTTACTATAGTAAAATGGAATTTCCCCTAGTTTCTGTTCTGTTGTTAAATTGTTGGTGTACAAAAATGCCTTTAATTTATGAATATTGAATTTATATCCTGCTATTTTGCAAATTCATTTATTATGTCCAGTAGTTAGTGGAGTATATAGGGTTATCATGTCATCTTAAAACAATGAAAGTTTTACTTCCTCCTTTTCAATTTGGATAACTTTTATTTTTTTTTCCTGCCTGATTGGTGTGGATAGAACTTCCAATACTATGTTGAACAGAAGTGGTGAAAGTGGACACCCTTGTCTTGTTCCTGATCTTAGGGGAAAGCTTCCAGTTTTTGCTTGTTGAATAAATGTTGGCTGTAGGTTTCTCATATATGGCATTCACTTATTTTTAAAAAATATATTTTACTGATTATGCTATTACAGCTGTCCCGTTTCCCCTTTATTCACCTCCATCCTATACACCCCCTCCTACCCACATTCCATCACCCCCTTAGTTCATGTCCATGAGTTGTACATGTAAGTTCTTTGGCTTCTACATTCCCTATACTATTCTTAACCTCCCCCTGCCTATTTTTTACCTACCATTTATGCTACTTGTTCCCTGTACCTTTCCCCATATTCTCCCCACCCATTCCCTGCTAATAACCCTTTATATGACCTCCATTTCTGTGATTCTGTTCCTGTTCTAGTTGTTTGATTAGTTTTTTTTTTAGGTTCAGTTGTTGATAGTTGTGAGAATGTTGTCATTTTGCTGTTCATATTTTTGATTTTCTTTTTCTTAGATAAGTCCCTTTAACATTTCATATAACAAGAGCTTGGTGATGATGAACTCCTTGAACTTGACCTTATCTGGGAAGTACTTTCTCTGCCCTTCCATGTTAAATGAAAGTTTTGCTAGATAGAGCAATCTTGGATGTAGTTCCTTGCCTTTCATGACTTGGAATATGTCTTTTCAGCCCCTTCTTGCCTGTAAGGTCTCTTGAGAAATCAGCTGATAGTCTTATGGGAACCTGCTTTGTAAGTAAGTGTCTCCTTTTCTCTTGCTGCTTTTAAGATTCTCTCCTTATCTTTAATCTCAGGTAATGTAATTATGATGTGCCTTGGTGTGTTCCTTCTTGGGTCCAAGTTCTTTGGGACACTCTGAGCTTCCTGGACTTCCTGGAAGTCCATTTCCTTTGCCAGATTGGGGAAGTTCTCCTTCATTATGTTTTCAAATAAGTTTTCAATTTCTTGCTCTTCCTCTTCTCCTTCTGGCACCCCTACGATTTGGATATTGAAACATTCCATGCTGTCCTGGAGGTTCTTAAGCCTCTCCTCATTTTTTTGAATTCTTGTTTCTTCATTCTCTTCTGTTTGTCTATTTCTTTTTTCTGGCTCAAACTGTTGATTTGAGTCCAGGTTTCCTTCCTATCACTGTTGGTTCCCTGTACATTTTCTTTTATTTCACACTTCATAGCCTTCACTTTTTCCTATATTTTGTGACCATACTCAACTAATTATTTGAACAACCTTATGTCCAGTGTTTTGAACTGTGCATCTGGTGGGTTGGCTATCTCTTCATTGCTTAGTTGCATTTTTTTTCTGGAGATTTGATCTGTTCTTTCATTTGGGCCAATTTTTTTCTTTTGTCTCAACCTGCCTATTATATAGTAAGGTGAGGAGACTTAAGTATTTGCCAGGGTGGGACTGTGTGTGGTGGAGGAGCTCAAGAGGGAACAATGCTTCATGTTCAGCCCTCTGCTGGCTTTCAGTCACTTTCACCACTACCATAAGCAAATTAGGCCCTTGTGGTGCTGATTCCCAGGTTAGTGGTTTTGTGTACATTCTAGGACCATGTTCGTCTCTCCAACAAACTCTCCTGTGAGGCTGAAGTTTCTCCCACCACCTCAATCCCCACAGGTTTTTTTAAGTCAGAGGTTTTGAGGCTTTATTTTTCCCCATGCTAGAACACTGGGTTGTATAGTCAGTCTTGCTCCCTAGTTGTTCCTCCTGATTTATCTGCACACAGATATGGGACCACCCACTCCACCAGCAGCTGCCTTGTCATGAGTCCTCTCTGCCAGGCTGCCTGTCTCTGCCCATCCCACTGGTCTGGATGAATGTTTCTTCTTTTATTCCTTGGTTGTTGGACTTCCATACAGTTTGATTTGCTGTCAGTTCTGGTTGTTTTTTATTTTTAAATTTGTTGTTTTCTTTCTTTTAGTTGTGTGAGGAAGTAAAATGCATCTATCCATGCTTCAGTCCTGGCCAGAAGTCCATATATGGCATTTATTATGTTGAGATATGCTCCTTCCCACTTTGCTGAGTGTTTTTATCATGAATGTGTGCTGTATTTTGCTGAATGCTTTTTCAGTATGTATTCAATGGTTATGCGATTTTTGTCTATTTTTATTTATGTGGTGTATTACATTTATTGATTTGTGAATATTATACTATCTTTATATCCCTGGGATGAATACCACTTGATCATGGTGTATGATCTTTTTAATATATTGCTGGGCCCAGTTTGCCAATATTTTGTTGGGGATTTTAGCATTTATGTTCCTCAGTGAGATTGGCCTGTAGATTTTTTTCTTTGTTGTGCCTTTACCTGATTTTAGAATTAGGATAATACTGGATTCATAAAATGAGTTTAGACATCTTCCCTCTTCTTGAATTTTCTAGAATAATTTGAGAAGGATAGGAATTAGCTTTTCCCTAAATGTTTGATAAAATTTGCCTGTAAGGCCATCCAGTCCAGGGCTTTTGTTTGCCTGGAATTTGATTACTGCTTCAATTTCACTAGTTGTTATTGGTCTACTCAGGCTTTCTGCTTGTTCTGAATTCAGTTTTTGAAGATTATATGTTTCTAGAAATTTGTTCATTTTACCCAGGTTGTCCAATTTCTGGACATTTGTTATTCATAGTAATGTCTTATAATCCTTTTCACTTTTGTGATATGGCTGTAATTTCCTCTTTTTTCTATTTTATTTTATTTACTTGGATCCTTTGTCTTTTTTTTTCTTGATGATTATGGTTAATGGCTTTCCACTTTTATTTATCTTTTCAAATAACCAACTCCTGGATTCATTGATCCTTTGAATTGTTCTTTTAGACTCTATTTTATTTAATTCAGCTCTGATCTTGATTATTTCTTTCCTTCTACTCGCTCTGGGCTTTGTTTGTTGTTGTTTCTCTAGTTCTTGTAGATGTAGGATTGGGTTGACTATTTGAAATGTTTCTATCTTTTTTAGATAGGGCTGTATGGCTATGAACTTCCCTCTCAGGCCTGCCTTTGCTGTGTCCAATATGTTTTATTTATTGTGTGTTCACTTTCATTTGTTTCCAGAAACTTTCTGATTTCTTCCTTGATCTCATTGTTGGCCCATTCATTATTTGATAGCATGTTGTTCAGTCCCAATGGATTTGAATGCTTTTGAATTTTTTTTCCTTTTGGGGAATTCTAGTTTCAAGCCATTGTGTTCCAAGATGATGTTTGATATGATTTCAGTTTTCCCACATTTGTTCAGGCTTGTCTTGTGTCCTATCATATGGTCTATCTTTGAAAATGTTCCATGTGTGTTTGAAAAAAATGTATGTTTTGCTTCTTTGGAATGAAATATTCTGTATATATCAATTAAGTCCATTTGTTTAGAGTGTTGTTCAGTGCCACACTATCCTTGTTGATTCTTTGCTTGTAAGATCTATCCATTGTTGAAAATGGGGGTGTTAAAATCCACTATGATGAGCATGTTGCTGTCAATATTTTTCTTGACATTCTTCAAGATTTTCCTTATATATTTGGGTGCTCCTATGTTGGGTCCATATATGTTTATAAGGGTAATATCTTCATGAATTTTACCCTTTAATATTTTGAAGTGTTTTTCTTTTTCTGTTTTTATGGCCTTTGTTTTGAAATCTATTTTGTCTGATATAAATATTCTACCCCATCTTTTTTTTCATGTCTGTTTGCTTAGAATATTTTTCCATCCCTTCACTTTCAATCCATGCAGATCTTTTGTTCTGAGTTATGTCTCTTATAGGCTGCATATGCTGGTCATATTTTCTTATCCATTCAGCTACTCTATGTCTTTATTGGAGCATTTAACCCATTTATATGTAGAGTTGTTTTTGGTAGGTACTTATTCATTACCACTTTTCCCCTTGTTTTGCCTTCCTTTCTCTCTCTCTCCTCTCTGTCTCTCTCTCTCTTACTTCCTTTTCTTAAAGCAGTCCCTTTACATGTCTTCCAATGATGGTTCGGTGGAAATGTATTCTTTTATCCTATTTTTTTTGTCTTTATTCATTGTCTTTTAAACATGAGCCTTGTTGGGTAGTCTTAGTTGTAGTCCTTTGCTTTCTATTACTTGGATTATGTCTTGCCATTCTCTTCTGGCTTGTAATGTTTCTGTTGAGTAATCAGCTGCCAGTCTTATTGGAGCTCCTTTACATGTTAATAGCTGTTTGTCCCTTGCTGCCTTTAAGATTATCTGTCTTTAAAATTTGCCATTTGAGTTATGATGTGTCTTGGACTGGTCCTGTTTGGTTTCAGTTTGATTGGGACCCTGTAAGCTTCCTGGAAATGTATGACTTTTTCTGTTATCATGTTGAGGAAGTTTTCTATCATTACCTATTCAAACAGGTTTTCTATACCTTGCTCATCTTCTTCTTCTGGTATCCCTATCATATGGATATTATTATGTTTCATGTTGTCCTGCAGCTCCCTTAAACCCCTTTAAATGTTTTTTGAGTCTCTTTTCATATTTTGTTCCCTCTGGGAGTTTTAATTTTTTTATACCTTGTCTTCCAGGTTGCTAATTTGGTTTTCTGTTTTATATAGCCTGTTTTTAATTGCTTTTACTGTGTATTTTGTTATAGATATTGTATTCTCCATTTCCTCTTGGCTCTTATTGATAGTTTCATACTGGTGTAGTTGCTGTAAATTTCTTGTAGCTTCCCTGGAGTTCTTTGCAATTCTTATTGAGCACTGTGACTACCCACCTAACCATTATTTTGAACTTAATATCTGATAGTTTGTTTGTCTCAATTTTATTTACCATTCTTTCTGAGCATCCCTCTTTTCCTTTTGATTGGGGGTTGCCACTTTATGTATCCATTTTAGGTGACTCTTTTTGTGTGTTTCTGCATATTACATTGACTTGGTTTGACTCCTTGTCTTCACGGTGTGACCTATGTTGGGAGTACTGTTGGGCTCTGTGGTTGAGTGTCCTTCATCTCCTGAGCTCGATGCTCTTGGAATGCCTTTTATGCTATTTATGTGTACTCTCTGGTTTTTATTGGGTTATGGTTATTGTTTGGTCATTCTTTGGTGTGTCCTTTGCTCTGGCTGGCTGGCTGACAGTCACATCACCCATTATGACTTCTCTGCTATTGTACAGGTGATATATAAACAAAACCAAAAAGCCCAAGAAACAAACCCACACCCACAAAAATAACCTCCACCCACAAACACACTATCAATAGCAATTGAACTAATATTAATAAAAGTGTAAAGAGATTAAGACTGTTATAAGAAAGGAAAAATGAATGAGTTGAGTGACTGAAGGAAAATGATAATTGAGAAGGTAAAAGGAGGAAGATTAATAAGAGTAGGGAATAGAAACAAGATGAATAGAGAGAAAATAAAATTTACATTATAAATAAAGAAGGGAGAGAGAAAAGCAGAATGGAATAAGGGAAGTGTATACTATTGGGTTTATTTATTTATTTATGTTTTAATACATTTTATTTATTTATTTTTTTAGAGAGGGGAATGGAGTGAAAAAGAGAGGGAAAGAAACATCAATGTGTAGTTGCCTCTCACCTGCCCCTCACTGGGGACCTGGCCCACAATCTAGGCCTATGCCCTAGACTGGGAATTGAACCAGCTATCCTTTGATTCACAGGCTGGCACTCAACCACTGGGCCTCGCCAGCCAGGGCAAGTTTAAATAAAAATTTTAAAAAATATATAGTGAATAACAGAAATAGGAACCAAATAGGAGAAAAAGATCTACCATAGCAATATTAACAACAAATGAACAAAGATTAATGTAGTTGGGATGGGACTAAGAGGTGAATAGAAAGAAAAGCTTAAGAGATATCTAAAGGAAAGAGAAGCAGTTTTGAGAGAATAAAGTGAGAAGGAAAAGTATTATGAGTTAGGAATGAATATCAGGCTAAGTCAGGGAAAAATGAGATTGAAAATGAAAGAAAAGAAAGGGCAGAATGAAGGCAAAATGGAGTAGGAGAGGGGCATGGTAAAATTTGAGGTTTGAAATACAAAAATAGTGAAGATCTAGAAATAAAATTAAAGAAATGCAACAACAACCACTGTATCTAGAACCAACAAGTTGAGGATGATAAAGGTGCAGAGGGAATAAAGGTATCTTAGAATGGGAACAAGAATGTGAGATGACTAATGACAAGAAAAATGGTTTTGAGAGTCTGGAGCAGGGGGATATAGTATGAGTGCAGAATAGAAACAAGTCCAAAACAAGAGAGAATATGAAATTTCAAATAAAAAGAAGAGGTGGGAAGAAAGTAAAATGGAGTAAGATAAGGGAGGAGTAAAATATGAGGTTTGAAATAAACCATAATATAAATACCAGTGATCTAATATGCAGCAACTTAAAGGAAAAAGAAATGAATGTTAACAAGCTTTGCAGAGGCAAAAGTAACACAAATGATGAAGAAGACTGTGCTGAAAGTCATCTCAGTAGAATCCAGTGTTTACCATTGTCTTCACTTTCTGGATCTTCCCCTGGTGAAGTTAGATGGGTCCCAGTCTGGCCCTAGGCAGCATTTTCAAGGCTTCGAGTGATCCATAGTCTAGAGCTGTCTCCTTCAGATTTGGCTAGACCCCATGATTCTGCCCTGCTGGCTTTTCATAAGCCCTGAGTCCAGGAGTGGTTCCTTTAATGACCCAAGAGGACTGCCAGTACCTTCTTCACCTGCCTCCAGAGGAGGCCTCTGGTGTGATCAGGAGGGGGAACCCCTGGGTCACCCCTGGAAAGCACTATTCAGCCTTAGAGGTTATAGTGATAGTGTTTCCCTATCCCCTTGTCACACATCTTGTCTGTCCCAGATCCTTCCCAATAATGTATGTTTTCTGGTGATTTTGGTGACTGTTCCCTATGAGGGGCCAATCTGTGTAAAAGGGGCAGCTCTTTTCTGCTTGGCACAGGCAGCAACTCCCTCTGGTCACTGAGGCTGGGTGAGGTCCTAAAGCTCCCTTGTGCCTGTCTCTATTCTCTCTCCTCTCCTGGGTTTAATGGACTAGAGCTCAAGTGTCAAGTAGCTTGTAGTGTCTGGTTAAGGGCCCTTTCAGGGCTGTTTTTTCTTTCCCCTGTAGAAATGTGCCCAGCAGGATGCTCCTGAACCCGGCCTCACTGATCTGCAGAGCCTGTAATCCCTCATGTGGGGGTTGGGCTAACCTGTCTGTGAGAGGATCTGGCTGGCTGCGGCAAAACTCAAGCATTCAGCTTTTGTCCTTTCAGACCCCAGCTGACTGTTCTCTCACAGGAAGATCAAGCCCCAGTTCTCCACGCTGAACAGCCCCCTTCTCACCAGTCATACTCAGTGGGTCCTACAGACCCTTCAGTGACTCTATCCCTCTGCTTTCTCTGTTAGCAGACCTGCTGCACCCATGCACAAGTGCCTACAAGCCCTGGGCCCCTGCTGAGTCTCAGGTCTCACCTTTGCTCCCTTTTTAGAAGAGTTTCTGTGTGGCCCACATGCTGCAGCACTAAGCCTTGGGGGACCTGTTCTCCTCATGCTCTCCCACCTCAAAAACCAGAGTCTTTCATGGCCAGGGGCAGGCCACTGTGTCAGAGCTTCTGACAGTTTTAGATAAAGCTTCTCTCTGGACCTTTCCTGGATAGTGTTGGAAAGAGCCCCATGGCTATACTATAACACAGGGTGGTGATAGGATGCTCTCCCTGCTCCCTCCAGAGATTTTTCAGCCTTGGGTGATCCTGCTCCCACCACGCTGTTTCTGGAGCCAGCACCTCTCCAATAGTCTCCCTCTGCCACTAGTGCTCATGGCTCCTGCACTGCTATGCAGCTATATCCTGGCTCTGCACCACCAAAAATGCTGGTTTGGGCTGCAAAGGTGGCAGGTGCTCCACTTGGAGAGCCCATGCAGCCCGCACTTTGGTGCCCTGCTGGCTGGTTGGGTCTTGCCTATTCCCGCACATTCACATTGCCCGTGCTTTTATCTGCATTCACACTCACTCACTTACTCTCTCATTCTCCACTGGATTTTCAAGTTGAATACTCTGTCAATAGGCTGCAAGACAGGTTGGATCTGGGAACAAGTGGATGGAGCTCCCAGCTACTGTGCAGTCATCTTGGGTCTCCCCAATCCCATTTCCAAATAACACTATATCATTTCGTGGTAGTGCATGTAACTTATAATAAAATAATTCTAATTTCTATCCTTTTGTTTCTGTATCATTGTTGTCATTTATTTCACTTATATGCAGGCATATATATGCACACAAGCATACATAATTAAATGCATTGTTACCATTATTTTGAAGAATCTGTTTTATGTTAGATCAATTAAGAATAAGAAAAACAAAAGCTTTATCTGCCTCCCCTTATTCTTTCTCTAATGCTCTTCCTTTATGTAGATCTGATTTTCTGGCCTATATCATTTTACTTTTCTCTAAAGAACTGTTAATGTTTCTTACATGGCAAATCTACTGGAAACAAATTCACTTAATTTTTGCTTGTTTAAGAAAGATTTTATATCTCTTTCAATTTTGAAGAATAATTTTGCAGTTATACAATTTTAGGTTGGTGTTTTTTCTCTCTTAACTCTTTAAATATTTCACTTTACTATCTTTTTGCTGACGTTGTTTTTGAGGAGTCAATGTAAATTTACTTTTGCTTCTCCATAGGTAAGATATTTTTTGCCCTGGCCTCTTTCAAGAAGTTATGTTTACCTTTGATTTTCTACAGTTAGAATATATGTCTACGTATAATCTTTTAAGGATTTACCTTCCTGGATGTCTTTTAAGCTTCTTGGATCTCTGGTTTGGTGACTGACATTAATTTTGAGAATTTCACAGTTATTAACTATTGCTTTTCCTTTTTTTATCATCTTCTGGTATTTCCATTATATGTATGTTATATCTTATGTAGTTGTTTCACAGTTCTTGAATTGTCTGCTCTACTTTTTTCAGTCTTTGTTCTCTATTTTTTAAAGAATTTACTTATTTAATTTTAGAGAGGGGAAGGGAGGGAGAAAGAAAGGGAAGGAAACATCAATGTGTGGCTGTGTCTTACAGGCCCCCTACTGGGGACCTGGCCTGCAACCCAGGCATGTGCCCTAGACTGGGTATGGAACCTGTGACCCTTTGATTCACAGGCTGGCACTCAAACACTGAGCCATGCCAGCCAGAGTAATGTTCTGTCTCTTTTTCAGCTTTGGAAGTTTATAGTTTCATACCCTTAAACTCCTAGATTCTTTCCTCAGTTATATCCAGTTTACTAATGAGTCTTTCAAAACATTTTTATTTCTGTTACAGTGTTTATGATCTGTAGCACATTTTGATTCTTTTTCAGGATTTCCATCTCTTTGTTTATGTTATACATCTTTTTTTCATGTTGTCTATTTTTTCTACCAAATCCCTGATCATGTTAATTATTGCTCTTTTTTTTTAATTCTGGGACTTATTTCCACATCCCTGCTATATCTTACTCTAGTTCTGATGCTTGTTCAATGTCTTCAATTCTGTGTGTGTGTGTGTGTGTGTGTGTTTTGCCTTTCAGTATGCCTTATACTTTTTTGTTGAAAAGTAGACATGATGTATCATGTAAAAGAATAAGATGTAAATAGGTATTTATTAATATAATGGTAAGATGTGAGGAAAGGAAAACATTCTATAGTCCTGTTATTGGTCTCAGCCTTTTGGTGAGCCTGTGCTTTTGGACTGTGAACTTCACAGCTTCTCATTCCCATTTCCATGTACCTTAGGTGGGACAAAAATGCCTGATGAGGCTGAAGTTGGGTGTTTCCTTTTCTCAGGTAGATTAAGTTCTGATAAAATAGTTTCTCCTGAGGGAAGGTTATGTTAAGAATAATAGAATGCTCTGGTGAACTTCAAATTGGTTATTTTTCCCTTCCCTCTTCCAAAAGTGGAAGAAAATTTTTCTCTGATTATTCATGGAGAAAACCTGGTAGAGTTCCTGGAGGTAAATCTGATAAAAGTGGAAGGGCCTCATATATCTGGGTACTTCTAGAACTCTTAACTCTTAGTCTTCTTGTCACTAGGCCTCTAGCAATTCATCTAAGTTTAGGTTTTCCTACCCTGGGATTCATTCCCAAGGGGTTTTGTGCTTATGGATTTCTGCTTGAGTAAGTTGTAATTCTCTGTATCTGTCCTTTAATCTCTCTAATTTGGAGGCAATAGTTTGTCCTGTAAACTCACTTTTTTGGTAGATCTAAGAAGAATTGTTGATTTTTCAGTTTATTCACTCTCCATTGGTTTTGAAGATAGAGTAGCTATTTCTAAGCTCCTTACATTCTGGACTAGATACCAGAAGTTACATATCACACATTTACTTTTGTTTTTGTAGTTGGTATAGTGGTATTAGTGAAATGTTCTTTTGCAATAAAACAGAAACACTTCACCAAGGAAATAGATTTTAAGGTAAGTTTAGGCAATAAGTTTTGAAACTTCAGTGGTTTTATGGCCAAATATTAGACTACATTTTGAAAAGGTCAAACTCTAAAAGGGATATTAAGTAACCAACTCTGTATTATTAATTCTGCATATTTTGGATGCTGATATCTTTGCAAGTGAGTATTACACTTGTTAATTAAAGTTGAAAATATAACCAACATCCTCATTATTAGTATCTAAAAGTGGCAGTCTATCTGTTAGGTATCCCAAGCATATATACTTAAAGTGTAATATGCTACATAAAATCAGTAATAGTTTAATTAGCAACTGATGAGAGTTAACAATTTGACTTCAATTTACAGCTTATATAAGGGTTAGGTGTGGTGAATTTATACTACAATAGTAGTTCTATTAGGCTTGGCTGGTGTAGCTCAGTGGATTGATCACAGGCTGTGAACCAAAGGGTCGCCACTGGTTCAATTCCCAGTCAGAGCACATGCCTGGGTTGTGGGCCAGGTCCTTAGTGGGGGCCCTGTGAGAGGCAACCACACATTAATGTTTCTCTCCCTCTCTTTCTCTTTTTCCCCCTCTCTAAAAATAAATAAAACCTTTTAAAAAATAGTAGTGCTATTATAATAATGAATAGTAAACTGACCACTGAATAAAAAAGTAGAGTGGAAAAAAACCTTCCACAAGTTTGCTAATTTATAAAGCTACAACATCCCCAAAATACATTCTAATTTAAAATTTTTAAATACATTTGTCATACATGGTAGTGCTATGGGAAGTTAAGACCTGACGTCTAGTCTAGACCTAGGGAAAATGAGAAAAAAGTAATCACATTAACAGCAGTTGGTTTTACCCATCTGACTTCAAACCAATTTTGTTTTTCATAAAATTGATCAGGTTACCAAATTCTTGAAGAGTTTATGATCTCATACTCAGGAATCAAGATTATTTATGTCCTCTTCTACCTCCTTAATATACTTAAAAGTACCTCATATATTATTCTTGGTCTCCACCATGTCTCAGTAGTTTTTATATGTGTTCTTTATGCTTTTTTATTTCTCTTGTGGTATTTGCTTTTGTAAACTCACCTCATTTTTATAATACATTCTATTAATTTGTAGAGCCTAAGGGGAAATGGATAATAAAACAAAACTATAAACCATATGTACAATAGCTTTGTAACCTTTAAGAAGTTGTTATCTCAAGAAAATGAGACAAATATGATCACATTTGTGATATTGATTTTTTCTGTGTCAGGTTATGTCTACACAAACTTATAGCTTGAATTCCCCCCTAAAGTATATCCACCTATGAGTATACTTTCCTAGCATCTACTTAGACTTTGTTTCATTATCAGAACTTCAGAAATTAATAAAATCATTATAGTTGAAAAAAAGTAAAAATTTTTCAATGAAAAGTGAGAGACTATTTTAGGAATAAATAGATGTGAGAAAAAAGGTATGAAAAATTAAGTTACAAAGAGATGTCCATTTGTAAATAGTATAGTGACAAAACCATAAATTTAAACAAAAAAAAACCCCCTAAAAACAAAAGCAAACTCACTCTAAAGCCATCAACAGGGTAAATCATATATTAAATTTTAGGTTAAATAAATGTAATGTTCAGAATTCAAAGCCTTGACGCCTGGTAGAGAAGCTGAGATTATCTTTGGATTTGAGATATTTGAAGTGGATAGAAAACTGTTTCGCCAGTGAAGATAGTTAAGTGAGTTGTAGGTGATAGTGCCATTGGTAAAACATGTCTCTTGATGTCCTACACAACAAAAAAATTTCCATCTTAGTATGTACCAACTGTTTCCACAACTATGTAGTCACAATTATGATTGGTGGAGAGCCATATAGTATTGGACTTTTTGATACTGCAGGGCAAGAGGATTATGACAGGTTATGACCCCTGAGTAATCCACAACAGATATATTTCTAGTCTGTTTTTTAGTGGTCCCTTCATCCTCATTTGAAAATGTGAAAGAAAAGTGGATGCCCGAGATAACTCACCACTGTCCAAAGACTGCTTTCTTGCATGTTGGGACCCAAATTGATCTCAGAGATGACCCTTCAACTATTAAGAAACTTGCCAAGAACAAGCAGAACCTATCACTCCAGAGTGCTGAAAAGCTGGCCCATGACTGAAGACTATCAATTATGTGGAGCATTCTGCACTCACACAGAAAGGCCTAGAGAATATACTTGATGAAGCAATATTGGCTGCCCTGGAGCCTCCAGAACCAAAGAAGAGTGGAGGCTGCTATGAACAACTCTCCAGAGCCCTTTCTACACATCATACTACAAGCAATGTTTAAGTCAAACTAACAATTAAAAATTATAATTTGCTTTGGCAATAATGACAAATGCACTCCACCTACCCTCGTGCACTCTTGTGAAACAAGACCCATAGGTATGGTCCCTTTCCCCCTCTCAGTACTAGTTAATTTTGAGTAATTGTGTATTGTCAAAAACGTGGTCAGTACTAGTTTTTGTTTTGTTGTTTCAAAAGTATTTTTATTCCTTTTGTTTAAAAGCAAGTCATGCTTAGGATGCCTCAGTAACAGAGTAGTTTGGGTTGTTGAAGTTGCTCCTGGGTTCCACTGTGGAGAGTGATCTGGGACATCTAGCTTTATTTTTTCTTTCTATTTTTCCAGGGGGAGTATATGTAGGGTTTGTTTTATTTAGTCATTAAAAATTCATTAACCATTGGATATCCCTTTAGGGGAGGAGAATGGGTGATTCCACATTACACTTCCTAGATCTAATTTAGAAAACATGTTCCTTACCAGGTGCTTTTAGGAAGGAGTATAGTAAATGCATCATTTAATAACATACTTCTTATTCAAAGTGGCCTTTACTCTTCACCCTTGAGTAAATTCAGTATTTGATGACAGTCGTGAAAGTGGGTGGGACTGTCTTGCCTCTCTTCTTTTCTAGGATACACTATATATGTGACTGATTTTCAAGGAAATTTGTTAGCCATTGGCTGATTATTTTTAGGTTAATTTCTAACTCTTTTCACTGATAAATGAACAAAAGTGTTGCCCATTTGAAATGTACCCAGTGAGTTGAATACATAATTAAAAACATAATTCCTTGTCAGTCATTGTTTTATATGCTTAGCATAAATGTGCAGCTTAATAGTGTATGATATGGTGTTCTAGAACACAGCTGAAGACCTAGTATATTTGAGGGGTGGTGCTAGAAGACAGATGTCTGTGGAATGATTCATATCCTCTTTCAAGCTATGAGGATGGAGACATGTTTCTTTAAGAAGCTAGAGGTGGAGAGGACATTTAACAACATGGGGACCAGTCAGGGAAATCCCCTTATTTCTGTTTTGCATGAGCACTACAGCAGCCAGCTGAGGCTCTCTAGTTTAACCAAAAGTCATGGAGAGAGCCTTATAAAGATTCTTGTATCAGCTTATTTTGGTTGCAGTTTTCAGTTTTTAAAAACGTTTAGGTAATCTCCTCCACCTTCCCCAAATCCTAATTCTGAAGATTCATTAGTGTTGAATTGCTGCTTTCTCAGTCTCAATTCTTTGTATATGTATTCTTTTCAGATGTATTAAACAAACAGAAACATGCTTTACAAGCCAAAAAAAAAATTCCAAGCCTAAAATTCTACATTCTTGATTGCTTTTCATTGTTTCTCTGACCATTTTGTTACCTTGTGCCTTTACGATCTTTATTCTTCACGTATGTTCTTGAGAAATTTTCTTTTGCTTTAAAAACAAAAATAAAGCTCTCTTCTATGAACTGTACCTGTAAATATTTATTTATATGTTTATATATTTATTATTATTCAGTTACAGTTGTCCTGCCTTTTTCTCCATTGAGCACCCCTACCCTGTCCCACCCATTCCAACAGTCAATGCCATCCCACTGTCTGGGCCCATGAGTCCTCTATTCATGTTACCTTGCTTGCCCCTTCCTCTGCTTTCTCCCGCTATGCCCCCCTGCCACCCCTCTCCTCACTGTCAGTTTGTTCTTTATTTCCAAGTCTCTGGTTCTATATCGCTCATTTGTTAGTTTTGTTGATTAGGTTCTACTTACGGGTGAGATCATATGGTATTTGTCTTTCACCACCTGGCTTATTTCACTCAGCATAATGCTCTCTAGGTCCATCCGTGCTGTTGCCAGGGTAGGAGCTCCTTATTTCATTTTGCTGCTAGTATTCCATTATGTAAATGCACCACTGTTTATTCACTCATTTACTAATGGATGCTTAGGTTGTTTCCAATACTTGGCTATTGTAAATAATGCTGCTATGAGCATTGAGGTGCATAGGTTCTTCTGAATTGTTGTTTGAGGATTCTTGGGGTTTAGTCCCAGCAGTGCGATCTCTGGATGAAATGGCAGTTGTATCTTTAGTTTTTTGAAGAAATTCCATACTGTTTTCCACAGTGGCTGCACAGGTTTGCCTTCTCACCAAAAGCGTGCTAAGTTTCCCTTTTCTCCACAGTCTTGCCAGCACTTGTTGATTTATTAATGATGGCCATGCTCACTGGTGTGAAGTGGTATCTCATTGTGGTTTTAATTTGCATCTCTCTGAAGGCTAGTGATGTTGAATATTTATTCATGTGTCTGTGGACCCTCTTTGTGTCCTCCTTGGAGAAATGTCTGTTTAGGTCCATTGCCCATTTTTTAATTGGGTTGCTTATCTTCCTGGTGTGGAGTTGTATGAGTTCTTTAAATATTTTGGAGAGCAAACCTTTGTCCTAGGTATCATTGGCAAATATGTCTTCCCATACAGTTGGTTCCCTTTCCATTTTGTTGGTGTTTTCTTTAGCCATGCAGAAGCTTTTTAGTTTGATGTAGTCCCATTTGTTTATTCTTTTGTTTATATCTTTTGCCCTAGGGGATGTATTGGTGAAAATATTGCTTGTTGGATATCTGAAATTTTCCTGCCTATGTTTTCCTCTGGGACTTTTATGGTATCAAGACTTATATTTAAGTCTTTTATCCATTTTGAGTTACTTTTGTGTATGGTGTAAGTTGGTGGTCGAGTTTCATTTTTTTATATGTGCCTGTCCAGATCTCCCAATACAATTTATTGAAGAGGCTATTTTAACTGCATTTTATGTTTCTGCCCCTTTTGTCAAATATTAACTGACAATATTGACATGGCTTTATTTCTGGGCTCTCTATTATATTCCGTTGATCTATGTGTCATGCCAATAGCAGGGTATTTTGATTACAGTGGCCTTGTAATATAGTTTGATATCAGGTATTGTGATCCCTCCTACTTTGTTCTTCTTTCTCAAATTTGCTGAGGCTATTTGGGGTCATTTGTGGTTCCATATACATATTTGAAATGTTTGTTCTATATCTGTGAAATGTGTCATTGGTATTTTGATAGGGATTGCATTGAATCAATAAATTGCTTTGGGTAGTATGGACATTTTAATGATATTGATTCTTCCGAATACATGAACATGGTATATGCTTCCATTTATTTGTGTCTTCTTTAATTCCTTTCCTTAGTGTTGTATCATTTTCTGAATACAGGTCTTTTACTGCCTTGGTTAAGTTTATTCCTAAGTATTTTATTTTTCTTGTTGCTTTAGTAAATGGGATTTTCCCCCTGATTTCTGTTTCTGATATTTCGTTGTTGGTGTACAACAATGCCTCTGATCTCTGAATGCTGACTTTGTATCCCACCATTTTACCAAATTCATTTATTAAGTCAACTAGTTTTTTGGTGCAGTTTATAGGGTTTTCTATGTCCACTATCATGTCATCTGAAAACAGTGACAAGCTTTACTTCCTCCTTCCCAATTTGGATGCCTTTTTTTCTTGTTCTTGTCTGATTGCTGTGGCTAGGACTTCCAATACTATGTTGAATAAAAGTGGTGAAAGCTGATATATTCTGTAAAGCAAGGGACATAAAGGAAAGAATAAACAAATGGGACCTCATCAAAATGAAAAGCTTCTGCATAGCTAAAGAAAACATCAGCAAAATGGAAAAGAGAACCTACTGTATGTGAAAACACATTTACCAATGATATCTCGGACAAGGGTTTGATCTCCAAAATATGTAAAGAACTCATAGGACTCCACTCCGGGAAGACAAACAACCCAATTAAACAGTGGGCCAAAGACCTGAACAGACACTTCGCTAAGGAGGACATACAGAGGGCCCAGAGATATATGAAAAGATGCTCAGCGTCATTAGCCATCAGAGAGATACAAATTAAAACCACAATGAGATATCACTTTATACCAGTTAGAATGGCCATCATGTACAAATCAACAAACAAGTGTTGCAGAGGATGTGGGGAAAAGGGAACCCTACTGCATTGTTGGTGGGAATGCAGACTGGTGCAGCCACTGTGGAAAACAGTATGAAATTTCTTTAAAAAACTAAAAATGGAACTGCCTTTTGACTCAGCAATTCTATTGCTGGGGTTTTATTCTAAGAACCCTGAAACACCAATCCATAAGAACCTATGCACCCCAATGTTCATAACATCACAATTCACAATAGCCAAGTACTGGAAGTAACCTAAGTGCCCATCAGTAAATGAATGGATCAAAAACTATGCAGAAGAAAGAAAGAAGGAGCTCCTTCCCTTTCTGACAGCATGGATGGAAATGGAGAGCATTATTCTAAGTGAAGTAAGCCAGGTGGTGAAAGACAAATAACATATGATCTCACCTATTAATGTAATCTAATCAACAAAACAAAGAAGCAAGCAAAATATAACCAGAGACATTGAAATTAAGAACAATTTTACAGTAATCACAGGGGAGGTGGGAGGGGAAATTTTGGGGAAAGGGGGAATGGTTTTGGGGGAACAACTCTAAAGGACACATGGACAAAACCAAAGGGAGGTGGAATCAGGGGAGGGAGGTGGGGATGGCTGAGTGGGCGGAAGTGGTGGGAGGTAAATGCAGATAACTGTACTTGAACAATAAAATAATTGGGAAAAAAAGTGGTAAAAGCTGACATCCTTGTCCTATTCCTGATCTTAGAGGGAAAGCTCTTATTTTTTGCCTGTTGAGTATGATGTTGACTGACATTTCTTGTATATGGCCTTTATTATGTTGAAGTATGCTCCCTCTACTCTCACTTTGCTGAGCATTTTTATAATAAATGGGTGCTAAACTTTATCAAATGCTTTTTCAGCATATATTGATATGATCATGTCATTTTTGTTTCTTGTGTTATTTATGTAACGTATTGCATTTATTGAATTGTGTATATTGTACCATGCTTCCATCCCTGGGATGAATCTCATTTGATCATGCTAAATGACCTTTTTAATGTATTGCTGGATCAAGTGTGCCAATATTATGTTGATAATTTTAGCATGAAGTGAAGCTATGTTCATCAGTGATGTTGGACTATAGTTGTCTTCCTTTGTAGTGTCTTTATCTGGTTTTGGAGTTAGGGTAATACTGTCCTCATAAAAAGAATTTGGGAGTCTCACCTCTCCTTGGATTTTGGAATAGTTTTTGGAGGATTGCGGTTAGCTCTTCTCTAAATGTTTGTTAAAATTCTCCTGTGAATCCATACAGTCCAGGGCTTTTGTGTGCTGAATTTTTTTGATTTCTGCTTAAATTTCACTAGCCCATATTAGTCTATTCAGGCTTACTGCCTCCTCTTGATTCAGTTGTGGGAGATTATATGTTTCTAGAAATTTGTCAATTTTGCCTAGGTTTTAAAATTTTTTGGCATATAGTTGTTTGTAGTAATTTTGTATGACCTTTGTATTTCAGGGGTATCAGTTGCAATTTCTCCTCTTTCATTTCTCATTTTATTTATTTGGACTCTTTAATTTTTTTTCTTGATGAGTCTAGTTAGAGGCTTGTCGATTTTGTTCATCTTTTCAAAGAACCAACTCCTGGATTTATCAGTCCTTTGAATTTATCAATCCTTTGAATTGTACTTTTAGTCTCTATGCCATTTAATTCTGGTCTGATCTGGATTACTTTTTCCTTCTACTCGCTCTCGGGTTTGTTTGTTGTTGTTGTTCTACTTTTTGTAGATGTAGGGTTAGGCTATTTATTTAAAGTGTTTCTATCTCTTTTAGGTAGGACTGTATGGCTAAGAACTTTCTTCTCATGACTGCTTTCACTGTGTCCCATACGTTTTGGTTGTTGTGTGTTTATTTTCATTTGTTTCCAGAAACTTTTGATTTCTTCTTTGATGTCATTGTTTACTCATTCCTTGTTTAATAAAATGTTTTCAGTCTCCATGTATTTGACTGTTTTTGAGTTTTTTCTTGATGCTGGTCACTAGGTTCAAGCCATTGTCATCTCAGAAAATGCTTGATATAATTTCAATTTTCTTGAATTTGTTGAAGCTTTTTTTGTGTCCTATCAAGTGGTCTATCTTTGAAAATGTTGCATGTCCATTTGAAAAAAAATGTATATTTTGCTTCTTTGGTGTGAAACATTCTGTATACATAAGTTAAACCCATTTAATCTACTGTGTCATTCAGTGCCACAATGTCCTTTTTGATTCTTTGGAAGATCTGTCCATTGTTGACAGTGAGGTTAAAATATCCTTCTCTAAGTGTGTTGCTGTCTACGTCTTTCTTAAAGTCCTCCAGGATTTTCCTTATATATTTGGGTGCTCCTATGTTGGGTCCATATATGTTTACAATGTTTAAAGCTTCCTGATGGATTCTTCCCTTTAGAATTATGAAATAGCCTTTTTTTTGTCTCTTTTATGTCATTTGTTTTGAAATCTAATTGTCTGATATAAGTATTGCTACACTAACTTTTTTTTTCTGTTCATTTTCTTGGAGTATTTTTTTCATGACTCTTCACTTTCAGTCTGTGTAGGTCTTTTGTTCTGAGGGGGGTCTTGTGTAGGCTGCATATATGTGGGTCATGTTTTCTTATCCATTCAGCCAACCTATGTCTTTTGATTGGACCGTTTGATCCATTTACATTTAATGCTATTACTGAAAAGTACTTATTGCTATTTTTTCCTTTTGTACACATTTTCCTCTCTCTCTCATTCTGTACCTTTAGCTTCTCAAAACAATCCCTTTAGCATGTTTTGCAATGCTCCTTTGGTGGAGGTGTATTTTTCTAACCTTCTGTTGTCTGGGAAACTCCTTATTTCACTGTCCATTTTAAATGACAGCCTTGCTAGGTAGAGTAGTCTTGGTTGGAGGCTCTTGTTTTTCATTACTTGGAATATTTCTTTTTTTTTAAAGGCCTCTTTATTTTTTTAAGGTTTTATTTATTATTTATTTTTTAGAGAGGGAAGGGAGAGAGAGAGAGAGAGAGAGAGAGAGAGAGAGAGAGAGACATCAATTTGCGGTTTCTGGGAGCCACGGCCTGCAACCTAGGCATGTGCCCTGACTGGGAATCGAACCTGAGATGCCTGGTTTGCAGCCCGCGCTCAATCCACTGAGCTATGCCAGCCAGGGCTGGAATATTTCTTGTCATTCCTTTCTGGCTTATGGTGTTTCTGTTTAGAAGTCAGCTGTTAGCCTTATTGGAGTTCCCTGTATGTTACTATCTGTTTCTCCCTTGCTGCTTTAATATTCTCTTATTGTCTTTAAAATTTGGTATTTTAATTATGATGTGTCTTGGAGTAGACCTCTTTGGGTTCCTCTTGATTGTACCCTCTGTGCTTCCTGAATTTGCATGGCTTTTCCCCTCTCCAGGTTAGGGAAGTTTTCTGTCATTTTTTCAGACAGGTTTTCTATCCCTTGCTCCTTTTCTTCTCCTTCTGGTATTCCTATGATTCTAATGTTATTATGTTTCATGTTGTCTTGAAATTTTGGTAAGCTATACTCATACTTTTTGATAATTTTTTCATGCTGTTGCTCTACCTGGGTATTTCTTTTTAGCTTCTCTTCCAGCTCACTAATTCAGTCCTCTGCTAAATCCAGCCTGATTGTAATTCCTTGTAGTGTATTTTTTATTTCAAATATTGTATTCTTAATTTCTTCCTGGTTCTTGTTTATAATTGCTATTTTCTCTTTTATGCTATTGTAGTTCTTATTCAGTTCTTTGTAGTTGTCACAGAGTTCCCTGAGCATCCTTATAATCATATTTTTGCATTCTGTGTCTGATAGATTGCTTTCTTCAGTTTCATTTAGCTCTTTATTGGGGATTTTTCCATTCCTTTTGATTATGGGTTCTTTCTTTGTTGCCCTATTTTAGGTGGCTCTTTTTGTTTGTTTCTGCATCTCAGGCTATTCTGCTTTGCCTGCCTGTCTTTGTGGGTTGAATTTCTATGGTAGGAGTTCTATAGGACTCAGTGTTGCAATCTCTTTGATCTCCTTGTCTGGATGTGCTAGGGTTGCCTTTTCTACTATTTGTGTGGGCTGTCTTGTTGTACTTGGGCTTTATTTGTTGGTGGTATATTTATTGGTGTTTTCTTCTCTCCAGCAGGCTTACTGGTAGTCACAACTCCTACCTTGTCTTTTATGTGCCCATTTTGAGGTATCCTGTGTACTCTTTGGCTTCCACCCTTCATATCACCTAAGATTCTGTTGGCTGTTCATTTGGTTTTTTGGAAGATAAGCTAAGTGTCCCAGCTGGAGGTATGATCAAGTTGGCTCAGCTCCCACCTACTTGGCTGCCATTTTCTCTCATCCCAATATTCCTTTTATTCTCCATTTTTTCTTTTAATTTCATTTTTTAAGGCATTTTTTTTTCTAGAAAGCACTGCAGAGTTTATGTGGATGTCACATCTTGCCTTCTTCTAGGAAATTTTCTCTTGAGGACAAGGCCAAGTCTATATCTTTCTTTGAAACTTCAATGTGTTCAGTCTGCTGACATGTTAACTCATTAGATACTTAGATCAGTAACTCATTAGATACATTTAGATCAGTAAATGTTAACTGGTTGAATGAATAAACCAATTAAAGCAATGCAAATTTTGGCCTTTTTAAAGAATTGTTAATCTATTCTCTGTTTGGACTGGTTTTAATTGTTTTCAGGGCATTTGTTGGAGCTGCTTGTTGCTTTCTGTTGTAGAGTCTGTGGAAGGTGGCTGATTTTCTGGTAATGACCATACTTAAATCTGGCAATTACTTTGTGACTCTTGAAGTGACCTAAATTTTTTTACATGAAAAGAAATATATGGATAAAGAAAGCAGTAGTGATCATCATGGAAATCTACCTTGTTTATTTGGTAGATTTTACACAACTCAAGCAAACTAATTAAATGTATTAATGTGGTATTAGCTTTAGTCATGGCCTTGATGTTAAGTTGGAAGAATATTACGAAGAAAGGGTGTATGTTGCATCTAACTTTAATTCACACACACAGGCACACACATATACACACCTATCACTCTTTCTTTTTAAACTTTAGGTTTTAAAATTTCACCACAATGAGAAGTCATACTTTAGTTAACATGTACAGTGCTTCAAATATTTGATTATGCTTATTTTACCTCAGATAACATATTTTTAATTAATGGGTGCATGAAAGATGTATTTGCCAAGAGTTTTGTCTATTTAAATCTGCAGTTCCAAGGCAGTGTTTTAATCCTATTAAAGCTAATTGAATGGAGTCTGTAAGCTTTGTCAGTTAGGCAAAGTTCTATTTGTAACTAGTATTAAAGGAACTAAAATGTAAGAACCAAACAGTAACATCTAACTTGTAATTTTTTCTTTCCATTTGAATCTTAGGGCAATGTGAAAGAGTGCTTTTGGAGTTCAATTCACTGAAGACATTGGGATGAGCTCTTATCTTTGAAAGGAGAATTAACAGTAAAAAGGTCCCTGTGTTGGGATGTTTACATTATGTCTTCATGGGACATTTTGTAACTTTACTGGAGAAAAGGTCTGACAATGTTTCCATCAAAACACCTTTTACAGACCAAACAATGTCAGTGTAAAAATTTGCTCTAGGCTAATGTTGGCATCAAGATTCTAGGCTTTAAGCTATTTTGCTTTAGAAATTTAGTTGTGCCAGCTTAGCTTATTAAAGAGGATGGACATATGTGTCCAATTGCTTTTTACTTTTCCTGTTAGTTAAGAATTTTTAAATGGCTTTTGCATATGTACAAGTTTTCCTATACAACTAAACAGACACATGTTTATAAAAAGAACATTTTGGGCTGAGGCACATTTTCAGTTGCATGACTTTGTAAATTGAGTTAAGGATTAGAATTCTTACTTATTTTTATTTAAAAAATTCATGTTGGAGATGTTTCTCCATTAGAGTACAACCCAGTCAATTTTGACACCCATTTGGAAGCCAAATATTTCTTGTAGGGTCTTGCATCTCTGTTCTTATTCTACCCTTGAAAGATATTGTTAATAAAAAATGCTGATTATCTAATGGCAGGGACGCTATAAATGTTAATGAATTGCCTATATAAAGGCTCTCCTGTTAGTGATGAGTTAAATGGAAGAAAAACAGGTGGAGGAAACTACAATCCTAAACTTTTGTGTGAATGGCAGTCCCAAAATCTTATTTTACCATTTGCACAGTATTTGCTTTTATTAAGAATCTTACATCATTTTATACATTTTGTAAAAATTAAAGCTCTGTGTATTCTAACCTGTGAGATTTTAGAAACAAAACCATCCTTGATGTTAAGGCTCTCTCCTACTATATTCAATGTTCTTCACATAATTCTAATCTATAAAATGAATTTTCCTAGAGGACTTTTTATGCATAAGGAATTGGAAGAAGGGATATTTTCTGTGTATTCTCTTTTAAGTCCCCAGTTCAGATCTCTAGAATGCCCAATCTTTGCAAATGTATGTTTTATGACATTTTAAAATTTATAATCATAATATTACACTAATATTTTTTACTTTTCTAATTGTTACTAATTATTTTTCAGATAAGAAAGTTTTATCTTTGTAGAAAAAAGAAACAGAATATTTCTAGTAGCTTCTCTTTGCACTTCAGTGGTAAGACTTCATCTTAGAGACCAGTATCCTGGATATTGGCTGCCACTGTGTGTGATATTTTGATACATCTGGGATAAGCCATGTAGTCCTCTGGGGTTAGGAATCTCTGGAACTATGTAACCCAAACCTTGACATCATGGGCCTCTGAACAAAATAGAAGTTCCAGATACTGGTTAGGAGTACAGAAAGAAAGTACAGAAGAAAGAATTTATATTTTTAATTTTAAAATAAACTTCTCCGTACATTCCTGTTTATGTACAACCTTCCTCCGTAGCAAGTGAGTGACATAAGCCCAGCTTCAAGGTTCTTTTTCAGAGAAATTTTCCTAAGTTTTTCTGCCTTTGGTAAGAATTAATATTTCTTTTCCTAAATCATCATTTGAATTTCTATTTTGAGGGGTCATAGATGCCTTATATCAGTTTTTAAATACACACACACACACACACACACATATATTCCTCAAACTTATGTTTGTTTTTTAGTTTATAGGGCTAATATATATTTCACCAACATATCCCCAACAATGTTAATAGTTATGATTTGTACCTGAGCATTATTCAGTAAACATTTTTGGCCAATCTCTTGCTCAGGCTAACACAAAAACTATTAACTGATCTCCTTGCTTAAGAGTCAACCCCTTTCCATCATTATTCATATTTTGATACATTGTATTCCTGAAGTAGATCTCTATTTGTATCACTCTTCCACTGAAAAACATTCATTAGTTAGTCTTCCAGTTAAGTACACTGTGCATCTTTGTATTCAAGGCCTTAAATAATCTAGCCCACCCCACCTTTCCAATGTTCCTTCTTTACTATGTTTTATGTACTACATTTTTAGGTCTTGATATGATATCCACCATTTATCAGATATGTTCCATGTTCCTCTATGATAAATGTTATGAGCAAGTATAGGTTCAAAGGATAAAGATATTTTTACTATAGAGTTAAACAAATATATACAGGAGACCGTTCTGCGTGCATGGGCCTAGCTCCTACTTGGAGATGCACAGGACCCACGCCCACAGATAGGTTCTCCCGTGGGGAATCAGGCCTGCAATATACCTAGGCTGCTTTGAGACTTGCTTTTGCTAAAACTTTCTCACCCTGAATTGAGATAGAAAGTGCTCACTGTAACTTCCTAAAGTCCATGCTAAAACTCCCCAGTATGGAGTGTAACTGGTTCAACTATTTTTCCATTTTCATTTGCAAATATCCTTCTTCTGTGATGTGATTAGCAGCATCAGGCTCCTTGGTTTTCTGTAAAGGGTAACCACCTAAAGTGAATCTGTGCATAGTAAATGAGGACTATCATGTAATGTGACCAGAAAAAGAAATAAAGTCCTGTCATGTTGGTGGCTGCGGCCTTTGGCTCCTCTTGAGAGCAAAGCCACCCGCCCTTTTCCTTCACAGGATTTGATAGTCTGTGTGAATGTCTCTCCCCCATCCACAATGTTGCGGACCTCACAAGCCAGGGTTTGCATCAATATATGACAAAGGTATTGTAAAATATTGATCTGGTGATGAGGTGCTTTGATGAATTTATAGGTAACTGAACATCCATACACAGGGAGATTAATAGTAGAAAAGAGTAAGCAACTTTTCCAAGTTTGTGCAATCATGAGGTACAAGGAACTGAGATTTAGATACAAGGTTGACTGTGTCCAAAGTTCTTAAAATTGATTAATAAATTTCCCTCTCTATCTGCTCCATTTTATCCCTTCCTTCCCACCCTGATCTTTCTGTCAATGTTTCTGTGTGTGTATATATATCTTATCTTTGGGGAAAAAATACAGTAGTAAAATATCAATTATTTTCTAGTTTTATCTCAGTGAAGAGACTTCATACACACATACTTAAATATATAAAATATACATGATATGTATATAATATTGTATATATGTGTGTCACATTCATATCTTAGGTGAAAATTTTAAAGATACTCATGTATATCATCTGTAATAACTAAGATGAAAGTAACAAATATAAATGTTAAGCTCTTCATTTATATTTTGAAAATTAACACTCTAAGTAGAAAAATGTGTGGACATAGTTTAAAATTAGCTTATATGGAAACAAGAGATGTTTTAGTTGACCACAAAAAATAATAACCAAGATTTTTCCAAACTATATAGTAGGAACTTTTCTTAGACTTTTATATATGTTGATTCAATTACTGTATGCCATAACCACAAGAGGTTTATATGTTCATTTTTGTTTTATATATAACTGAAGAACATAGTTGTTCATCATCCTGCCTTATTCTTAAGTTTTCTGATTATTTCACAAATATTTATATGACTTCTATCATGTGCTCAGTTTTGGAAATATTTCAATAATTAAGGCAGTTCCTGTCATCAGTAAGTTGGCAGTATAATTGAAAAGACAGAATAAAAAGAGAGAATTATAATACACCATGAAAAACTACATGATTTTTCAGTACACAGTTCTATGGCAATACTTAAAAGGTAAAGGTAGAAGTGGTTGTCCAATGAATTCTTTTAGAGTGTTAGAAAAAGTTTTCCAAAGAAATTTACCTCTAGGTTAAGATCTGGTGAATGAGAATCATTCTGGAGCAGTAAGGGGCCAAGAAAAAATGCTTCAAGCAAAGGAACAGTAGGTGTAAGAACAGAGATGAAAGAGATCCTGAAAAGCTTGACAATAAAGTCATATAAATAATAATAAAGGGATAAGTACATACTTATGTCAGAAATTGGGTTTAAGAGAATTGTGATAGCAAGTGTTTTTTTTTTTTGAAGGATTACTATATAGAGAAAATAATCTTATTTTATGGTATTCTGGAAGGAATAATGACTAACAGAAATTAACATTAACAGGTTAGAATGTAGTGATTTACAGTTTAATATTAAAAATGAACACTTAGGCTCTTGGATTGATCCAACAGTAGAATGGCTTTTGAGATTCGTGTTACTGGAGGCATTTAATTACAAGTTGGAAGATATTCCTTTTTCATGAACGCTGGCAGACTATTTTTTTCTTTCCCTCATTGGAAAGGAACCAATGATCCTTTTTGCAGAGATACCTTTCAACTCACCTACCCCTGAAACCATTACTAGATTGCAAAGGATGATTTTAAGAAGATGAGAAGTGAATGTAGCATTCTAATTTGCTGAATACAGAATTTGTAGAGAAGCAGATATATTTGAAGTTCAGTTTGTGAGGAATTTTTAAATCACTTTTTATTGTTATTCTGTTATAGTTGTCTCAGGTTTTCCCCCTTTGCCCTCCTCCGCCTATCCCACCTCCTGCTCCCACAGTCAATTCCCACAAGCATGGAAACATGAAGCAGAGTGAATTTTATAGTTCATGGGCCAAAACCACATACACTTTAGAGAAATAGTGAGGAATATAAAATTATGGTCTTTTGTTATAGATATTTTCAGTTTAGATATGAAAGTAGGGCAAAACACGGGCAATATTGATCTATGCTTCTTAGTATCCTAGACATTCTGTTTTTGTAAGATACATGTTTTAGAGGCCCTAAATATTATTGCAATGATTTTTATTTTTAACCTTTACCTGAAAAAATCTCTTAAAACATAAATATTTTTATTGGATATATACATTTTTAGTAAAATATTTAACACAATTTTTACTATAGTTTATTCTAAATAAGTGAATTTAAGCACCGTTTCATTGGGATAAAATTATGGAAATGAGTTGGTGGCATTTAGGTTTAGTTGGAAGTTTTTAACATTGACTGAGATATCTTCTCCTCCCGGATATTTAACTGATTGTAAATCATGTATCAATTTTACCATAAAATTCCCAGTAATGGTCCAAATGATGGCAGATTGAGTCAGAAGGTTAATAAATTTACCAATGAAAAAATAACTCCATTATTGATATGGTTGCTCTAAGGACATCACTTCACTTCTTTTACAATATTTTTCAGATTCAGAATTATTTCACCTATAGATCCAGAAGGGAATCTATAGGAAGGATAATCATGTGGGATATGAAGAAACAAATATGGGAGCAGAAAGTACATAATTATATAATTTCCATTTTATTTCAGTGCAAGCAGTTTATCAGTAGTTTACAAATAGAGGATAGGAATTTAAAATCATGACTTGGTTAAATATTCCACTTTCTTTTCTGTTGAATGCTGAGTTACCATTCTTCCGGAATTTGACCTCTAGAGATAAGGTTCAAATTTCTCAAAGTATTGATATTGTTACTTTGCATTTGCTAGCAATTCACTAGGGTATAGACAGTGTCCTGTAACATTACAACTTGAGAAAGAGTGGGAAAGGTAATGATAAAGAAATAATCAAAATCTTAAAAAGTGAGGATAATAACAATTATATCATAATTTAGAGTTGGACTTCTCAGAGTTCCTGGTCCTAAATATGGCATTTTGGGAAGTATTACATGACAAGCCAGAAATAGAGAGAGAGAAATACATAGTTTGATAAACTGGGCCTGAAGAGATGAAGAGGATTGGAATGAAGCAGTAAGTCCTTTGAATTCAGGGTGTTAGGGGCTAACATCAATCTAGAGCACCCCTCTTTACTTTAAACACTTTGTGTGTAGAGAGAAAAATCATTAGAAGAAAACTATTTTTTATAATTATCATTTGTCATTTATTTATATTAAGAAGAATAGCTTAATATCTTCATAAATCATATGTGAAAAAAGTTAAATTTAGAAGAGAATAATTGGGATCCTAAAAATAAGAAATAGATAAGCCACAGGTCTGAAAGATGTATTTTTGCAGATGTTATGTAAGAGTTAATTAATTCATGAATCTATTTTTGCCATCCTAATATTAAGTTAGAGCATCTTATAAAAGTTAAAAGTTAAAGGGTACATTTAATAACTTTGGAATCACAGTTGGTTATTTTTGTGTTGGCTTTATCAAAAAGTCAAAATGGAAAGTATGTCATTGATGATCCTATGAACTAAACAAATGCATTTAATATACAGATCTAGCTAAAGGTGGCATCTATCTAACTTTGAATGAATAGTTCAACTTCACTAGAGCTAATAATTTTATTTTAGTTTATATTAGATTTATTTTACTCTTGTACCATTTAATGAACTCTGTAAACAAACTTTAAAAATCTTATTCAACAATTGTATAATTTGGAATTTTAAACATATTTTTATTTAAGCCAATAAATTATTAGCCTGTCCTTCTGACACAGCTGCTGGTGGAGTATGGGGTTCTATTATGCACCTAATGGTTATTAACAAATGCAATTCATGTGGTCAAACTAGTTCTATAAATTAGACTTTTAAATAAAGTTTTACAGCTATGTGCAAACAACACCCTCTTCCACATAACTAATTAGAAGATTTATGGAATTTCTATTGAAAAACTGATCTATGGCTTCATTTCTTTCTTAAATTTAAAAGCTATTTGACATATTTTTCTCGGCAGTACAAAATAAGTCACATAATATGTCTTGTTCCTTAAATAAAATATAACTTCTTATCACTGTCTAAATATCCTGCATAATCTGGTTCTTATCTATCTTTCTGATCTAGTCTCCAATCGTTCTTTTCTCTCACTATACTGCAAACAACCTTAATTCAGTTTCTCAAACTCAGCTTGCTTACTTATTTTTTGCATCTTATTATTTTTCTAATTTTTAATTTTTTAAATTATAGTTTACATTAAATATTATTTTGCATTAGTTTCAGGTGTACAGCATAGTGGTTAGACAATCATATACTTAACAAAGTATTTCCCCTGATATTCCCAGTACTCAACTGACACCATACATAATTATTACAATATTGTTGACTATATTCCCTGTGTTGTACTTTACATCCCCATGATTATTTTGTAACTCCCAATCTGTACTTCTCAATTCCTTCATGTTTTTACCCAGAACCCCAAACTCCCTCCCCTCTGGCAACTTATCAGTCTGTTCTCTGTGGGCTTGTCTCTTTTGTTTGTTTATATTATTCTTTAGATTCCACATATAAATGAAATTATAAAGCATTTGACTAACTTATTTCACTTAGGATAATACCCTCTAGGTCCATCCATGCTATTGCAAGTGGTAAGATTCCTTATTTTTTTATGGCTGAATAATATTCCATTACATATATGTACCATTACTTCTTTAGCCAATAGTCTATTGGTGGACACTTGTGTTGCTTCTATAATTTAGCTATTGTAAATAATGCTGCAATGAATATAGGGGTGCGTATATTCTTTCAAATTAGTGTTTTGGGTTTCTTCAGCTATATACTGAAAAGTACAATCAGTGGGTCATAATGTTGCAGAACACACCCAAGGGGGGTGTACAATGTACTATTACCAAAAGGACCCCTCTTTTTTTCCCCTGGGGTCCCACCCCCCCACTAGGTTCACTATGCCTGCCGCTAGAGGAAAGACATCTCTCAATGCCAGAGATTTGTGAAAAGAAAAGGAATTATTTATTTAAAAGCTATGCAGACTTAGAGTCGTGACTTAATGTCTTCATTAAAATACTAAAGTCCTTTAGAATACCCACAGATTCACACAGTCCTTCCTTCTCCCTCTGCCCTAGTTTGTGGTACCATATCTCAGGAAAAGTAGTAGAAGTCCTGTGATTTGGGCTCCCAACACCATCCCCTATGTCACCACCACGATCTCCAGTTAATACAAAGCCATGTGGCACCTTCTCATGGCCCACCAGCAAGAGTCCTTTCACCCTTTTTCTTCCAGGTAAAGTCTCTCCTGTTTCCTAAGACATGTGGCAAAAGAAAGCACCCCAGAGCTGCAGGATCCTCACTGCCAAAGCCATGTGGTTCTCCTTGGTATGGCTGCTGCACCTGGGTTTTAAATCCCCACGCCAATCTTCCTCTGCAGTTCCATTTCTGACTCCTCCCACAATCAGTTATACCTGCCAGCATTCCTGTATTCTTCCAGCTTTTCTGGCCTGCCATAGTAAGTCTGAGCAGGTGTGACACCATGGCATGGAGCCGGTTATCTCCAAGCTCTCACACAGGTGCTGTGTCCAGGGGAGTTGCCTCCCAGTTACATCTTGGGTGGAAGTCACTCCCATCCCCCTGGTTCAAAGCATGGCAACAGCTATTTAATATATCTATGAAACCAGTTAAAGGTTATAGATATGTTAAATGACAATGCCAGAGGTTATTTGCAAAGCTGTTGCTGTGCAAAACAGTTCTGAATGGCCCTGCTCCAGGGCTATCCCCCAGCTCAGACTTGTGGGGGGTGGTGAGGACATCCTATATTTTTCTAATATTTCCTGGACACCTTGAGTTCTGGACCCCATTACAAATCCCTAATTGGGTGTCCCCCTCTTGGCTGCACCCTGTTACAATAAGGCAGTCTCATTATAATTTTTTGAGTATCCATTCTGTTTCTTCCAGTGGTTGCACCGATCTGCCTTGCCACCAACAGCACACAAGGTTCCCCATTCTCAACATCCTCACCAACACTTGTTTGTCGATTTATTGATGGTAGCCATTCTGATGTTGAAGTAATGTTTCCTTGTGGTTTTAATTTGCATTTCTCTGATGACTATTGACCACTTTTTATATATCTACTGGCCATTTGTCCTTTTTGGAGAAATATTTATTCAGTCCTTTGCCTATTTTTGAATTAGAATGTTTGTGCTTTGGTGTTGAAATTTAAAAGCTCTTTATGAATTTTGGATATTAACCCCATATTGGTGAATATGTTCTCCCATTCAGAAAGTTTGCCTTTTCATTTTGTTGATGGTTTCCTTTGCTGTGCAAAAAGTTTTTAGTTCAATGTAGTCCCATTTGTTTCTATTTTCTTTTGTTTTCCCTTGCCCAAGGAGATATATCAGAAAACAATATAACTACGAGAAATGTGAGGTATTTTACTGCCTGCATTTTCTCGTAGGATTTTTATGGTATCAAGTCTTACATTTAATCTTTAATTCATTTTGAGTTTATTCTTGTATATGGTATAAGAAGGTGGTATGGTTCCTTTCTTTTCTCTTTCTCTCTCTAACTTTGTTTCTTTCTTCTCCTCTCCTCCTCTTCTCTTCTTTCATTTTCTGCATGTATCTGTCCAATTTCCCAGCATGGTTTATTGAATAGACTGTCTACCCCATTGTTTGTTCTTGCCTCTTTTGTCAAATATTAATTGACCCATGGACAGGACAATGGTGAGGGGACTGACTGTGAAAGGGACAGTGTGATGGATTGAGGAGGGTGAGGAGGGAAAATTGGGACAGTGGTATAACATAAATAATAAAATATTTAAAAGGAGAAAATTTAATGGTTCTGTTTGTTAATGGTCCTCCTCCTTCTTCAGTTAGCATTTATTTATTTTTAATTCTTGACAACCCTATTAGTCTAAAGTTCTGTGAGAGCAGAGATTCTGATTTATTCATCCTTCATGCACAGCAGTTAGCAAATGCTTGATATGTAGTAACTTCAATAATTTCCAAATCAATGAAAATACCACTGCCATAACAAAATAAATAAAGTACTTAATTTATGCTTAGCTCTGAAACAGATGACTTCAAACAATTACCAGATACTTGTAAAAACTGAATCTTCTTATTTCAGATCTTTGCTAACAAATGTTCAAAAAGTAATCTTAATTAGAATGGGCTGTGATTCAGTGTAGCATAGCAGAATGAATGATTTAATATTACTAAATGTTCAGCATTTGGTTAGTTATTTTTATTTATTATAAATAATGTATTTATGACATAATTATCATAGAAAAATAGAATTACATCATTAGAAGTTTAGGAAAGGTTATACCATGATATAAGTTTTAACCAAATCTTAAACTTGCATGGTTTATTCTGTATGTTACCTTGTGAAATTATTTTAGGCAAAGCTTAAAAAATGCTAGAAGGCCAAGCAAAAGTGTCAAGAACTGGGTTAATTGGCATAATGCAAAGTGGCCGGGAACAGTTGAGGAAAGTGTCAGAGTAAGGAGAATCCCTACTAAGAAAGATGGTCTGTGCAATTAGTTCTCTGAACTTTAACCCTTCAAGAATAATTAATGACTAACAGAAGGGATCAAGACAAAGACACAAAGTGATATGTTGGGTACTAGCATATAATACATCAGAGAATGCCCCTAATTGGCCCTGTGGCTTTCATTCTTTACTTATTTCTTTCAATTCATTGATTCAAAATAATGAGTTCAGGTTCATTATCAACAGGTTTTTAACTGTAAGAATACAATGTGACAACAAAGTTTGGATTGTGGTAGTGTTGATGGCTGAGTAAAAAGTTGTAGCTGGTAACCACTCTTTGAGGAAGGAAAATAGATTTCTTCTGAATGAACCAACAGCTTTTACATAAATATTCAGAATCTTGGAAGCTTTATATTATTCAACTCTACAATGCTAGAATATGGTTGGTGTGGGCAGGTATGTATATTTCCATTTGAATGATGCTGGAGGTTGTGGTGAAAGATTTATACTTTGTATGTTATTTTAAATGAAACTGAATTACTGCCATAAGACACCAAGAGTTTTGTCACTCCAAGCATGGAACTGTAGATTATCTCTTATATATTTTTTAATTATATAGTTTTTAGATGTTTTTATTCCTTTTGATTATTTACTTCAGTTCATACTGGAAGAAAACATGGAAAGTTTTCTGATAAATTTTAAGACAATGTTTTTAAATTCTTTTAATTTAGTAAGCTAAATTTATTTTATAAGTGGATGTTTTAATAACAATTGATACACAAAATATGCAAATGTTTTCAAGTTTCATGCTTGGCTTTTTAATTTTCTGCTGTCATTATGTAGGACAGTATAAATTTTCTTTCTGCACATAGATACCTGAAAACTATCTCTATTTTTACTAATTACTCTAAAGTCTTTAGAAGTTAGAATGCAGTTATTAATCTACATTTTCATACTAGTACAGGTAATTCAATTTTAGAAATTACATATAATAATGCAACTGCAAACATAAGTACAAAAATAATTAAAGCACCTGTTTAACATTTAAAATTCCAAATATTTTCATAGAACTTAATGAGTTATTTATCTAACTAAAAACTTAGCTGTATATTTTAAGCTAGCATTTTATTAGAAGCTTCTCTATTTTTGGTTGTATTTTGTTTTTCAAAAGTATACTGTATATTTATAAATAAGCTATATATTTGTTTTAATGTTTCAGTCAAATTTCCCTCAAACTTTAGAGACAAATAGGAATCAAATACAAAGTATGAAATTAATTGAGTTAGACATTTAGTTTTGGGATTATCATTAAACAGCTATTAAAATATATTGAAAATGATTAATGGAGATGAGACTAATATGAAACACACACACACACACACACACACACATATATATTTTATGGTGCATTTGCTGAGAATATAATTTGCCAACAAAAAATAAAATTTGTGATATCCTAATTCATGTAAGCATACCATTGAAAAATCATTATTATTCAATATAAATACATTAATCTACAAATTTAACTTTTATATTTATTGGTAGTGTTTAACTTAGCATATTTTCTTTTCTTTTAGATCATAATGGTGCCTTAAATTTTAAATAAATAAGCTTACTTTTTTCTCTTCTTTATATGTAATGGAAAGCACTTTTTAATTTTGGTTAATAAATAATTTGTCAATACATAATATTGACCAAATATTTCTCATGGTGAGTTAAGATATTTTGGACTTAAAATTTTAAAGTTTAAAAATTTTTAGAGAATGTCTTTTGACTTTAGTTTATCAAATTAATCTTGTAAAAAGTTCTAGCTCCAATATGCTATGTTAAATCTGGGTGAAGTAGAAAAATTTAGCAGTAAAGTTTTTGAAGGATACTTTTCCTCAGTGTTAAAGCTTTCACTCATTCTGAAGTAAATATGTATGTATACACATTTATTGCTCCCATATATATTCCTTGCTTTAATAAGTATTAACTAAGTATTTTCTAATATAATGTGTTGTAATAGACTAGAAAATCAAAGATGAATAAAAGTGTCATTACTAAGCTCACGGTCTATTTGTGTGTAAACAAATAATAACATTCTAATAATGACAAATACTATAATTAAGATATGAATAAAATTCTTCCCAAGTGGAAGAAATGAGTCACTAAATATGCCTGAAGACTTCAAAAAGGTCCTGAGAGAAACAATCAGGCAGTTAAGGTAAAGATGGAAGGGATGTATTAGACTAAGTTATGGAGGCATAAAGAGTATATTGTGTTAAAAAAAAAACAAGCTAAGTTGCTTAAAACACTATGTTGAATACTGAGTACTCATGGGAAGTTGCAGGGATATTAGGCTAATTTATTGTGTTGGGTCAGGTTGAAAAGTACCTTGTATCTATGCTAAATATTTGAACTTAATTATGGGAGTTATTGGGGAACTCTGGAACATCTTTAAAAGTGTGTGCATTAGGAAGACAAGAGTATAGGCAGTGAATAAGCTGATATGAAGAGGACAGAGAATGGTGGCTTGCAGCAAGAACTACTGAGAAGTTGTGATTATTTAGACAATAAACTATCACCTACTCAACAAGGCAGGGGAAGTAGACATGGAGCAGAGTAGAGCTGATTTTAAGAAGACAACTGAGAGAGAGTCCATGGGATTTGATATTGCCAGGTAAAGAATTTGCTGTAGTGGAGGGAAGCCCCAAGAGTTACATTTTTGGTATTTGGGACATTCAAGGTATAATATATTTTTGTGGAAAGATAATGAGAAGCACATTTAACAAATAGCATCATTGACCCACGTATCATTTAGTTCACACACAAGGTAAAATTCAATGTTTTTTAACATATTCACAGACTTGTGCAAATATAAAAATTTAACTTTAAAATGTTTTCATCATCTGCCCCCACAAAACACCATACCCATTAGCAATCATTCCCTGTTACCCCCATTTTACCCATTTCTAGGCAACCAATGCTATGCATTCCATTTTTACCTATTCTGACCATTTCATATAAATAAAATAAGTAGTCTTTTCTGACTAAATTCTTTGGCCCAGCATGATGTTTTCAAGGTTCATCCATGTTGTAGCATGTATCAGAACTTCATTCTTCTTTATTGGCAAGTAATGTTTCATTGTATAGTCATATTATATTTTATTTACCTATTAATGGGTTGATAGATATTTTGGTTTCTTCTATTTTTTTTGATGATTGTGAATAATGCTGCTATAATATACATGCATAAATTTTGTGTGGAAGAATGTTTTATTTCATTTGGAGATATATACAAGGTCTGTCTGGAAAAGGTCCAGCCATTGTTAATATAATGAGAATGGTTTGGGTGACATCAGTGTAACTTGGCAGCCAAGGGGAGTACTGGTGTGTGCATGCATGAATAATTATGACTTCGCTATACTAGTCAGTGGGGGCAGTAGATGCTATTGATTGAGCATGTGTACTGTGTGGTCACTGCATTCAAAATGACTAAGTGAGTAGATCAAAGGATTTGCCTTCGATTTTATGTTAAGCTTGAATATTCCTTGGCAGAAACTATTCAGATGATTCATAAGGCTTTCAGGGATGATACAATGAGTGCAGCACAAATAAAAGTGTGGTACAAATGCTTTGAAAATGGTCAAGAATATGTTGAAAGAGATCTATGTTCTGGAATATCTACAACAAGCAGAACATCTGAAAATGTAAATGTGTACAGCCTGCAATCAACAAAGATTGGCAATCCAGGTGACTAAGCCACCCTATGACCCAGATTTGGTGCCCTGTGACTTATGGCTTTTCCCAAAACTAAAATCACCTTTGAAAGGGAAGAGATTTCAGACTTTTGATGAGATTCAGGAAAGTAGGACAGGAAGCTGATGGCAATTCCAACAAAGGATTTTGCAGTGTTCTGAACAGTGAAAGAGACACTGAGAGAACTGTGTGAGGTCCCACGATTCCTCACTTTGAAGGGGACTGAGGCATCAATGTTCTATGTACAATGTTTCTTCTATCTTATATCTTCTTCAATAAGTGTGTGTATTTTTCATAGTACATGGCTGGATATTTTCTGTACAGACCATGTATATATTATATGTAGAATATCATTATGCCATAGCTGCTGGGATAAGCTTGAATTTCATAGAATCTCTCAACTTTAAAAGTAACATTTGAAGCTTTGTATTGGGTGTATCTTTATTTTCCTTAAGGTGTCTTATTTTAGCATCACCTAAATGTAGTAAAAATGTTAACTTGTTGATCAGCAAAGTATTTTACAAATTCCCTTTCTTATACAGTAATTATATAAAATAGTTTCAATATGTTTTTATGTATTTTATTACTTGACTTTTTTTCTTCATTCTGCATTGAGAATATAGACTATGTTTGTGTGTATAGTTTAGGGGAATATTTTAAGTCAATTTCATTGTGCATAACTTGAGAGAATAAGTGTGTATCCATGTGTTACTTTGGGGTTTGTGCTTGTTTTGTTGTCTTGCTCTTAGAGGATTGTTTTTTCAACATGGATAGTCACATTGTTAAGTGTGATTTTAGCTACATGATAAAGATATCTCAAGTGTTCATAATTTAGTATAGGAAAATCTTATTACTTTAAAACTAAACATTGTCATTGAAACTTAAATTTAGACTTAACAGATACTGGTGTTTATTGTGATATATATTGAAAAATGATGTTTTAACTAACTACCAAGTAGGATGTGCATATTGAATGTTTCCCTTTATTTCCAATGTATTTACACTTATGTTTTCTTCAGTTATATCTCCTAACACAATGATACTAATTTCTGAAGGTATAACATTATATTCTTAAGTGTCAAAATAACTAAAATGCCTAATACTATAATTTCACATTAGGTGATCTGAGAGAATTTATTAGTTCAATATTCCCTCAAAAATATTAGATTTAAACATCATTTTTTCAAATAAATACATGTTAAAGTATTTTTTTGTATAAATAAATAAAATTGACCTATTTGCTTGCTTTAGGGATCAATTTGATCTCTTTATCTGGTGACAAAAAATGATATTGAATTGTATAGGTTTTATGAAGCATTAATAAGGTCAAAATTCTTTTTTGAAAAATTTGAAATGGCTATGTATTCTAGACTAGTAATCTGAGAATTTCTACAAATATTTTTAAGTTGATTAGTAGGAAGATTAACTGTGATAAAAAAAGACCATTTGGGAAGCTTTTATAATTTTTCAGACAAGAAATCATGGACCCATCAACTAAGTCAGGGGCAGTGAGAAGGAGAAAAGTGAGAAAAATTTTAAACCCCTGATTAATACATTAGTGGTATAAGATTAACCATTAATTATGGCTTCTTTGGAAGAGGAAGCAATGCTCACTAAAACCCTACATGAATAAATCATATCAATCTAAAATTATAGTTAGGAATCATGATTACTGACTATTACCTTGTTGATTAATAATGTTCTATCAATTTGGAAATAAGGCTCTAGCAGTATTTCAGAGGATAAAATCTAATCTTTTCTTCTTCGATGTTTTTGTCATCAGCATGAAGTGGAAAAATGAATCAAGTAAGTACATAATTTTACTCAAGCTCTTCATCAAGTCAATTCTGTCAAGACATATATTTTAAAAACTGGTAAATTTGTTTTCCAAATCATAGCCTATAGGTATTGACAACGTTCTCATATCTTTTTAAATCTCTTTTTTTATGTGTGATTATGTCCCTTTTTATATTCATGATATCATTTAGGTCTTCTCCATTTTTTAAAATCAATTTTGTCAGAGATTTATCTGTTTTGTTAGACTTTTTTCTTCAAAGAACCAACTTTGGCTTTATTGATCTTCTCTAGAGTACTTCTTGTTTCTGTTTCAATGAATTTGAAAAATAATCATTTTTTTCTACAAATGAAAACTCAGCATGTTAGCCAAGAATCAAGCATGGAGAAATCTAGTATTTATAAACCCCAAATCAACAAATCTTAACAAATTACATTTATATAGTCTTCCTATTTTCTAAAAGTTGTGTTCTTATTTCTTAGTGTTTAATTTGTGTTTATTTTTATTATTTTGCTCTATTTAAGTTCAGTATATTGTATTTTTAAAAATATCCTTGGAAAATATAAATGTTATTTTAAAAATGAGAAAGTGGATCTTTGTTAAATAGCCTGCTAATAAGTTAATGAACTAGATATAGTAAATAGCATTCTGGTTTTTTAAGAGAGTTATTGCTCTTCAGGTTAGAAATGAGACTAAAGTTCTCATTTCTAACCTGAAGTTAGAAAGTTCCACCCTTTCCTTACTTTTTCAGGGAATTTATTTACCAAAGAGTAGTTTGACAGCAAATATATTTTACTGCAGGTTAATGGCCAAGCATTAGTAAGTGGAGGAGGAATATAGGCCAAGTAGAAGAAAATCTTCCATGCTCAGTTTTGACTAAAGATGGATTATGTAATAGTGAGTTTGAAAATAGTAACTATATATAACATAATAGATCTTAAAATATATTTGCTAAATTAATGAATAAATTGCATGATAAAAGAGTGTAGAGCAGTAATTGAGGTGGGACAATGCTGTTAATTAATCTGCATGACACAGAAAATTGCCCTGTGCACCTGATCTGCACAATACAAAATAAGTATCAGTCAAGCTGAATGCTTATAGTTGTGCATAACCAATTTTTTTTTGTCTACTGACAACAGTTTCTCTATATTTCTTTGTCTTTTTCATTCATTTCACATTCTGTTCTATAATCCACAGATAAAATTGGTCAACATCACACTGGAGTAATTGTATTTTTGCTGCAATCAGAGACATTGCAGATATTTGCAAATTAACACTGGAAAAATGATTGACTTATCTCTGCCATACACTTGAAAATATCTATGAAAATTATGTCTTGCATAATTATCTTAAATGAATAAAACAAAGTGTGTAAAATGTGGAAATCTTGATTAATATAAGCTATGAAAAATAAAGAGCCCTTTTCAGGCCCTGTCTGTGTTTTATGGCCTTGCCCTTCAGAGCTAGAGCAGTTGTCCCAAGGACCCTTTTAATTCTCCCCTTCAAGAGACTCAATATGCAATAATTAAAATCTAAGAAATGTTAGCAGACACTGTTTGCTAAAAAGAGAAACACTGTTTGGGGAATTCTCCTGCAGCAGCTGCTCCGCTACCTCCCCACCCAGTTGGGCAGCAATCCCCAGGTTGTGAGGAAGGCCTTGCACATCCCCACAGCACTGGGAAGGGTGTGCAACCAAACCTGTGGGACACAGTCTGCCTGGTGGGGTGCACATGGTGCACACCCACACCTCAGCTGACAGCGGTAACCCTGGGGAAAGTGCGCTCTGGGGAAGACCTGGATCCCACCCCCAAGGCGCTGGGGAGAGGCACCAGGCTAGCTCTGGGGAGAATGCACAAAGCTGACTGAGTACAGATGGGGAAGGGAGAAAAGCCATACCAATTGCCCCTCAGCATGCTGCAGCCAGCAAAACCAGAAAAACCAGTTTGCCAGTTGGAAACCAACAAGGGGATCCTTCTTTCCCTTTTTCTTTTTTTGTAAGTAACTTATTATTATTTTTATTTTTTATCTTTCAATTCCTTTTTCCTCTCTTTCCTTCTTTCTTGTTTTACTCCTTCTTTCTTGCTTTCCAATTTTATCTCTTCTTCCTTCCTTCTTCTGCCTTTTTTAAAAAATACCCACAAGTGAGACAAAAAAACCGGGAACTGTGAAAAGACCAGAGTTGGACTCAAAGAGGGGGCATCCCAACAACTGAGACAGTGAGACAAATTTCACTTTGCTGTTACAGAGAACCTACAAGTTACTGCATATTTGTATTATTTTTTTCATTATTCTTACAGCTTTTATTTGAATAGCATTTTTGTATAACTCTTCTTTCTGTATAGTCTTGTTTGCTTGGCTGGTTGTATTGTATCATTTGACAGGTTTACCCTGTTCTCTCTTTCATAGTGTATTGCTAATTTACTGTCCTTCACTTGTGTTCCATTAGCACACTACTCAAGGTCCTATACTCTGTATTCTTGTTATCCAGATCACGTAGATTCTGTCATATGATTGTTGCTCTAATATTATTGTAAATAATAGCTGTCCCATACAATTGTAAATACTTCACAACACCCCTCCCAGATCTTAGCCCACTTTACAATTTCTTGAACTCTATTATTGTAGTGGTTAACTCTATTTTCTCACACACTATACCTATTGACTATCCTTTACTCTTACCATACCTCAGAATCTGACCTCCCACAACTTCACTGTTTTCTAGATCCAACTCACAATCCTTCCCTCCCCAATAAGAGTCTTATCTTTTTTCTATCCTCTCTAAAAAGTGGCTAGTTGGGTGGAAGATCATGGGTAACACTATACATAGTCAAAGGATCTCCTATCTCTCCTCTACTGGCTGCTACTGTAAATATCATAGAATACTCTCTTGCTGTCTTAAACCATTTTGCCTTCCCCCTCCAACTGATCACAAAAAAGTGTAAGTGGAAGTGTAAGTGGAAGTGGTGAACACCAGGATACCCACTGGAAGAGGAAACGCAACAACAAAGAAACCCCCAACAGATAACAACAGAAGAACGTGAAGGAGGGAGTGGAAACCACACAAACCTCAATCTAAGACCTATCTGAAAATACAACAGAAATAGCGGAGAAACTACCCAGTACAAACAACTGAACAAGAGTAAGAGAGAATCCTCAAAACCTTGTATACACAGGAAAACCAGCTTCAACACAACCTGCCCTCACCAGGACAACAAAATACAAGAGGTGGTAGACAGAGTGACCCTCAGTTAACCAGCTGGAGGGAAGGACCCACAAAAGAAAGACCCAACAACAATCAAAACCTGAAGACAAATACAGAGGCAACTTAAATGACAGCCTAAGACCAGTGAGCTCCAGAGATCAAGGAGACTGCACCACTGAATCTTACAGGTATTCTACCACAGAAGTTCATACCATAAACCCAGGGAGCCAGAAAAGATCAGTTTAAGAAGCTGAGGCTAACAAGAAGAGTCTCACAATCAATGAGAAGACAAAGAAACAATCCCCAAATGAAAGGAAAGGAAGAAGTCTCAGAAAGAATGCTAAATGAAATAGAGACAACTCAACTATCAGATATTCAGTTCAAAGCAATGGTTATCAGGAAGCTCAATGAGCTCACAATGAACTACCAGAAACTATAGGGAAACTACAATGAACTCACTGAAAACGATATCAACATGAAAAAGGAAATATAAACTATCAACAAGTGCCAAGAGGAAATGAAGAATACAATTTCTGAACTGAAGAATGCAGTAGAAGGAATCAAAAGCAGGCTAGATGAAGCAGAGGATAGAATCAGCAAGCTTGAGTATAAGGAGGAAAAAATCCCAGAAAGAGCAATAAAAGGAAAAAAGACTCCAAAAGAATGAAGAATGAAGCATTTGATATGGTACAGCACCTGTTTATGATAAAAACACTCAGTAAAGTGGGAATAGAGGGAGCATTCCTCAGCATAATAAAGGCCATATAGGAGAGACCTACAGCCAACATCATACTCAATGGGCAAAAACTAAATAGTTTTTCGCTAAGATCAGGAACAAGACAAGGTTGTCCACTTTCACCACTTCTATTCGATATAGTATTGGAAGTTTTAGACACTGCAATTAGATAAGAAAAGGAAATAAAAGGCATCCAAATCAGAAAGGAGGAAACAAAACTGTCATTTTTTTTGCAGATAACATGATAGTGTACATACAAATTTCTATAGACTCGGCCAAAAAACTCCTCAACCTAATGAATGAATTTGGCAAAACAGTGGGATACAAAGTCAAAATCCAGAAATCAAAGGCATTTTTGTATACCAACAATGAAACAGCGGAAGTGGAAATCAAGAAAAAAATCCCATTTGACATAGCAACAGGAAAAATAAAATACCTCAGAATAAACCTAATCAAGGGCGTAAAAGACCTGTACTCAGAAAACTACACAACACTGAAGAAAGAAATTAAGGAAGACACAAACAAATGGAAACATATACCATGTTCATGTATCAGAAGAATTAGCATCATCAAAATGTCCATACTATCCAAAGCAATTTATACATTCAATATAATACCTATTAAAATACCAATAGCATATTTCACAGGTAGAGAACAAACACTTCAAAAATTTACATGGAACCATAAACAACCTGGAATAGCTGCATCAATTTGGAGGAAGAAGAATAAAGTAGGAGGGATCACAATACCTGATATCAAACTGTATTACAAGGCCACTGTAATCAAAACAGACTGGTACTGGCATTAAGAACAGACACATAAACCAATGGAACAGAATAGAGAGCCCAGAAATACACCCAAGTCTCTACAGTCAATTGTTATTTGACAAAAGTGGCAGCAGCATAAAATGTAGCAAATATAGCCTCTTCAACAAATGGTGTTGGGAGAACTGGACAGCTACATGCAAAAAAATGAAACCTGAGCACCAACTTACATCATACACAAAAATAAATTCAAGGTTGATAAAAGATTTAAATATAAGCCATGACACCATTAAATCCCTAGACAAGAACATAGGCAGGAAAATCTTAGATATTTCACACAGCAACATTTTTACTGATAGTCCCCTAGAGCAAGGGACATAAAGGAAATAATAAACAAATGGGATCTCATCAAAATAAAAAGCTTCTGCATGGCTAAGGAAAACAGTATTAAAAAGAGAACCAACTGTATGGGAAAACATATTTGCCAATGATACCTCAGACAAGGGTTTAATCTCCAAAATATATAAAGAACTTACACAACTCCACTCTAAGAAGACAAGCAACCCTGTTAAAAAATGGGCAAAGGACTTGAGCAGACTTTTCTCCAAGGAGGACATACAGAGGATCCAGAGACATATGAAAAGATGCTCAGTGTCACTAGCTATCAGAGAGATGCAAATTAAAACTACAATGAGGTACCACTTCACACCAGTCAGAATGGGCATCAGAAACAAAGCAACAAATAAGTGTTGGAGAGGTTGTGGAGAAAAGGGAACCCTAGTGTACTGTTGGTGGGATTGCAGACTGGTACAACCACTATGAAAAATGATATGGAATTTTCTCAGAAAACTAATAATGGATCTGCCTTTTGACCCAGCAATTCCACTGCTAGGATTATATCCTAAGAACCCTGAAACACCAATCTAAAAGAACCTATGCACCCCAATGTTCATAGCAGCACAATCTACGATAGCCAAGTGTTGGAAGCAACCTAGGTGCCCATCAGTAAATGAGTGGATCATAAAACTAGGGTACATTTACACAGTGGAATTCTATTCAGCAGATTGAAAGAAGGAGCTCCTACCTACCCTTTGAGACAGCATGGATGGAACTGGAGAGCATTATGCTAAGTGAAGTAAGCCAGGCAGTGAAAGACACATACCATATGATCTCACCTTTAACAGGAACCTAAAGAATAAAACAAATAAACAAGCAAAATATAATGAAAGACACTGAAATAGAGAACAGGCTGATAGTGACCAGAGGGGAGAGGGGAGGGAATTTCAGGGGAGAAGGAGAAGGGTTTACAGGAAAAAAGTGTAAAGGACATATGGACAAAAACTAGGTGTTGGGGTGGAAATGGGAAGGAGGTGGGGAGGGCTGTGGGGGGTAGGCTGGAATGGGACTAAAAGACAGAAAACTGTACATAAACAACAATTAAAATAAAATTATAAAAAATATTGAGTCTTTTGCTTCATGATTCCAGTGGACCTCATTAATCATTTAGGTCTTTAACTTTTCTCAATAATTTTTATAGTATTAATGTACTGGTAGTTCCCATATTTTATCAGATTATTCCTGAATATTAAAATTTGTTGAGATTTAAATAGTATTGTTTTTTAAATTAAAATTCTAATTGCTTATTCCTAGTGCATAAAACTATCCTTGATTTTATATTGATTATTTATATTGATGCATACTGCAATCTTGATAAAAATCTCATTATAATTCTGATAGCTTTTTTAACATGTATTTTTTAATATTGTTCTGTTACAATAGTTCCCATTACCCCCTCTCCTATTGTTCTTCCCTGCTCTGTCCAATGCCATCTCCCAAAGGCAATCCCCACCTTATTGTTTTGTGTATGGGTCCTTTGTACATGTTCCCCTTCTTCCCTCCATAATCTCCTTCGATCATCCCCTCTGGTCACTGTCAGTTATTTTCATGTCTTTGGTTCTTTTTTTGCTCACTTGTTTTGTTGATTAGATGCCACTTATAGAGACGATCATATGGTATTTTTCTTTCACTGCCTGGCTTATTTTACTTAGCATAATGCTGTCCAAGTCCATCCATGTAGTCACAAAGGATGGGCATTCCTTCATTCTTTTTTTCTGTGTAGTATTCCATTGTGTAAATGTACCACTGTTTTTTGATCATTCATTTACTGATAGACACTCAGGCTGTTTCCAGAACTTGGCTATTATAAATAACATGCTATGGACATAGGGGTGCACAGGTCCTTTTGATTTAGTGTTTTAGGATTCTTAGGGTATAATCCCAGTAGTGAAATCACTGGATCCAAAAGCAGTTACAGTGTTAGTTTTAGAGGAAATTCCATACTGTTTTCTGAAGAAGCTGCACCAGTCTGCTATCCCACCAACAGTGCACTAGGGTTCCCTTTTCTCTACAACCTCACCAGCAGTTGTTTTTTGATTTGTTAGTGATGGCCATTCTGACTGGTGTAAAGTGGTATCTCACTGGAGTTTTAATTTGCATCTCTCTGATGGCTAGTGATGTTAAATATCCTTTCGTATGCCTAGGGGCTCTCTGTATGTACTCCTTGGAGAAGTATGTGTTTAGGTCCTTTGCCTATATTTTAATCAGGTTATTTGTCTTCCTGGTGTGGAGTCGTGAGTTCTTTATATATTTTGGAGATCAAACCCTTGTCTGAGGTATCATTTGCAAATATGTTTTCCCATATGGTTGGTTCTCTTTTCATTTTGCTGATGATTTCTTTAGCTGTGAGAAGGTTTTTAGTTTGATGTAGCCCCATTTGTTTATTTTGTACTTTATATCCCTTGCCCTAGGGTACATATTGTTTAAACTATTGCTGGGTGGGATATTGGCAGTTTTCCTGCTTGTGTTCTCCTCTAGGACTTTTATGGTGTCATGATTTATATTTAACTCCTTTATCCATCTGGAGTTTATTTTTATGTATGGTGAAAGTTGGTGATCGAGTTTCATTTTTTTTTACATGTAGCTATCCAGATGCCTCAACACCATTTGTTGGAGAAGCTGTTTTTACTCAATTTTATGCTTCTGATCCCTTTGTTGAATATTAATTGACCATAGAGACTTTGGTTTATTTCTGGGCTCTCTACTTGGTTCCATTGATCTATGCATCTGTTCTTATGGCAGTACCAGACTGTTTTGACTACGATGGCCTTGTAGTACAGTTTGATGTCACATATGGTGATCTGTCCTTCTTTGCTCTTCTTTCTCAAAATTGCTGCAGCTATGCAGGGTCATTTATAGTTCCATATAAATTTTTGAAATGTTTGTTCTGTATCTTTGAAATATGTGATTGGTATTTTAATAGGGATTGAGTTGAATCAATAAATTTCTTTTTGGTAGTATGGAAATTTTAGTGGTGTTAATTCTTCCAATACATGAACATAGTATATGTTTCCATCTATTTGTATCTTCCTTAATTTCTTTTTTTATCTTATTTTTTAATTTTAAATATTTTAATTGATTATGCTATTACAGTTTTCACAATTTCCCTTCTTTATCCCCCCTCCACGCTGCCCCCTCAACCCTCTATCATTGCCCCCCTTAGTTCATGTCCATTCGTTATACATATAATTTATTTGAGTCCACTGTTTCCTATACCATTTTTTGTCTTTCCCCATCTATTTTATGACTATTAATTATGCTTCTTATTCCCTGTACCTCTTCCCCCCTATTCTTCCCTTCCTTTTCCCCACTGAAATCCTTCTGTGTGATGTCCATTTTTCTGGTTGTGTTCCTGTTCTGGTTGTTTGCTTACATTGTTTTTGTTTTCATTGTTTTTGTTCCCATTGTTTTTCTTTTACATTCATTTGATAGCTGTGAGTTTGTTGTCATTTTACTGCTCATATTTTTTATCTTCTTTTTTTTAGATAAGTCCCTTTAACATTTCATATAATAATGGCTTGGTGATAATGAACTCCTTTAACTTGACCTTATCTGAGAAGCACATTATCTGCTCTTCCATTCTAAATGAAAGCTCTGCTGGATAGAGTAATCTTGGATGTAGGCCCTTGCCTTTCATGACTTCAAAATTTTTCTTTCTAGCCCCTTCTTGCCTGCAAGGTTTCTTTTGAGAAATCAGCTGATAGCCTTATGGGCACTCCTTTGTAGGTAACTCTCTCCTTCCCTCTTGCTTCTTTTAGGATTATCTCTTTATATCTAATCTCAGGTAACTTAATGATGATATGTCTTGGTGTGTTTTTCTTTGGGTCCAACTTCTTTGGGACTCTCTTGGCTTTCTGGACTTCCTCGAAGTCTATTTCCTTTGCCTGATTGGGGAAGTTTTTCTTCATTATTTGTTCAAATAAGTTTTTAATTTCTTGCTTTTGTTCTCTTCCTTCTGACATCCCTATAATTCAGGTATTGGAACATATCAGGTTATCCCAGAAGTTTTTAAGACTCTCTTCACTTTTTTGAATTCTTGTATCTTCTTTTTGTTTGGAATGGATGTTTATTTTCTCCTTTTGTTCCAAATCGTTGCTTTGAGTCCTGGTTTCCTTACTGTTGGCTCTTCTTTCCTTTCACTGTTGGTTCCCTGAATATTTTGCTTTATTTCCCTTTGGGTATTATTCATTTGTGTGTTTTTTTTTTAATTTTATTTTTCAACAAAGCTCAATCAGATCTGTGAGCATTTTGATTAGCAGTGCTTTAAATTCTACATCAGAGAGGTTGGCTATCTCCTCATCACTTAGTTTTCTTTCTGAGGTTTGCTCTGTTCTTTCATTTGTGCTATATTTCTTTGTCTCTGCACACCTGATAAGTTGTAAGGGGGTGGGGCCTTAGGTACTCACCCAGGCAGGGCAACCCTCTTTGCTGTGCTGCAGTGCTATCTGTGAGTGAGCAGCCAGGGAGGGAAAAATAAGGTTTGCCTGTTCAGCTCTAGCCCGTTTTCCAATGAAATCTCCTGTGAGATGGGGAGTTTCTCCCACCATGGCAACCGCCATAGTCCATAGTCAAATCTGAGTCTCAGTTTTGCCTTCAGCCAGCCTCGCCTGCCTGGTCTGCCACCTCACAGTGGTTTTTCTGATTTGGCCCATGTAGTCCGCCACCTTACCAGTCTGGTTGTTCTGGTTGAAATTTTCTTTAATTCCTTGGTTGTTGAAGTTCCATGTAGTTTGATTTTCTGCTGCTTTTGGTTGTTTATTGATTTTAGATTCGTTGTTATTCTCCTTTTGGTTGTGTGAGGAAGTGAAGGGTTTCTACCTACATCTCCACCTTGGCTGGAACTCTCTTGTATCTTTCTTAATTTTATTCTTTAGTGTTGTGTATTTTATTTAGTACAGGTCTTTTACCTCCTTGGTTAAGTTTATTCCTGTGCTTTATTTTTCTTGTTGCTATAGTAAATGAGATTTTTTCCTTAATTTCTATTTCTTTGTTGGTGTATAGACATGCCTTTCATTTATGAATGTTGATATTCTATCTGGTTATTTTGCCGAATTCACTTAATAGGTTGAGTAGTTTTTTTTTTGTGGAAACTATAAAAGGGTTTCTATGTACACCATTATGTCATCTCCAAACAATGATAGTTTTACTTCTTTCTTTCCAATTTGGATATTTTTAATTTCTTTTTCTTGTCTCATCACTGTCGCTTGAACTTCCAATATGTTGAATAGATGTGGTGAAATGAACACCCTTGTCTTCTTGTTCTCACAGGGAAAGATTTTAGTATTTTCCTATTGAGCATGATGTTGGCTGTGGGCTTCTAATATGTGGCCTTCATTATGTTGAAAATATTCTCCCTCTACTACCACTTTGCTGAGTATTTTTTTTTCATGAACAAGCTCCGTATCTTCTCAAATGTTTTTTCCACATCTATTGATATGCTCATGTGATTTTTGTCTTTCCTTTTGTTTATGTGATGTATTGAGTTTTTTGATTTGTGAATATTGTACTGTCCTTGCACCTGGGATAAATCCCACTTGATCATGGCGTATGATCTTTTTAATGCATTGCTGGATGTGGTTTGTTAATATTATGATGAGGATTTTAGCATGTATGTTTATCAGCAATAATGGCCTCTAGTTTTCTTTCTTTATTGTGTCTTTATCTGGTGTTGGGATTAAGATGATGCTGGTCTCATAAAAAGAGTTTGGAAGAGTTAAGAGTTTGGAAGAGGGAAAGAGTCTTCCCTCTTCTTATTTTTTGGATTTTGGATTTTTTGTGGTAATTAGAAGGATAGGGGTTAGCTCTTCCCCAAATGTTTGGTAAAATTATCCCTGGTCCAGGGCTTTTGTGTGCCAGAAGATTATTTAGTACTACTTCAATTTCACTAGTTATTATCAAGCTTCTTCCTGATTCAGTTTTGGAAGTTATCTGTTTCTACAAATTTCTACATTTCACCCAAGCTTTCAAATTACTTGGCATAAGGTTGTTCATAGTAATTTCTTAGAATCCTTTGTATTTCTGTGGTGTCAGTTGTAACCTCCTCTTTTGTTCCTGGTTTAATTGGAGTCTTTTCTCTCATTTTCTTGATGAGTCTGGTTAAAAGTTTGTCATTTTTTTTTCTTTCCAAAATACCTGGACTTTTCTTTCCAAACTCCTGGATTTATTGATTCTTTGAATTGTTCTTTTAGTCTCTATGTCATTTAATTGTTCTCTCATCTTGATTATTTCTTTCCTTCTACTTACACTGACCTTTGTTTTTGTTGTTCCTCTAGTTTTTGTAATCTAGGGTTGGGTCATTCATTTGAAATGGGTCTTTTTTAGTTAGGCCTGTATTGCTATGAACTTCCCTCTTAGGACTTCCTTTGCTGCATCCCATAGGTTTTGGTTTGTTGTGTTTACATTTTTATTTGCTTTCAGAAACTTCTTGACTTCTTCCTTGATCTTGTTGTTAACCCATTGATTGTTTCATAACATGTTATTCAGTGCCCATGAATTTGACAATTTTTGAGTTTTTTTCTTGAGTTTGGTTTCAGTTTCAAGCCATTGTCATCCAAGGAAATATTTAATATAATTTAAATTATTTTGAATTTGTTGATGCTTGTTTTGTGTCTTATCATGTAGCCTAGTTTTGAGAATGTTTTTTGTGCATTTGAAAATAATGTATATTTTGCTTCTTTGGGGTGATACACTTTGTATATATCAGTTAACTCAATTTTATCTAGGGTGTCATTCAGTGACATGATATTCTTGTTGATTTTTTGGAAGATCTGTCCATTGTTGACAGTGGGATGTTAAATCCTCTACTATAAATGTGTTGCTCATTATATCTTTCCTGAAGTTCTCCAAGTTTTTCCTTATATATTTGAGTGCTCTTATGTAGGGTGTGTATATGTTTACAGTGTTTATGCCTTGATAAATTGTTCCCTTTGGTATTATGAATTGACCTGATCCGTTTTTATGGCCTTGTTTTGAAATCTATTTTGTCCAATATAAGTATTTTTATGCTGGCTTTTTTCCCCTTCCATTTGCTTGGAATATTTTTTCCAACCCTTCACTTTCAGTCTGTGTACGTCTTTTGTCCTGAGGTGGGTGTTTTGTAGGCAGCATATGGTCATGTCATATTTTCTAATCCATTCAACTATCCTATATCTTTTGATGGGAACATTTAATCTATTTACATTTAAGGTTATTATTGATAAGTCATTTTTCATTGCCATTTTACCCCTTTTTACCTCTCTCTCACCCTATAACTTCATCTTCTTAAAGCAGTCACTTTAGCATGTTGCAATATTGGTTTGGTGGAAGTGTATTCTTTCATCTTCCTTTTGTCAGGGAAACTCCTTATTTCACCTTCTATTTTAAATGACAGCCTTGCTGAGTAGTGTAGTCTTGGTTGTAGGCCTTTGCTTTTCATTACTTGGAATATTTCTTTCAATTTACTTCTGGTTTGCAGTGTTACCTTTCTTTTTTTAAATACAATTTATTTATTTTTAAATTTTATTTTAATTGTTGCAGTACAGTTTTCTTTTACTCCCATCCCAGCCCACCCACCCAGCCCTCCCCTCCTCTCTCCCATTTCTACCCACCCCTAGTTTTTTTATCCATGTGTCCTTTGTACTTGTTCTTGTAAACCCTTCCCCTTTTTGTAGTGTTTTTGTTGAAAAAGCTGCTGGCCTTATTGGAGCCCCCTTGTATGTTACTATCTGTTTCTTCCTTGTTGCCTTTAAAATTCTCTCTTTGTCTTTGAATTTTGCCTTTTAATTATGATGTGTCTTTGAGGTGACCTCTTTGGTTTCATCTTGATTTGGATCCTCTTGCTCCCTGGACTTGTGTGACTTTTCCTCTCATCAAGTTAGGGAAGTTTTCTATAATCACTTTTTCACATAGGTATTCTGTCCCTTTCTCCTCTTCTTTGTCTTCTGATATCCTCTTATATGGATATTATTACATTTTATATTGTTCTGCAACTCCTTTAACCCCTCTTCACTCTTTTTCAGTATTTTATCATTGTTTTCCTCTGGGAATTTTTCCTACCTTGTCCTATAGCTTGCTGATTTGATCCTCTGCTTCATCTAATCTGATTTTGATTCCTTCTACTGTGTTCTTTATTTCAGATATTGTCTTTGTTATTTCTGTCTGGCTTTTATTGATAGTTTCTATGTCCCTTTTCATACTTGTATAGTTCGCAGTAAGTTCTTTGAAGTTTTCCCAGAGTTCTTTTAAATTCTCACTGAGCTCCTTGAGCATCAGTATAGCCATTATTTTGAATTCCTGGTCTGATGATTTGTGTGCCTCAATTTCATTTAGCAGTCTTTTTGGGAATTCTTCCTTTTGGTTCAGCTGAGGATTGTTTCTTTGTCTCCACATTTTGGACAACTCTTCTTGTTTGTTTTTTTTGTTTTGTTTTTTTCCTATTTGTTAAACTTATCTGCTTTGACTCCCTGTCTTTATGATATGATCTTCTGTGTTAGGAGACTTGTGGGATTCAGTGGTGCAATCTCCTTTGTCACCTGAACTTGATGTTCTTGTGCTGACCTTTATGCCTTTTATGTGGTTGTATTTGGGTTTTGGTAGTTGTTGGGTTGTTCTTCTGTGGGTTCTTCCCTCTGACTGACTGACTGAGAGTCACTCCACCCTCTGCATCTTGTATAGTGTTAGACAGGGCCTATCAGAACAAACCACCAAACAGCTTAGAAAACAGACTCATACACATAAAGATATCCATCACCCACAATTACACTATCAATAGCAAAGGTGCCAAAATTAATAAAGATTTTAAGAGATTAAGACTATTATAAGAAAGGAAAAATGAATATGAGATGACTAACTGGAAAAAAAGAGATTTGGGAGAGTATTAGATAGCTGATAATAAGAGTAGGGAATAGAGACAAGGCAAAGTGGAAAAGAAAATAAATTTTACTTTATAACTAAAAAAGAGAGGACAGAAGGTGAAATGGTGTAGAAGAGAAGAAGCACGTAGTGTTAGGTTATGACTGATATACAAGTAAAATATATAAATATATGTCTAGTTAGAGAAAGAAACAGATAACATTATATATATGTATCTATATATACACACACAACACATATATTTGTGTATATGTGTGTGTGTGTGATCATATATATATCATATATATATATATGATATGGCCCTAGTTGCAGAAAATCTCCACCACAGAGATATCAACAATGAATGAGATAAGATTTATATAGGTGGAATAAGAGGGCACAAAGAAAGAAAGAAGAGCTTAAGAGATATCTAGAGGAAAGAGAAGTTACTTTGAGAAGACAGACGGAGAAGGAATATAAAGAGTGAAGGGTAAAAACCCAGCTAAGACAGGGAATAATTAATGTTTAAAACAAAAAAGGGAAGAGCAGGAAGAAGGCAAAATTGAGTAGGAGAAGGGAACAGTGAAAGTTGAGATTTGAAATACAAAGATAGTTACTGTCTAGAAATAAAATTGAAGAACTGTAACAACAACCACTTTATCTGCTACCTATGAGCAAAGATTGATAATGGTGGAGAGATCATGGATAAGGGTATTTTGAGAATGGGAATAGGAATGTGAACTGACTAATGACAATCACAAATGGTTTTGAGAAGCTAGCAGGAGGAGCAATAGTAATAGTGCAGAATAGAAACAAATCATAGCAAGAGAGAAAATAGAATTTAAAACAAATAAATGAAAAAGGAGGAAAGAGGTAGTATGGGTAAGACAAAGGGAGAACAATATATGAAATTTGAAATTATGTTATAAAACCTCATGCCTTATCATGCCCAACTTGAAGGATATGAAACAAATGTTAAACAGCTTTGCAGGAGAGAATATAGTGTCTCTTGCCTGTCTCTATTTTCTTTGCTCTGCTGGGCTTAGTAAATAGGCACCCCAGGAGATGTGTAGCTTGTGTTGTCTGGTGCAGGGCCTTTTTCTTCTTTCCCCTGAAGAAATGTACACACTAGCAGGAAACCCCTGGACCTGACCTCTCTACTTGGCTGAGTCTGTTACCCCACATGTGGGGATTGGGTTTGCCTGTCTGTGAAAGGCTCTGGCTGTGTGGAACAAATCTCAGGTATTCAGGTCCTGCCTTCCATACCCAAGCCTGTCTCTCTCTCACAGGAGGTTTGGCTGAATTCTCTACACTGCTCTGTCCTCTACTTGCAAGCTGTGTTGAGTCAGTTCTTCCCCATTTGGTGTTTTCTCTGACTCTGAGTTTTTGGTTAGTAAGGCTGCTATGTCCTGCCCATGCATACTGGACTGCATGGTGGGGTCCCTGTCAAGCCTTAGGTATGTCCCAGCTCCCCTTTTAAAAGAATATCTTCATGGCCCCCATGCTGTCACATGGGTCCCTGGAGGTTCTTTTCTCCATGCACTCCCTGTCCCCCCAAATCACATAGTATCCTATGATCAGGGCTGACCACCTCCTTTCAGGGCCTTGGACAATTTTAGATAAAATTTTCTCTGAATCTTTCCCAGATGGCATTTGGAAGATTCCCTCTGCTCTATTATAATACAAGGTGGTGACAGCATGCTGTCCTTGCTTTCTCCAGTGATCTTCAGTCTCCAGTCTTCCTGTTTCTATTGTGCTGTTTCTGAAGCCTGTACCTGTCAGGCCTTCTCTGGCCACCCCAGTAGCCTATTTGTCCTGAACAGATCTACAGCCACTCCTACTCTGTGCAGCCAGCAGTGCTGGGCAGGGCAGCAGTGGTGAGCTGTCTAGAAAGCTTGGGTCATTGCTTCTGGTCTGCCTAGTTCTGGTAGCATTTTGGTAGAATCAACTGGAAATTTTACATAGGTAATATGTCATCCAAGAGTACAGTTTTACTTATTCCTTTCCAATCTAGATGTCTTTTATGTTGTTTCTGCCTCATTGAATTTGCTAGAAACTTCAGCAAAATATTGAATAGAAGTTTTGAGAGAAGACATCTTTGTGTTCTCATTTTCATGGCAAAGCATTCAGTCTTTTATTCAAGTATGATGTTTCCATAAATGCTATTTTATCAGAATCAAGAAGTTCCCTTTTTTCCTGAGTTTGCTGAGGCTTTATATTGAGTAGATATTTTATTTTGTAAAATGCTTTTTTGATGTCTATTGATACAATTATATCATTTTTCTTAAGTTTGCTAATATGGTGAATTACATTGATTGAAATTTCAATGTTCAACCACATAATCATAGAATCCAATCATCATGATTATTTTGTCTACTTGATATATTGTTGAATTAGATTTTTAAAATCTTTAATATTTTTGTGTTTATGTTCATAAGGGGTATTGATCTGTAGTTCCTTGTGTTGTAAAATCTGGTTTTGGTTCCTGGTAATACTGGCTTCCTAAAATGACTAGGAAAGAATTCCTTCTTTTTCAATTTTCTAGAAGAGTTTGTATGGAACTGATATTCTTTTATTCTTAAAATTTTGGTAAAATTAGGACTTCTGGCCAAGATGGAGATGTAGGTAGACACACTGTGACTCTTCACATGACCAAAATAAGGACAACAACACTTTAGAAACAAAATAACAACCAGAACTGACAGAAAATTGAACTGTATGGGAATCGCACAACCAAGGAGTTAAAATAGACACATTCACCCAGACTGGTAGGTGGGGTAGAGTCAGACAGCTGGGTGAAGAGGGGTTGAGGCACAGGGAGTGCAAGGCATTCTGGGAATGCAAAATGGCCACGAGCAGACCCTGGATGCACAGGTAGTGGCTGGCAGACCCTGGGCCTGGGGTGGCAACCAGCAGACTCAGAGAAGCAGTGATTGTGAAGTGAGGCACTGCACACAAGATGGCTGGCTGACAGGTGGTTTCATATTTGTGTGCAGATAAACCAGGCAAAACTGGGGAGAAAGACAGACCACACAACCCAGGGTCCTAGCACCCAGAAATAAAGCCTCAAAACACCAATTGAAAACCTCTGTGGGAGTTGAGGCTCAGGGAGAGACTCCCAGCCTCATGGGAGAGTTCACTGGAGAGACCCACAGGGACCTAGAATGTGTACAAGCCCACCCACATGTGAATCAGTACCAGAAAAGCCCAGTTTGCTTGGGGGAGCGGTAGAAGGTACTGAAATTGAACAGAGAGTAGAGCAAAGCACCATTGTTCCCTCTCAGACCCCACCCCCACATACAGCATCACAACCCAGCAACTGGGTTGCCCGCACTGTTGAACACCTAAGGCTCCACCCTTCATACACAACAGGCATGACAAGACGAAAAAAAAATGGCCCAAATGGAAGAACAGATCAAAACTCCATAGGAAATATAACTAAGCAACAAAGAGATAGCAAGCCTATCAGATGCACAGTTCAAAACACTGGTAATAAGGATGCTTACAGAATTGATTGAATTTGATCACAATTAGATGAAAAAATGAAGGCTATGCTAAGTGAAATGAAGAAAAATGCACAAGGAACCAATAGTGATGAGAAGAAAACTGGGACTCAAATCAATGGAGTGGCCCAGAAGGAAGAAAGAAAGAAGTAAACAGAAAATAATGAAGAAACAAGAAGTCAAAAAAATTAGAAGAGGCTTAGGAACCTCCAGGGCATTGTTAAACATTCCAACATCTGAATTATAGGCATACCAGAAGGAGAAGAGAAAGAACAAGTGGAAAAGTTATTTGAACAAATAATAAAGGAGAACTTCCCCAATCTGGTAAAGGAAATAGATTTCCAGGAAGTCCAGGAAGCTCAGAGAGTCCCAGAGAACTTGGACCCAAGGAGGAACACACCAAGGCACATCATCATTACATTAGCCAAGATTAAAGATAAGGAGAGAATCTTAAAAGCAGCAAGACAAAAGGAGAGAGTTATCTACAAAGGAGTGCTCTTAAGACTGTCAGATGACTTCTCAAAAGAGACCTTGCAGGCAAGAAGGGGCTGGAAAGAAGTATTCCAAGTCATGAAAGGCAAAACCTACATCCAAGATTGCTGTATCCAGCAAAGCTTTCATTTAGAATAGAAGGGCAGATAAAGTGCTTCTCAGATAAGGTCAAGTTAAAGGAGTTCACCATCACCAAGCCCTTACTCTATGAAATATTAAAGGGACTTATCTAAGAAAAAGAAGATAAAAAAGCATGTACAGTAAAATGACAGCAAACTCACAATTATTAACAACCACACCTAAAACAAAAACAAAAAGAAACTAAGCAAACAACTAGAACAGGAACAGAGCCAGAAAAATGGAGAAAACATGGAGGGTTATCAACAGTGGAGTGGGAGGAGGAGAGAGAAGGAAAAGGTACAGAGAATAAATTGCATAGATGGTAGGTAGAAAATAGGGGGAGGGCAAGAATAGTGTGGGAAATGTAGAAGCTAAAGAACTTATGACACATGAACATGAACTAAAGGTGGGGAATGTGGGTGGGAGAGGGTGTGCAGGATGCAGGGGAATGAAGGGGGGCAATGGGACAACTGTAATAGCCTATTCAATAAAATATATTTTTTAAAAAAGTTTGGTAAAATTAACTAGTAAAGGCACATGACCTTGGAACTTTCTTTTTGTGAAGGCTTTTTAACTTTACATATTTTTCTCTAACGGATATAATTGATTCAGGTTATATATTTATTTTTGAAATTTTGTTTGTCTCTTAAAAATATTCCATTTAATTTTTAAAATGTTTTGATGTTTTTGAAGCAAAGTTTTTTGTAACATGAACATATTACTTTTTAATATCTGTAGTTTATGTAGTGATGTACATCTTTAATTCCTTATTAGGTGATTTGTATTTTCTATTTTTCTGATGAATTTAGCTAGACATTTGTTAATTTTGTTGACCTTATCAAATAACCAGGTTTACATTTCACTAATTTTCTTTATTTACTATTCCATTAATTTTCACTCTGATTGTTATCATTTCCTTTCTCTTACTTACTTTAAATTTAATCTGGCTTATTTTTTCTAGTTTCTTAAGGTAAAAGTTGAGGTCCTTGATGTGAGACCCCCTCCTTTTTTATCAGAATCATTTAGTGGTAAAGATTCCTTCTTAAGTACCGCATTTCTAGCATCTCACATATCTAACTCTGTTTTATTTTAATTTCATTCAGTTCAAATTTCCCTTTTAGTTCAGTTTCTAATTTCCCTTTTGATTTCTTTTTTGGAACATGGGTTATTATGAAGTATATTATTTTGTTCTAAATATTTGGTGATTTTCTAGAGATTGCTCTGTTTAGAATTCTAATTTAATTATACTACACAGAAAACATATTTTCTATAACATTCATTTTTAAATTTATTGCTGTTTGTTTTATTGCCCCTAATATGGTGTACCTTGTTAAATTTTTTCATGTGCAAATGAAAATAATTTGTATTTGTTGTTGGGTGGGGAGTTCTATAAACATCAGTTAGACCAGGTTAGTTGATGATGGTGAAGACTTCTATATTCTTACGGATTTTCTATCTTTTATCAATTATTGAGAGAGGGTTATTAAAATCTCTAACTGAAACTGTAATTATTTTTGTTTCTTATTTTATTCTATTGTATATTTAGAACTTCCATCATTGGTGCATCATTTTAAAACTGTTACGTTCTGTAAATGATTGACACTTTTATTCTTGTATAATGACCTTATTTATCCCTGCTAATATTCATTGCTTAGAAACTTACTTAAACATATTAATATAGCCACTTCAATTTTCTTTTCACTAGTGTTAACATGGTATAGTTTTTTACATGGGTTCACTTTTATCCTATTTACTAATTATTATTTAAACTGCATTTTTGTAGGAAGCATAATTAGGTCATACTTTTTTTCATAAGGTCTCACAATCTGCCCTTTAACTGAGACAATAAGACCATTTGCATTTAATGTGGTTATTAATTTGGCTTGTTCAAATCTTTCATCTTAATATTTGTTTTCAATTTTTCTCCATCTTTTCTTTGCTCCATTTTTCCATTTTTTGCCCCCTTTTGTATTAGTCAAATTAAATAAATAGTGTTCATGATTCTATTCTATCTCCTTTTTTAGTTTATTCACTGTATCTCTTTGTTTAGTTATTTTAATCATCACTTTAGGGTTTATAGCTTATATCTTTCACTTATGACAATTTACCTTCAGTTGATATATTAGAGCCATATAATAGTAGTCTTTTACTGCTCCTTTCTCCATTTTTGGAGAATAATTTGGGACCAAATTATTCTTCATTGATTTTACTTTTACAAATATTAAACTTATATTGCATTATTATTTCTTGTTAAATAGTAAATTATCTTTTGTGAGATTTAAATAATAAGAATAGTCATATATATTCACCCATAAGTTACTATTTTTAGAACTCTCACTCCTTTAACATATTTTATAATATGGGTCTGCTTGTGATGAATTCTTTCAGACTTTGTGTGTCTGTAAAAGTATTTCACTTTTATTTTCAAAATCTATTTTTGTTGAGTTTGGAAATCTATGTTTACCATTTTTATCTTTCAGTACTAGTGATGCTAGTTCACTATCTTCATTGATAGCAATATGCTGTCATCTTTATCTTTATTACCCTGGACATTACATATTTTCTTCTCTGGTTACTTTTAAGATTTTGTCTTTATCACTGACTTTGAATAATTTAGTAATTATATGCTATGAAGTTTAATGCTTGGGATTAATTGAGATTCTTGGATCTATGAATTTATAGTTTTCATTATATTTAAAAAGTTTTTGGCATTACTGTTCCTAGTGTATTTTCTGTTTCCTCCTCTTTCTTAAATCTGGGACTACAATTATACATATTTTAGGTCACTGAAAGTTGTCCACACAGCTCATTGACAGTGTGTTTATCTTTATTTTTGCTATTCTTGATTTATTCTGTGTTCAATTTTGGATTATTTATTTTGTTATGAGTTTAAGTTTTCTAATTTTTTTCTTTCTCTTAGCAGTATCTAATCTGTTGTTATTCCAATCCAGAATACTTTCCATCTCATACATTGTAGTTTTCATATCTAGCAGTTCAGTTGAGTCTTTTTTATATCTTATATTCCCTTACATAATTTTTCAAATATACACAATACAATTTTTATAGTGGTTTTATGCCTTTTTAAAATTCTAACATCTCTGTCCATTTGGAATATTTTATTGATTTTTCTCCTCTTCATAGATTGTGTTTTTCTGTTTCTTTGTATGTTTGACAACACTTCTCTTAATCTTCACCCAAAGATATGTTGATTGAGTTGAGAAACAGACACACACACACACACACACACACACACACACACACACACATTGATGTGAGAGGGAACCATTAATGAATAGCCTCCCACATGTGCCCTGAGTGGGATTGAACCCACAACCTAGGTAGGTATGTGCCCTGATCCAGAATCGAGCCTGAAACCTTTTTTTGATGTGTGGGAGGATGCTCCAACCAAGTGAGCTGCCCAGCTGGACCTGTTTAATAACATTTTATTGGATGCCATACATTGTGAATTTTAACTTAATGGATGCTGGATATTTTGTATTCTTATAAAATTATTGAATTTCTAGAATTTAGGCCAAGATAGATGTGTAGGAAGAAACACTTTGCTTCTTCATAAAAACAAAAGAAAGATAACAACCAATTTAAAAACAATAAACAACCAGAGGTGCCAGAAAGTAAAACAGCATGGAATTCTGTCAACCAAGGAGTTAAAGAAACATTCATCCAGATTGGTAGGAAGGGTAGAGATGGGAGGCAGGCAGGCAGCCAAGCAGAAAGGATGCAGCAAGGTGGCAGACCACATGGGTGAGGTGGAGCTGGCTGATAAGAAACTAAAGACTCAAAGCTAGCTGCAAAATACTGCAGGGGTTGCCATGGTGGGAGAAATTCCCAGTCTTGTAGGAGAGTTTGAGGAAAAATGGGGCTAGAGTAGAACAACCGAGAGGTATTGTCCCCTCTCTGAGCCCTCCCCCACAGACAGCAAAGAGGGTTGGCCTGCCCTGGTGAACCTAAGGCTCCACCCCATTACAACATAACAGGCACACCAAGAGAAAGAAATATGGCCCAAATGAAAGAACAAGTCAAAATTCCAGAAAAAAAGCTAAGCGATGAGGAGATAGACAACCTATGTGATGCAGAGTTCAAAACACTAGTAATCAGACTGCTCACAGAACTGATTGAGCTCAGTTGCAGAATGAAGAAAGAAATGAAGGCTACCCAAAGTAAAATAAAGCAAAATATACAGGGAACAAACTGTGAAGGGAAGGAAACCGGGACTCAAATTAACGACTTGGAACAAAAGGAAGAAATAGGCATTCAGCCAGAACAGAATGAAGAAAGAAGAATTCAAAAATATGAGGAGAGGCTTAGGGACCTCTGGGACAACTTTAGGTGCTCTAACATCTGAATCATAGGAGTGCCAGAAGGAGAAGAACAACAGCAAGAAATTGTAAACTCATTTGAACAAATAATGAAGGAAAACTTTCTCAATCTGGTGAATGAAATAGACTTCCAGGAAGTCCAGGAAGCTCAGAGAGTCCCCAAAAAGTTGGACCCAAGGAAGCACACACCAAGGCACATCATCATTAAGTTACCCAAGATTAAAGATAAAGAGAAAATTTTAAAAGCAGCAAGAGGAAAAGAGAGAGTTACCTACAAAGAAGTTCCCATTACACTATGAGCTGATGTCTCAAGAGACCTTGCAGGCAAGAAGGGACTGGAATGAAGTATTCCAAGTCATGAAAAGCAAGGACCTACATCCAAGATTACTCTATCCAGCAAAGCTATCATTTAGAATATGGAAGTGTGGATAAAGTGATTCCCAGATAAAGTCAAGTTCAAAGAGTTCATCATCATCAATCCCTTATTATATGAAATGTTAAAGGGACTTATCTAAGAAATAGAAGAAAATCAAAATGGACAGTAAAGTAACAACAAACTATAACTATCAATAACTGAACCTAAAAAACAAAAACTAAGCAAACTAGAGCAAGAATAGAACCAGAGGAATGGAGATCAAATGAAGGGTTTTCAGTGGGGAGGGGGATGGGAAGAATAGGGAGAAAAGGTACAGGGAATAAGAAGCCTAATTGAAAGTCATAAAATAGATGGGGACAGGTTAAGAATGGTATAGGAAAGAGAAACCAAAGACCTAATATGTACAACCCATGAGCATGAACTAATGGGGGGGAGGGATGCTGGAGAGTGGGGGATGCAGGGTGGAGGTGGGATAAAGGATAGAAATTGGAAAAACTGTAATAGCATAATCAATAAAATATACTTAAAAATAAGAAGAAGTATATTTTGTTTCAGGACACAGTTTAGTTACTTGGAAAAATTTTGAAGTTTTTTAAATTTTTTTTAAATTTTTTATTTACTTTAAGTTATTTTATTGTTGTTCAATTATAGTAGTCTGTATTTTATGCCCCCCCCCTCCGAATTCCCCACCTCACTTGCTTCTACCCTCTCCTTGGTTTTGTCCATGGGTCCTTTATAGTAGTTCCTGAAAACCCTTCTCCCCACCTTCCTTTCCCCTCCCTGCTCTGGCTATTGTTACATTGTTCTTAATTTCAATGACTCTGGTTATATTTTGTTTTCTTTTTTCTTTTGTTGATTATATTCCAGTTAAAGGTGAGATCATATGGTATCTGTTCCTCACCGCCTGGCTGATTTCACTTAGCATAATGCTCTCCAGTTCCATCCACGCTGTCCCAAAGGGTAGTAGCTCCTTCTTTCTCTCTGCTGCATATAATTCAATTGTGTAAATGTACCATAGTTTTTTGATCCACTCATTTTTTGATGGACACTTAGGTTGCTTCTAGCACTTGGCTATTGTAAATTGTGCTGTTATAAACATTGGGTGCACAGGTTCTTTTGGATTAGTGGTTCAGGGATCTTAGGGTATAATCTCAGTAGTGGAGTTGCTGGGTCAAAAGGCAGTTCCATTTTCAGTTTCTTGAAGAAATTCCATACTGTTTTCCACAGTGGCAGCACCAGTCTGCATTCCACCAACAGTGCACTAGGGTTCCCTTTTCTCCGCATCCTCTCCAACACTTGTTTATTGATTTGTTTATGTTGGACATTCTGACCAATGTGAGGTGGTATCTCATTGTGGTTTTAATTTGCATTTCTCTGATTGCTAGTGATGCTGAGTATCTTTTCATGTGTCTCTGGGACATCTGTATGTCTTCCTTAGAGAAATATCTGTTCAAGCCTTTTTCCCATTTTTTAATTGTTTTTTTTTTTTGTTTGTTTTCCTGGAGTGGAGTTGTGTGAGTTCTTTACATATTTTGGAGATTAAGCCCTTGTCCGAAGTGTCATTTGCAAATATGTTTTCCCATACAGTTGGCTCTCTTTTCATTTTAATGCTATTTTTTTTTTTTAGCCATGCAGAAGCTTTTTAATTTGATGAAGTCCCATTTGTTTCTTCTTTCTTTTATATCCCATGCTTTAGGGGACATATCAGTAAAAATGTTGCTGTGTGGACTATCTGAGCCTTTCCTGCCAATGTTTTCCTCTAGGACTTTTATGGTGTTATGGCTTGTATTTAAGTCTTTTATTCACCTTGATTTTATTGTCTATGGTGTAAGTTGGTGATCAAGTTTCATTTTTTTGCATGTAGCTGTCCAGATCTTCCAACACCATTTGTTGAGGAGGTTATTTTTGCTCCATTTTATGCTATTCCCCCTTTGTCAAATATTAATTGACCATAGAGACTTGGGTTTATTTCTGGGCTCTCTGTTCTGTTCCATTGGTGTATGTGCCTGTTTTTATGCCAGTACCAAGTTGTTTTGATTACAGTGGCCTTGTAATACAGTTTGATATCAGGTATTGTGATCCCTCCTACTTTGTTCTTCTTTCTCAAAATTGCTGCAGTTATTTGGAGTTGTTTAGGGTTCCATATATATTTTTGAAATGTTTGTTCTATACCAGTGAAATATGCCATTTGTACTTTAATAGATATTGCTTTGAATCTGTAAATTACTTTGGGTAGTGTGGCCATTTTGATGATATCAGTTCTTCCAATCCATGAGCATGGTACATGCTTCCACTTGTTTGTGTCTTCCTTAATTTCTTTGTTCAGTGTTGTATAGTTTTCTGAGTATAGGTCTTTGACCACCTTGGTTAGGTTTAGTCCTAGGTACTTTATTTTTTGTTGTTGTTGCTATATCAAATGGGATTTTTTTCTTGATTTCTCTTTCTGATGTTTCATTGTTGGTGTACAAAAATGCCTTTGATTTCTGAGTACTGACTTTGTATCTGGCTATTTTGCCTAGGTCATTTATTAGGCCAAGTAGTTTTTTGGTGGAGTGTATAGGGTTTTCTATGTATACTATCATGTCATCTGCAAACAATGACAGTTTTGTTTTGCACTTTTCCTATTTGGGTGCCTTTTATTTCTTTTTTTTTTGTCTGATTGCTGTGGCGATGAATTCTATTACTATGTTGAATAGGAGTGGTGAAAGTGGACAACGTTGTCTTGTTCCTGATCTTAGTGGGAAAGCTCTAAGTTTTTGCTCATTGAGTAAAAAGTCAATGTAGGCCTCTCATATATGGTCTTTATTATGTTGAGGAATGCTCCCTCTATTCTCACTTTGCTGAGTGTTTTTATCATTAATGGGTGCAGTACCTTATCAAATGCTTTTTCTGCATCTATTTATGTGATCATGTGATTTTTGTCTTTGCTTTTGATTATGTGACGTATTACATTTTGATTTGCGAATATTGTACCGTCCCTGCATCCCTGGGATGAATCCCACTTGGTCACAACGTATGATCTTTTTAATGTATTGTTGGCTGAGGTTTGCCAATATTTTGTTGAGGATTTTAGCATGTATATTCATCAATGATATTGGCCTGAAGTTTTCTTTATTTGTTGTGTCTTTACCTGGTTTTGGGATTAAGATGATGCAGGCTTCATAAAAAGTTTGGGAGTCTTCCATCTTCTTGAATTTTTTGAAATAGTCTATGGAGGATGGGGGTTAATTTCCCTTAAATGCTTTCTGAAATTCTTCTGTGAACCTGTCTGTTCCAGGGCTTTTGTGTGTTGGAAGCTTTTTAATCACCATTTCAACTTCTTCAGATGTTATTGGTTTGTTCAGGCTGTTTCTTCTTTATTGAGTTTTGGCAGATTATATTTTTCTAGAAATTTGTCCATTTCACCTAGGTTTTCAAATTTCTTGGCATATAGTTTTTTTGTAGTAATTTCTTACAATCCTTTGTATTTCTGTGGTATCATTTGTATTCTCTCCTCTTTCATTTCTGATTGTGTTTATTTGAGTTTTTCTCTTTTTTTTCTTTATGAGCCTACTTAAAGGCTTATCAATTTTATTTATCTTCAAAGAACCAGCTCCTGGATTCATTGATCCTTAGAATTGTGCTTTTAGTCTCTCCATCATTTAATTCTGCTCTGATCTTGGTTATTTATTTCCTACTACATGCTCTGGGTTGTCTTTGTTATTGTTCCTTGAGTTCTTGTAGGTGTAGGATTAGGTTGTTTATTTGAAATGTTTCTAGCATTTTTAGGTAGGCCTGTATCTTCCCTCTCAGGACTGCCTTTGATATGTCCCATAAATTTTGGGTTGTTGTGAGTTCATTTTCATTTGTTTCCAGATACTTTTTGATTTCTTCCCTAATCTCCTTCTTGACTCATTCAGTGTTTAACAGCATGCTATTCAATCTCCATGAGATTGAGTGTTTCGGATTTTTCCCCTTGAGGTTGGTTTCTTGTTTCAGTCCCTTGTGGTTGAAGGAAATGCTGGATATGATTTCAGTTTGTTTGAATTTGCTGAGGCTTGTTTTGTGTCCTATCATGTGGTCTATCTTTGAAAATGTTCCATGTGCATTTGAGAAGAATGTATATTTTGCTTCTTTGGGGTGAAAGGCTCTATGTATATCTGTTAGGTCCATTTGATCTAGGCCATTGTTCAATGCTAGAATATCTTTGTTGATATTTTATTTGGAAGATCTGTCCATTTTTGACAGTGGGGTGTCGAAATCTCCTACTATAATTGTGTTGCTGTCCATATGTTTCTTGAAATCCTCCAAGATTTTCTTTATGTATTTGGATACTCCTATAGTTGGGTGCATATATATTTTGTATGTTTATGTCTTCTTGATGGATTCTTCCCTAGAGTACTATGAAGTGACCTTCTGGGTCTCTTTTTATGGTTCTTTTTTGACTTCTATTTTGTCTGAGTATTGCTAGTCCAACTTTTTTTTTCCCCTGTCCATTTGCTAGGAATTTTTGTTCCAGCCCTTCACTTTCAGTCTGTGTAGGTCTTTTGTTCTGAGGTCGGTCTCCTGTAGGCAGCATCTGTGTCCGTCATGTTTTCTTATCCATTCTGCTATTCTGTGTCTTTTGATTGTGGCATTTGCTCTATTCATGTTTAAGATTATTATTGATAGGTATTTATTTATTGCCATTTTTCGTACATGTGTTCCTCCCTCTTTCACTGACTTCCTTTTTGTTTTTAAAGCAGTCCCTTTAGTATCTCCTGCAGAGCTGGTTTGGTGGAGGTATATTCTTTGAGGCTTTTTTCATCCAGGAAGCTCCTTATTTGGCCTTCCATTTTAATTAAGAGCCTTGCTGAATAAAGTAGTCTTGGTTGCAGGCCTCTGGTTCTCATTAATTGGACTATTTCTTGCCATTCTCTTGTGGCTTGGAGAATTTCCATTGAGAAGTCAACTGCTAGTCTTATCAGGGCTCCCTTGCATGTTACGTCCGGTTTTTCCCTTACTGCCTTTAAGATTCTCTCTTTAACTTGAAATTTTGTCATTTTAACTATGATGTGTCTTGAAGTGTGCCTCTTTGTCTTCCTCTTGATTGGGACTCTCTGTTTCCTGGATTTGCATGACCTTTTCTCTCATCAAATTAGGGAAGTTTTTTCCATCATTACTTTTTCAAATAGGTTTTCTGTCCCTTGCTCCTCTTCTTCTCCTTCTGGTATCCCTATTATATGGATATTATTACATTTCACGTTGTCCTGCATTTACCTAACCCCTCTTCTTTGTTTTTGAGCCTTCTTTCCTTTTCTTGCTCTTTCAGGTTTTTTATTCCTACCATGTTCTCCCACTTGCTGATCTGATCCTCCACTTTATCGAGCCTGCTTTTGATTCCTTCTACTGTGTTCTTCAGTTCAGAAATTGTATTCTTCATTTCCTCTTGGCACTTGTTGACAGTTTCTGTTTCCTTTTTCATGTTGATATAGTTTTCAGTGAGTTCATTGTAGTTTCCCTGTAGGTTCTGGCAGTTCTCTGTGAGCTCATTGAGCTTCCTTATAACCATTACTTTGAACTCAATATCTGATAGTGGACTCGTGTCTATTTCATTTAGCATTCTTTCTGAGGCTTCCTCCTTTCCTTTCATTTGGGGATTATTTCTTTGTCTTCCCATTGTTTGTGAGACTCTTCTTGTTAGCCTCTGTTTTTTTAAATTTATCTGTTCTGACTTCCTATGTTAATGGTGTGAACTTCTATGGTAGAATAGCTGTGAGATTCAGTGGTGCTGTCTCCTTGAACTCCCAAGCTCACTGGTCTTGGACTGTCATTTATGTTGGCTCTCTGTGTGTCTTTGGGTTTTGATTGCTGTTGGTTCTTTCTTTGGTGGGTCCTTCCCACCAGCTGGTTAACTGAAGGTCACTCTATCCACCACCTCTTGTGTTGTGCAGGTCAGGGCTGGTTGTGCTGAAGGTGGTTCTTCTGTGTATACAAGGTTTTGAGGATTCTTTCTTGCTCTTGCTCAGTTGTTTGTTGTGGGTAATTTCTCCACTATTTAGTTGTATTTCCAGATAGGTCCTCGGTTGAATTAGTGTGACTTCCACTCCCTCCTTCACCTTCTTCTGTTGTTATCTGTTGGTGGTTCCTTTGTTGGTGGGTTTCCTCTTCCAGTGGGTATCCTGGTGTTCACAGATTCAACCTACTCTGCAGAGATCAGCTTGGCATATGATTTCCCTTTGAGGTAATAAGTTAGGTGTCAATTAAGCTTGTCCTTCTCCCCTGTTTATAAAGCCATTTTTTGAATACTGATTTCTCCTCTTTTTGGGATCTCCTGGGGCAACTGGAAAAACAGATTTTGTTTCCAGAATGCCCAGTTTGTGTCAGCAGATAAACTGTCATGCCTGCCCACAAACCACTAGCCCTCACCTTCAGAAAGGCACCCCAGTTGTGCCCCACCTCCGCTGCAGCTTCAGAGAACAATGAAGTTCTCTTATGTGTTTAAGAATTCTTTAGATGGGACCAGAGCAACACTAGATTTAGTGGCAAGTATCCTCATAATTGAGGCAAGATCCTTCTGTGTTCTCAATGTCTTTGAACCATGTGTTTTCCAGTATGCCTGTTACCTTTTTTTCACTTAAGGTGGTTGTTTTTCTGGTTTGGGGTGTTTCCCCCAGACAAATGCACTGATAAGTACTTAGCTGGATATTTTGAGAGGGACACTTAATGATATCTGCAGTTCTTTCTCTGCAGCCCTCGCCCAACCCCTTGTACCCATTATACTGCGTTGAGAACTTTAGCCACTTTGGTCTCTTGTTAACTCATATCAGCTTTCTCCACTCTTGGAGTGTGCCAGTTTCTGCCTGGGTTTAGTTTCTTTGTACCACAAATTGGAAAATGTCTTGACAATAAGCTAGGGAAATAATTGAGCTTATTTTTCCCTTGAATGTTTCTTGTCTCTCAGGAATCATTCTCTTTCATTTTTTGATGTCCAGTCTCTTGAAAGCTTGTGTTTCAAATATGTTCTCTGTGTTACGGTTGTTTCTTTTAGGAGGATAACTGGTCCTTTTTACTCTGTCTTGGTCAACTATAGTAACATTCAGTTTGTGCTTTCTTAACAATATTTTTATAACCATTTTAGTGATATTTCAACTATATACAAGCAATAATTATAAAGTGAACTTTATAGCTATTAATTATATATCTATAACAAGAGAAACAAAATGCTTCAATATGCACTAGATAGGAGCATCTGAGGATGCAAGTTATTATAGTAAAGAAATTAAAGAAACAATAATAGAAATATCTGATCTTTGAGTTAAATTTGCTATTTGTTAGTTTGCCATGTTTTAAGCTTTCAGTTAATACTTGACTTTCTTATTGCAAACAAGAGAGTATTATAGTTATATTATCCTCTTCACAGAATTGTGAAATCATTAGGATAATGTCTGTAAAATTACTTTGAAAAATAAACATTTTATATAAATATAAAATCTCTTTAAAAGTTTTGAATTTTACTTTTATATATAACACTTATTACAAATATTATTGCATTATATAATGAATATATACTTCCTACATTACTTATATGCTTTGCAGAAAAATGCATAATATCAAATTGCTAAAAATCCTAATACACTATAAGCTAGCATATAAAAAAGTATTTTAAAATATTTGTATGTTTAGCCCTGGCTGGCATAGCTCAGTGGATTGAGTGTGGGCTGTGAACCAGGCATCACAGGTTTGATTCCCAGTCAGGGCATATGCCTAGGTTGCAGGCCATGGCCCCCAGCAACCACACATTGATGTTTCTCTCTCTATGTCTCTTTCTCTCCCCCTTCCCTCTCTAAAAATAAATAAATAAAATCTTTAAAAAATATTTGTATGTTACTTCTTTAGGAATTATTTAGATTTCTATTCTTTCTATACACATATCTCCCATATCTTTAGAATTTTTGACATAACTGAATAAATATTTAAATTAAAGATGAAATAGCCTAACATGGCATTGAAAAAAGAAAAAAGAACCACATTTAAATAAGTATTATGATAGCATTGATTCCAAACTGTGGGGCCTCTTGCTTTTTAAAGCATAACTTCAACCACAATGCTAAATTTGTTTTAAATATGACTATAGAATTACTGAGAGGAACCTTTTTCAACTTATGTCAAAAATGAAAGGTCATTTGTGATAATGTATAGCTACTTTTCTGTCATCATAATTGGCTTTACTTGCTAAACTAAATTAACAAGAGATAATTGGGGAACTGGGCCATTGAGATCTTATTGTACATATAACTGGTGATAAAAAATTGAGTTTGAAGTTTATGTTTTTAAAATACTTTTTGTTTTATAAAGTGCCATATATGTTTATGTATTCATATAAATAAAATATCTTAAGATCATGGAATTAATTTATTCTCATTTAGTAAAGTAGCAGTATAATATTTATTTTGTAAGACATTCATTACTTTATTTGATTAAAATAACACTAGTGATAAAGTATATCAAGTTTAGGAAATCAGTCTGTGAGTAAAACAAATCTAAGTTCAGATGCTGGATTAATTAGTAGGTTTGGCAGATAAAACATAAGACACCTAACTCTGTTTGAGCTTTAGATGAACACACATAATTTGTTTGGTTTACATAAGTATATAATATTTGGAACTTACTAAAAATTCAGTTTTTATTTGAAATTATAATGTCTCTGGGGATCCTATATTTTTAATTTTTTAATTGGGCAAGTCTATTTATCATTCACCACCTCAGTGTCAATCCCCTTTATTCTCTACATTTAGCCCCTGCACACATGTCATTCTTCCTACAACTGGTTCTGTCTTGGTGATTTCAATACCTCTGCAGATGATATCTCCAATAGTTTGGTCTCTTAATTTCTTGATCCCTTTTCCTCCAGGGTTATTGGACACTACTACATTAATTATACTTTCATGTGATTATACTCTAGACCCACTGCAAATATAGTCACATCATTCATTATGTTAATTTTTTAAATATACTTTATTGATCATGCTGTTACAATTGTCCCATTTCCCCCCATTCACTCCCCTCCACCCTGCACACCCTCTTCCACCCACATTCCCCCCCTTTAGTTCATGTCCATGTGTCATACTTATATGTTTTTTAGCTTCTATGTTGCCCATTCTATTCTTACCCACCCCCATCTATTTTCTACCTACTACTTATGCTACTTATTTCTGTACCTTTTCCCCCTCTCTTCTCCTCCCACTCCCCTGTTGATAACCCTCCATGTGATCTCCATTTCTGTGGCTCTGTTCTTGTTCTAGTTGTTTGCTTAGTTTTGTTTTGTTTTTGTTTTAGGTATGGTTGTTAATAATTGTGAGTTTGCTGTCATTTCACTGTATATGTTTTTTGTCTTCTTTTTCTTAGATAAGTCCCTTTAACATTTCATATAATAAGGGCTTGGTGATGGTGAACTCCTTTAACTTAACCTTATCTGAAAAGCACTTTATCTGGCCTTCCATTCTAAATGAAAGCTTTGCTGGATAGAGCAATCCTGGATGTAGGTCCTTGCCTTTCATGACTTGGAATACTTCTTTCCAGCCCCTTCTTGCCTGCAAGGTCTCTTTTGAGAAATCAGCTGACAGTCTGATGGGAACTGCTTTGTAGGTAAATGCCTCCTTATCTCTTGCTGCTTCTAGGATTCTATCTTTCATTTTTACCTTGGGTAATGTAATTATGATGTGCCTTGGTGTGTTCCTCTTTGGGTCCAAGTTCTTTGGGACTCTCTGAGCTTCCTGGACTTCCTGGAAGTCTATTTCCTTTGCCAGAATGGGGAAGTTCTTCTTTATTATTTGTTCAAATAACTTTTCCACTTGTTGCTGTTCCTCTTTCCCTTCTGGTATCCCTATAATTCAGATGTTGGAATGTTTAACAATGCCCTGGAGGTTCCTAAGCCTCTCCTAATTTTTTTGACTTCTTGTTTCTTCATTATTTTCTGTTTACTTATTTCTTTCTTCCTTCTGGGCCACTCCATTGATCTGAGTCCCAGTTTTCTTCCCATTACTATTGGTGGGAACATTTTCCTTTATTTCACTTCGTGTAGCCTTCATTTTTTCATCTAATTTGTGACCAACTCCAATCAATTCTGTGAGTATCCTGATTACCAGTGCTTTGAACTATACATCTGATAAGTTGACTATCTCTTTGTTGCTTAGTTGTATTTGTTCTGGAGCTTTGATCTGTTCTTTCATTTGGGTCACTTTGTTTGTTTGTTTTGACACACCTGTTACATATGAGGGCAGAGCCTTAGTGGTTCACCAGGGCAGGGCAACCCAGTCACTGGTTTGTGACACTGTATGTGGGGAGGGGTCCAAGAGGGAATGATGGTGTTTGCTCCACTCTCTGCTAGATTTCAGTCACTTCTGCCACTCCCCCCAAGTAAACTGGGCCCTTCTGGAGCTAATTCCCAGGTGGGTCAGTTTTTGTACATTTAGGCCCCTGTGGGTCTCTAACAAACTCTCCTGTGAGGATGGGAGTCTCTCCCAGCACCTCAACCCCCACAGGTGTTTTCAATTGGTGCTTTTAGGCTTTATTTCTGGGCCCTGGGACCCTGGGTTGTGTGGTCTGTCTCACTCGCCCATTTTGCCTGGTTTATCTGCACGCGAATGTGGGGCCGCCCATTTCCACAAGCCACCTTGCGCACCCCTCCATGATCTGCTTCCTCACTGGGCCCACCCGTTGCCGCCTTGGGCACTGGGGTCTGCCAGCCACCTCTTTTTTTGCCACGACCTTTTTCCGCCCAGCTGCCCAACTGCACCTCTCCTAATGGTCTGGATGAATGTGTTTACTTTAACTTCTTTGTTGTCAGACTTCCATACAGTTCTATTTTCTGTCAGTACTTTTTTTTTGTTGTTTCTAAATTGTTGTCCTTATTTTGGTTGTGCAAGGAGGCACAGTGTGTCTACCCATGCCTCCATCTTGGCCTGAAGTGACTCATTATGTTAAATTTTAATAATTTCACTCTATAACTAACACTATGTATTTTTATTTTGCATCATCAAAGACCCCCAACTCTAGCATTTGTTCTTTTTCCTCCATTGAGATCTACAGTTTACTGATCCTTCCACCATTTCATTACTTTTACTTTCAAGCTCTTAATTCACTCAGAATGTACAAGAATCAATGGATTATTCAACAGATTGTACATTCCTCATGGAAATATAGAATTATTGTTACAGGGAGCCAGAATACCTTGCATTAAATCCTTCCTTCACTATTTATTAGCTATAATCTTTGGTAATTTACTTAATCTTTCTTCTCAGTTACCTGATTTATAAAATGGCAATAATAAAACACATGGACACCAGGTTATTGTGAATAAAAACAATTTATATAATATGCTTAGAACCTTCTTTAGAACCTTAGTTCCTATTGGTACATAGCATGCAATAAGATTAGCTTTTGTTATCATTGTCACCATCATTAACATTATCACCATTGGCAATATCATAATGCTCTTATTCACACTCTCAAATCCTTTGTCCATCTCTTTCTTCACCATTCTTGTCTGGCAAAACCTCAATATTATTTAAATTCAACTTAATTCTGTACATGCACATATAAAGTAGATAGAAAAAAGTCAGAATAAATAGGCTGTCCAGTTTCACTTTAAATTAGTTACTGTGATCTTTAAATGGGCCCTGGTTGCTGTCCAGAAATCCAATTACATGTTTAAGACTCATTCTATCTCTGTCTCACACGTCTCCTTTCTCACTAACCTGGAATGCCTCTTCTTACTCTTAAATTTTACTTCACTGAGGAAATCTGAGCCATCAGGAGAGAATGTTCAAAAACTCAAAAACTTCACAGCCATGTTTCTCAGGCCTTCTGAGTCTGTCCACACGCTTTGGCTTTCCTCCTTCCACTGTGACTCTCAGTGCCACTGGCCATGAGCAACCTCCCTCATTTGTGCACTCCATCTTCTACCCTCCTGTTTGTTTGTGTCTGGATATACAATATGCATCACAAAGTTAACATGTCCACACTGCTAATTTCTCCAGCAGATTATCCCATCACAAAAAACAGCAGCTCCAACCTTACAGTTTCTCAGCACAAATCACTTGGCTCCTCCCTTTCTCTCATACCACACATCTTTTGCATGGGCTCCGAAGATTGCCTAATGTTTCAAAAAATCAACTTACCAATTCTTAGTTTTATAATCTGGAAAAAATAGAGGATAACAAATAGTAGCACCTGTCAAAAAATGAGGACGAATTAAACCAATAATCCATGAAAAATGTTGAACACAGCATATAGTGTGTAGTAAATAGTCAATAAATGTTTGCAGCTATTTTACTATTATTAATACTGCTCCATTTTGTGTTTCTCCTCCTCTAGGTTATATTAATGTAGATAACTACACACACACACACACACATGCACCTGAATATAAAACACCATGGGTGTAATTGTCATCCGATATATATTAATACAAAATATGCTACTTGCCCAGGTTCTTAAAATAACAGTTCCTTTGAGTGGCTTATGCAGGTTTAGCTTGAGAGGTATCACCCAAAATCTCATTACTAGAAGTTATGTTGTGTAATCTTAAGAATTCAGCTTGAGCCAGATTTTTGAGCTTGAATTTTGCCTCCAGTATGACTCTGGTTAATGACTAGAACTTTATGCCTCAGTTCTCTCATCTTTAATATGGGGAATATAACAGAACTGCCTCACAAGCTTGTTTCATTTCTTCTTGTGCAGTAGTTAGCGCAGTTATTGATACATAAGTGAGAGTGTTCAACACTTTTGTTTTTATTGTAATAAAGTGGTCTTTTACGTAAGAAAGTTCTAAGGCATAAATTTGAAGAATTGTATTACTGTTTATTTCTCTTATACATGTGAAAGTTTATGCATATAACAGTAGTTTTCCACCACCTTCAAAATATAAATCACAGCATGATTTTGCCCTAGATTCTTTAATTTTTTGTATATATATCTTTCTGTAACAAAAATGGATAACTTTAGCTATACTTAAAGTATCAGGAACATAATCAATGTCAAATGTCTGCCAATTTCATCCATTCAGTGGAGAGCTATTAAGCACTAATTAAATGTTATGCACAAAGTTTGTAATGGGATACAATGGTGATTAAGATGAACAAGTTTCTGCCCTCTTTGAGCTTATGAAATCAGAAAAAATTTTCACATAAATTACCATAAGCACAATGATTTCTCCTCTTTTTGATACTTGTGTTAGATTAAGGATCCAACCAACTTTGTAGCATCATAGGGTGCCAGTTTATAAGTGATACTGCAATAACACTGGGATACATTGGAAATGAGTTGCTAGTTTGCTCAGGTTTCTCCCACTCAATTCCTTACATAATTGGTAGGATCTAATTTGGTCTACCCTCCACTGAAGTAAATAGTGCTGCCCAGAAGAAATAAATTTGGAAAAGAGAAACCTTTTCACAGTTGCTGATCTGTCATAGTTGAGTATTTTGCATTTCACATAGACAAGTTCCAGGTGGAACTACAGATTATGCCTCTAAGCCTAAAACCAGACAGCTGTTGGATGCCTGAAACAATAGGTGTAAGCAGTGAAAATGCGCAAGGAGGGAATGATGCTCAGCATCCAGCTGTTTACCAGGAACCAGTGACTCAACTTATCACTTAATCTTTAACCCTTAAATATGCTTCCCAAATATTGTTGCAAAAAACAAAAAACAAAAAATTAGAGAACACAAAACCACTTAAGAAGTTGAAAGATATTTTGCTGATATAGTAGCCAGAAGACCATAAATTACATTTGCATTTTTTATTACAAAATAAGTGTAAGTTAGTCACATCTATTCTTGACTGTGAAAAAAATAATATTCCAAATATTTTAAATTTTATTTTCAGAGCCTGTAATCAGTATGTTATTTTGACTAAAAAAAAGTTATACTATTAGTACTAATTAAGAGTAAAGACTACTCTCATTAAGTAGATTTTTTTTTTTTACGAAAACCTTAAAATATCAGAAGGATTGAACACATTATTAGCCTGTGTGGTAGCACATAAGACTTTCTATGGCTGTGACAAAGAATGTATATAGGAGAACTTTAGAATACTTAATGAATTCTATATCTGTCTGCTTTGGGGCAAGTCACTGTTTTGTTTAATATTTACTGGCCCAAGTTCACAACTCCTGTGTAAAACTTTTACATCATTCACATTGGATGACAGATTCTAATTGTGCCATAAATTTAAATGATATAATTTTAGAGATTGTAGAGTACTTTTTTATTTTTGAAAAAATAACTAGGCATTATATGTTAGCTGAGAATCCCCACAATGGGATACTAGTGGCTTTGTAGTCACATTTATAGGACAGGACTTTATAGAACCAAGAAGAGTCTTCCTTTACAGCATTACCATTCCCACCCATACATTCTACTTCTTTACCCAAAGAGCTCAACAGTGATTGAG